>NC_080170.1:109594436-109894436 GCF_950295315.1 Erinaceus europaeus
AACACTTGTAAATATAAGGTCCTTAATCACAGTGCAGCCCAGGAAGTCCTTCCTGGGACCATAGCAATGGTGACAAGTATCTATTTTGGTGGCAGGTGATTATGACAAAGAGGACGGTGACGGTGAAGACCATATTCCACCCACTGGAACACTGGCCTTGCCACCAGCTATTAGAAAGACAAAGAAGCAAGTTCCCTTCTCCAAGCCCAGGACTCCCTGCTATATTGTAATCATGTTCAATTGAAACTTATTCTATTAATAATAGGGGGTAGAATTAGAGTTGATTTGTGATTTCTTCTTTAACCCTCAACACTTTCTGCAAAAAAAAAATGTATTGGATTTGGGGTCAGGCGGTGGTGCACCTGATGAAGCACACACATTACAGTGTGCAAGGACCCAGGTTCAAGTGCCTGGTCCCCACCTGCAGAAGAAAAGCTTTAGGAGTGGTGAAGCAGGACTGCAGGTGTCTCTCTGACTCTTTCCTTCTCTACCTCCCCCATCCCCTCTCAATTTCTCTCTGTCTCTGTCCAATAAGTAAGTAAAAAATAAATAAATAAGAAAACTTAAAAAAAAAAAGATTTAGGTTAAAAATACCTTGGATTCTTTTTGTTTACCTTAAAGAAAAAAGAAAAGAAAAGAAAGAAGGATCATTTGAAAAGACTCCTAAGCCACCAATACCATAAAAAAGCCAGGCTTGCCTTTCCTGGGGCTTGGGCAGGAGCCTCGTTCACTGTTCACCAGTGTGCCTGCAGGGGACCTTCTGTAACTAGGTCACCGGATTTCACTCCACCAGGGACAATAGACCTCTCCAAATGTTCACCCAAGTTCCCAATATCTCATGAGGTTAATTTTGGACAACGGCTGAGTTGAGCTAAAAGTAACACATTGATTCAAAAAACATTTAGGGAATTCCGCCAATATTCTTGGCACAGCAGGAGACACCAAAATGAAGAGGCTGCCCCACCTTCCAGAAGCCTGCAGAAGGGAAAAATTACACACATTCATAAGTAAGAATAGCTGGAGGTGCAGGGTGATAAGTTCTAAAAGTGCTCCCGCACAAAGTAGAGGAGGCCGGGGTGAGGGATGGGGAGGGGGGGTTCTAGGGAAGGAAAGATTATTTCAAGCTGCTGAGAGGAGGCACAGAGTCAATGTTCCAGCAGCATAAGGCCAAGGAACAAAGGCAGGGAGGGGCATGTTCTGGTTCAGGGGACAGTCCAGCTGGCAGAGGCCCAGGGACAGTAGAGAATGGCCTTAATTCTGAAGAGTAAAACCAGCATCAGATGGCAGCAAGAATGCAGCAGGCCAGAAAGAGGAGTTTGGGTGCCCTTCCAGCAAGCAAGATAGTGTCTCTATTTGCTTACTGTGGGTCACCATGACTCTTTCCATGGAAGCTTTCTTTTGAAATAGAGGACCTTAGTCAATGAGAGAAAAGAAGGGAAGGAAGGAAGGAAGGAAGGAAGGAAGGAAGGAAGGAAGGAAGGGAGAAAAGAGACCCCCTAGTTATCCAGACTACTGAAAATCAGTCAATACATTCTGGAACAAAATCATTAGAAATGATTGTGAACATCCTTCAAACTAGAGAACATACTTCTTTGAAAGGTGAAAATCTGCGGCTTGGAAGATGGCCAAGCATTCAAGCACCAGATTTGCATGCCTGAGGCTCCAGAGGCCTCATGTTCAATCCTTCCTGAACTAACATAAGCACAGCTGAGCAGAGGTGAAAATCTGACGGCAGTAAGGAGAATGATTTAGGAGAGGAGGTGGCAAAACCAGTGGCTCTGTCCTTCAGCTACCCCTAGTGATTCAGTTCAAAGTGGCTCACTCATTCCCCTTTTCTGAAACCACTACACCCAGCATCTCTGTCCATGTCTCAGGATCCTCCCAACAACCGAAGCTGCCTCAAAATACACAAATGCTCCTTCTAAGTAAATCCTCCCTCAGGCGGGGTGATGACACCATCAGACTGTGGGTTTACTGGAGACAGAACAAACAGGTCCTGAATCAAACAAAAAGTAAAAGTGGTGGTTTTCTGACCCTAAAACATTGGTTCTCCACCATGGCTGGACATTAGAACCCCTAAAAAGTCTGATAATTCAATGTCCCACTTATGCCCACTCAAATTAGAATGTTTACAGGCACAATTATTATTAAAAAGCAACCCCTGATAATTTTAATGTGCAAGCAGGATGGACAGTCACTGCTAGAAGTTAGAATAAAACCTTCCACAGAAAGAGAGAGGCCCAAGAAAAGAGAACTGACTGGCTACTGAGTCCAAGCATCCCTCTTTAGTCAAACACTGGCTCCTTTTCAAGGCCTCTTTCCCTCTGGATGGGAATTTAGGATGAACTATTTGTAGGAATGCCATGTTCCCCTGGGTCTTGTTTTGTTCTCTTCCCCCTCCTCTTCCTCCTCCTCCTCCTCATCATCCTTCTCCTCTTCCTTCCTCTTCTCTTTCTCCTTCTTCTCAAAGTGAGAATTCAAATCTGAGCCTTGCACAGTATTTTTCTTGTAATATTAGAAAGGACATGCATCTAGTCTGGCAGATACTACATCCTCAAGAAATGACAAGGAAGACAACAACTATGATTGTTGAGCAAATAAACCAACCTTAAATTGTGTCCAACATGATATTCTATGACCAAAGTGTGAACTGAAGACAAAACTGAGAGAGAGCTAATAGACAACCAATTTCGTATCTCATAAACCAGGAAGATGTACTATTTGCATGTTCAATGTCAATGAAAAACCAACCTTTTTAAGCCAAGATACAAATTTCTTTCCCTCAGTCATGCTTCTTGATAAATATTAAGTGGCTTGGACTTCCACCGTCACTAGGTCTTGCTTTTGCTCTTTCTCACATGGCAGAAAGGAAAGCTAAAAAGAGATCTCTGAAGATGACAAGAGCATCCTCCACACTGTGCGGGAAGAGGGAAGACTAAGGCTTGCCGAGGGTCACATGGCTCACTGAGAATGAGCCTCAATGTCATCAATTTCTATGAAATGAAGAAGGGACTTATTAGCAATCACAAATAAGCTAGAAACACCACCCTCAATAATAGCTTTACCAGGATTTCTCATAAGACAGGCAGTATAGGAATTAAATCGTTTGCTCTCAATGTGACAGGGACAATTACAGAGCCAGGACTAACAGTTCTGTGGGGTTTAGTGGAGTGAAGTAACAGCAATGGATGGAGATGGGGTCAGACACTCAGGATTAACCACTACCTTATAGCATCAGACTACAAACACCCTTCACCTCTCTTAAGCACAAGTTCCCTCTCTCTACTGGGATGATACACCTGGAAGTGCATCAAAGTCAGTGGAGACTTAAAAGACCATGTCAACCATGGCTGTAAGCAAGCAAATAGCACATAACCGCGAGGAGTCCGCTCTGGTCTGACCTTGATACACATACATGTTTGTCATCCAGAACAAAAGCATAAAGATCATGGATAGAAGATTTGTACCCATTAACTATTTGGGCCAAATGCCAAATGGCTGTGTGTAAAATCAATATTCAGCCAAAGCTGAAGCTGAAACCTATTACCACCATCATCTTAACTTCCGGGCTATAAGAACAAATATAAAATTTCTTCGTATTGAAGATAATTTGTCATTGTTGTTGTGTATGGTGGCGGATAGGAAAATGTTGAGAAGACAATGTTGGTACTCATAATTTACCTTCAGAAAATGTATATAAAGAAATCTAAAACGGGCCTCTTCTGGAGAGATGCATAAACTTAAATAAAATTAAAAAACTAAAATTTGAAAACAGTTCTTAATAGTCATTCTGCTTAGTGTTACAAATGCATTCACCAAGAAACCCTCTAGTAATTAGAACTGTGGTATAATCTAATCTCATAATAGCATCTCGAGTACAGTTTTATGTTTTTATAAATACTTGTTAGCTACGGAAGAATAGAACGTTCTTCCCAAAGTTGCCTGGGTAATGTTCTCTATTAGTTAATATTAAACAAATCTAATACTAGTGTTAAATACTAACTCATTTCCATAATTGCTTAACTACTCAGAAGTTCTTAATAATTATTTTACTCATAAAATTAACAGCTTTTGCAATGATTATTAAATATCCTAACATTTTTACTCATAATATATATGAGTATTGTAGGCTCTTGGGGCAGAAAACATTTTTAAAAGATTTCTTCACTCCAAGAGACATATAAAAGGCTCACCTGTATATGAAAGTTCAATATCAGAAGTGGGTGCCAACACACATATATATTCCCATGCATGAGGACCTGGGTTCAAATCCCTGGTCACCACTGCAGAAGAAAAGCTTCACAAGTGATAGAATACTGCAGCAGACTTGATTGTGAGAAAGGAAAACGCCTTTCTGTGATCACTGTGTATTCAATCTATCCTGCACAAACTCAGAGACAATCAAAATGTTCCCAGAGCAGGAATCTAATATTTTTACCTCTTCAAAGGCTAAAGCAGTGACCTAGGTCAAAAAAGTTAAAATGTTGTGGTCTGGGAGGTTGTGCAGTGGATAAAGTGCTAGACTCTCAAGCTATGAGGTCCCGAGTTCAATCCCTGGCAGCACATGTCCCAGAGTGATGTCTGGTTCTTTCTCTCTCTCCTCCTATCCTTCTCATTAATAAATAAATAAATAAATATTTTAAAAAGTTAAAATGTTAAATCAAAAACCAAAGTCAACACAATATTAAGGGTCATGGAGTCATCTAACTCTTAGCATAAAGACTCAAATGGGAGGGGGCCGGGCAGTGTTACACCCAGTTGAGCTCACACATTACTATGTGCGAAGACCTGGGTTCAAGTCCCCAATCCCCACCTGCATGGAAGACACTTCAGATGAAGCAGGCCTACAGGTGCCTGATCTTTCTCTCTCCCCCTCTTTATTCCTCTTCCTCTCAATTTTTCTCTATCCTATCAAATAAAGTAGAGAAGGGAGGAAAGAAAAAAGGCCACTGGGATTGATCATGCAGGTACTGAGCCCCAGCAACAACACTGGTGGCAATAATAATAATAACAAACTAAAATAAAAAACACATGAGGCAAAAGCAAGAAATTTCAAGACATATATATGCCAGAACGTGAGAGAAAGCTGCCCAGGGAGCTTTTGAGACCAAGTACTGAGCCTCTGTTCTGTGACTATGCCTCTACACCTGGGAGAGTAATATAATGCCTCTGAGCCTCAGTTTCTTCATCTGGGAAATGGGACACTCTACACTGTGAGTGGGTACCGGAGAGAGTGACTAGTAACAGGCATAGGGGACACGTTTTTCTGCCAATCATGCCACTGGATATTTATAATGTCATTTGCAGGCCATACAAAAGTTACCAGCTTGAGGGTGGGTTAGGTAGCTTAATGATTACGCAAAAAGATAAGTAAGGCTTGACGATCCCAAGTTCAATTCTCCACATCACCATAAACACTGAGTGCTCTAGTTAAGAAAAAAAAATCTACAAAAGTATCAGCCTGAAAATTAGCACTTAATGTTGCTATGAAAAATGTTCCAGTTGCCTTGGCAGGGCCAGACAAAATGACTTCACAGACTGGTACGGTCTGCAGATCCCCACCCCTGGCGTAGTATAAGCCAGGGGGCACGGCCTCCCTCTTCCCTTGATGTGAAATGAAGTTCTGTATCCTCTTCTTCACTGCCCAGTATGAATCCGCACCCACCACGTGACTGCAGACAACCCAGCACTTATACCTACCCACCACCTATGAATGGCCCCTGGCCTTGGGGCACCAGCAACATCAAGATGTTTTCCAGATCTCATCTAGACATAAGGTACAACTCCAAGAAGCCATGGTGGGAATAATACTGATGTAAGTCACTCAAACATGAGATAACATCCCTGGCATAAGACAGGGGCAAGTGAGACATGGCGGGCTATCTGTGTTTATCCAGCACCACACACAGCAAAGCGACCGATGTGACTGCCTGTCCGGCTGAGAATGGCACAGCGTCGATGGGGCTGCTACATTACTGCTTATCATATCTCCTCAGAGTCCACAGGCAGGATAAACTCCTGGGGGACTGGGGTCACCCATTCATAACAGGTGCCCTGTGTGACTGCTGATCATTGGCTATACATTCCACCAACTTCACCTCAAGAAAGGCACAACAGGGTTTCTACCCACTGTGTCTGATAAGCCTGAGGTTGTTGTTTACCCAAAAGGGAAGTCTGCTGTGTTGAAGAGAATAATCTCGTTTGGATCCAAGTAACCCTGACTCAGATGCTTTGACTCTTCCTTTACTCAGCAGTCCTTCTAAAAAGCACCTCCACATCATCCAGAGCAGAGCCAGGACACCAAGGAGCTGATTACTGCAAAGTTCTGACTTCCCTGTGTGTATAAAAGCAGCACTG
This sequence comes from Erinaceus europaeus, assembly GCF_950295315.1. Lineage (NCBI taxonomy): Eukaryota > Metazoa > Chordata > Mammalia > Eulipotyphla > Erinaceidae > Erinaceus > Erinaceus europaeus. The sequence goes on from NC_080170.1 coordinate 109,600,794, forward strand.
AGATTTTGAGCTGCCTGATATATCTAACACACACACACACACACAAACACACATATCAGTTTCCTCCCTATCCTACTGATAAAACTCTGGAGGCCAGTTTTAAAGATGGGGTGGAGAGTCCTAGGTTCAAAATGATAAGGACCAGACGCAGAGTGCTGACCTCACAAGAAAATGAAGCTCTCAGAAGTGGCAGAAACTTCCACTTTCACCTACTGAGCTGGTGAAAATCTTAATGAACACTTCCTCCCCTTACAAGGACAATTCCATCTATTTGAGTTCTCACTTTCTTTGTTTGTTTCCTTATTTCTTTGAGTTTTGAATTTTTGGAATACATTATTGGCAGAATAAATATAACTTCTTCAAAATAGGTAGGTAGAGGCAGTTCGTATAATGTCTGGTCATTTAAAATTCAGTGGGCATTTATTGAGTAAAGACTATGTGCACTGGGGGCTCTGAAGAAGACCCTGAAAGTACAAAGGTGAATAATGGTAGCACAAGGCCTTGTAGGACTTTAAGGCTAACTGTTGAGATTAAAATACGTATTATCCTGTTAATTTTAATGTTAAAAGTACAGGATGTGTCTAACTATGGAAGACTAGTTTTATTTAAAAGTATGCAAGTCACAAAACAGCAGCTTATACTGTATCCTCTCTCTCTCTCTCTCTCTCTCTCTCTCTCTCTCTCTCTCTCTCACCTTATTCACTATGATGTATTTTGAGGCAAAAAAATAAAAATAAAAAAGTTATATAACTTTGTTCCTAATACCTGGCATGTCCCACATTTTCTACAATGAAATGTAAGGTCATATGTTCAGAAACAACACCAATAAAATGTTGAAAAGAAAGCACCATCATATTCCAGAGATAAAAACTGAGGGTAAAAGAAAACAAAAGGAACAGCCTCACGTGTTGAGATTCCCAAAGGTTCCTGAATTAAACCAAGATAGGTAACCTCATGTTTGAAAATAGTGAATGGAAACAATGGGGTACTTTGTAAGTCTGGGCTGGAGTTAGAAGGTGTGCATGGAAGATAAGATAGGGTGAGCTGCAGGAGAGGGGTGATCATCTTTTCAAAATAGCTGAGGCTGGAGTACAGCTAAGTAGCAATGGGCAAGAAAACTATTCTAAAAACCAGCAGTGATTTCCTAGAGTCTTAGACTAAAAGGGCAGAACAACAGAGCTCCCACTGCAGGCATTAGCTTATAAATTTTCTGCTTTTCCCAGGGACAAGCCTAAGTACCTATTTCTGGGTGACAAGTTGCATTGATTAAATAATGTATTTAATAATGATTCATGATTAAGCTTTATAACTCTAGAGAAACAAGGGAGCCATACACATAAATCTTTGCAAATATGTTTATCTGGTTTTTGGATTTTTTTTTCCTTTTAGACAAAAAAGGATGAAAATTCAATTTAAAAAAATGTACATCTGGAAGAGGACTCAAACCAGAAATACTGGGATAATCAAACAGAAAATTGACAAATTTCATGCCCTGAAATATCCACTAAGCACCAACCATGGATCAGGCAAGATAGCAGGTGTTTATGTCACAGTCATAAATGAGAGTTGTATAATCTGTCTTTGTATGTTTAATTTTAAAAGAAATTAGGGAGAAACAAAGAAAACAAATGGTAAAAGTGAAACCCTCAGGTTATATCATATAATTTTGCATCCCTAAAAAACTGGTCTGTGCTATTTAATCAAATTGTTAGTTAGTCAAAGGAAGGATAGAGAGGGGATGGTCCTTACTGACAAAAAAATAAGTGGAGAAATTTATACTAAGGATGCTGAGAAGTTCTACAGTAATGGAACATGAATTTGCTTAAAGTGGCATTTTCCAAACATGTCTGACCACTAAAATCCCCTTTTCCGTGGAATAATAATAATAGTAATAGTATCAGAGAAGGCCAACATTTCACCAAAACTCTTGGAAATAGAGTTGGCAGTCAGCTGAGGTAAAGAACAAACACCTCATCACAGACCTCTGCAAGCGTCAACCCGGCTTTGACCTAGCACGTTATGACTGGGCCCTCCTCAATCGCTATCGAACAGGCCATGGCCGGTGCACCGTTATGTTCCATCGCTGGGGAGCCAGAGACGACCCGAACTGCCCCTGCAGCTACAGACAGACTATGACCCACATAGTCAATGACTGCCACCTCTCCAGATTCAGAGGAGGTCTCAAAACTTTACATCAGGCTCAACCTGACGCTGTTGACTGGCTACGGAAGAAGGGCAAACGCTAGAAGAAGCAGCTTGTAAAATATACAATAATGGCTTAGTTATCACCACCAAATAAAAACTGACTGAGTTCTTTTTTAAAAGGGCAGAAAAGCTTTCGAGGGCCACCTGGTTGCGCATACATGTCACAATGTGCAAGAGCCCAGGTTAAAGCCCCCAGTCCCCATCTGCAGGGGGAACGTTTCACAAGTGGTGAAGCAGTGCTACAGGTGTCTCTCTTGTCTCTCTCCCTCTCTAGCTCCCCCTTCCCTCTCAATTTCTGGAGGTCTCTTTCCAATAAATAAAAAATGTAATAATAATAAGTATTTTCTTTATTGGGGGATTAATGGGTTACAGTTGACAGTAAAACACAATAGTTTGTACGTGCATAACATTTCCCAGTTTTTCACATAACAATTCAACCCCCACTAGGTCCTCCTCTGCCATCTTGTTCCAGAACCTGAACCCCCTCTCCTCATACCCCCAGAGGCTTTTACTTTGGTGCAATAAACCAACTCCAGTACAAGTTCTGCTTTGTGTTTTCCCTGCTGTTCTTGTTTTTTAACTTCTATGAGAGAGATCATCCCATATTCATCCTTCTGTTCCTGACTTATCTCACTTAACATGATTCCTTCAAGTTCTATCCAAGATGGGGTGAAGAAGATGAATTAACATCTTTAAAAAGGCAGAAGAAACTTACTATGCTTTCCAGAAAAATCAAACTACATTTATAAGTTTGACTCTTGAAAGTGTAAAAACCTAAGGTTGGGGAGACAATATAACAGAAGAGTCTCATGCCTAAGGCTCTGATGTCCCAGGTTCAATCTTCAGCCCCACCATAAGCAAGAGTTGAGCAGCGCTATAGTCTCTCTCCCATACAAATAATGCTTTTTAAAAGAGTGAAAAATTAATTTATTTGAAATTTTCACCCCTCCATAATCCTGTAGAAAAGATTTTGGTCTATTTCCCAACTTACAAGATAATTGTGGGCCTACAAAGCCAATCCCCCAAATCCCAGAATACATTAACCTTTCTAAAGTCCTCTTCTCAACAACTACGGCAAATCAGAACTATAAATGGGCAGGACTGAAACATAAGCAGTGGCAGAAGAGGACACAGTGAGCAACTGACATGTGACCAGGTGCTGGGGGCAGCAGTCACAGGTGCTCACACAAGTGTCTGCCACCAGGGTCTCAGGATCTATTTCTGGGAGGAGGAATGGTTTCAGCGATTACTGAGAAAAGAAAAAGTGTAGACAACCCCTGGCCCACTCTTTGGTTTTTAAACACCTCTCCTGTTAAATATGTTAATGAATTTTTGACAAGAGAAATGGCTCTGAGAGGTTAACTTTTCAAAAGGAAGGAGTCGTGAATTGAAAGTCAGGAGACGTCAGGTTCAAATCTAGGCTTAGTCCTTTTGTAGCCAGATCTCATTTCTCTAATCATGCTAGTTCCACTGCTCATCATCGTCCATTCATTAGCACATGTCAGATAAAAAGAGCAAGGGAAGTAGCAGAATGGTTATGCAAAAAGACTTTCATGCCTAAGGCTCCAAAGCTGCAGGTTCAATTCTCTGCACCACCATAAGCCAGAGTTGAGCAGAGCTTGGCTCTTGCTCACTCTCACTCTGGCTCTCTCTATCTCTATCTCTATCTGTCTCACTCTTTCACTAAAGGAAAAAGAAGATATATATGTGTATGTATATATTCACTGGCAATCTTATTACATGGGGTTCAGACACTAGATAGTCATTTGGAAACAGGTAAAATTAGGTCCAATGATCACACACTACCAAGAATAAGCCTGCAAATGAATCAGAGAATGAAACATGGTAAGTGAAACTATATAGGGACAGAAGTTAACAAAAGTGAACACGGCTCTTGGGAAATGCTTTCTACCTATAGACAATGGTTGAAGCAATAAGAGAGAAAAAAAATGAAGGGTTTATAATACATTTTATAGAATAAAGGCTAATTTGCAACTTTTTTATTAAGTAGAGAAAATCAAATTTAAAATCCAATAGAAAACAAATGAGCAAAAGACATATATAGAGACATATAGATATAAAAATAGAATTTATAAGATCAATAAATATGCTCATAGAACACATCACAAAGATGTTCAACTGCACTCATCATTGGACATATGCAAATTAAAACTAAAGTAAGATACTGGTTCTTATGTATCAGATTAGCAAAAGTTCAAAAGTCTGACAACACAGACTATGATAGGACACTGACAGACTACACCCATGGAGAAGAATCTTTAGAGTGTTCTGATATATGGCATATTTATGGTGATCTGATTGTTTATAGGAGACCTCTCAGAACTTCTTTCAGGGCAGGCTTGGTGATAGTTGATTCAACTGTTGCTTGTCTGAGAAGGTTTTTATGCCTCCATCTAGTCTGAATGACAGTCTATCTAGCAGGATACAGTAGTCTTGGCTGAAAGCCTTTCTCATTGAGCACTCGATAGGTAGATATCTTGCAATTTTCTTCTGACCTGTAGTGTTTGTGTGGAGAAATCAGCTGCTAATCTTATGACTTTTTCTCTGTAAGTGACTCATTATTTTTTCTCTTGCAGCCTTCAGGATTCTTTCTTTATCCTTATTCCTTTCCATTCTAAATATGATGTGTCTTGGTGTCTAAGTTTGGGTTAATTCTGTTTGGGATCCTCTGTGCTTCTTGAACCTTCATAAATCTTTTGTGTTGTCTAGATTTGAGATGTTCTCAGACATTATGTCCTATAATGTTTTCTTTCCCTACCTCTTTTTCTTTCTCTAATAAGCCAATAATGTGTATATTATTCCTTTTGAAATTATCCCACATCTGTTTCTGTTTTCAATATCTCTTAATCTCTTTTTAAGATCTCTAACTTCTTTCTTAGTTTTCTATAATTCATCCTCAATTTTGCTAATTCTGTTTTCTGCCTCATTTATTCTATTCTCTCTCCCCTCTATTGTTTTCTGACACTTAGCTATTGTGTTACCCTGTTCTAATACTGTATTAACTTGTTCAACTAGTTGTACTCTTAACTCAGCTATTTCAGCTTTCAGCTAATTACCTCGAGACAGTGTTTTCTTTCAGTGTCTCCTTTGTTGTTTCCCCATTTATGATGACTTTACTTTCAAACTCTTTCCTGACTCCTGTGACTAATTCCTCAAATAGTGTTTGGATGTTGACCTCATTCTTCTACCTTTGGGGAGGCTTTTAGCTGGGCTTTTGTCCTGGTTCATTTCTCCAATGTTTCTTCTTGTTTTAACCATTGTATATAGTGTGTTATGAGGCCCCTATCTCAGTATTTTTCAATCTACTGATCACTTTTGCCTTGATTGATTGTGTCTAAATAAGGTACTTAAAGAATTCATAGTTGTGTAAATTAAAAGTTGTTTCAATGTTATCTGAATCCCTGAGTTGAAGCACATTGGCTAGGAAAGCTCCTTTTATTCTTTTTCTTCCTTGTAGACTATGGTAGCCTGAGGGCTTTTTAACTGTAAGTAGGCATTTTAGCTTTATCACTCACTCCTGACCAAGAGATAAATCAGGGTGGGGAAGGATAGCACAGTGGTTACGCAAAGAGACTCTCATGCCCCAAGGGTCCAAAGCCCCAGACTCAATTCAGCTGCTCTGCCAACAACCAGACCCAAGCTGGCAGTGCTGTTTGGCCCTGTGAGTTTCCAAACAAATCCCATTTATATTCTGTGGGTTCTGAGGCAATTATTCATTGTATCTTCCAATTCATCAGCAAAACAATGTGGAAAGGCTCCCATTATACAGCATACCTCTAGTCCAACAGGGTGTACATCTTCTCCAGAGTTTCCTGGCCAGTTCTCTACGCCCCCCCCCCCAATGTCAGCACAAGGCCTCCAGGCTGCTACTCTAGCCTCCAAGGGGCAGTAGCAATGGAGACTCACAGTTGCATTTAGTGAGCCTTAGGGGAGTCCACCCCTCCCCTCAGTAGTCTTTTGTTGGTAAGACAGACTGGAAGTGGCACTACAACTGGCAAAGTGCTGGACTGTTACCAGCCCCTCAGGAATAGATATGGGCTTTAGCCCCAGGAATCTCTCCTTAGGCTCCTCGTTGGCCATAAGCCACACATGTTTACAATCACTGGTGATTTGGTGGGATCCCAAAGTAGTTCTAGTCCTGTTCTGTTGCTGTCCCAGGTGATCTCCTTTGATATTCCTAGTTGACCAGGGAGAGAAAAAGAGAGAAGAGAAATGAAGCTGCTGCTACTCTGTAGCCCCACCTCTGGAAGTCATCCCATGAAGAAGAATCTGACACTACCTACCTACAGTGAGCAAGTGCCAAACTTGCATGTGTGTGTGAGGCCCCATGATTGGAGGCCTAACAAAGTATCTGCCCTTGACCCCAAATTGACACTGCTGAGAAGAGAGCCTGAAGACATACTTGCAAGAATATGAAAATAAATATGCACAGTATTATTTCTTTCAAGCTTGTAGATCCATTCTACATCAGAGAAAGAAGGAAGAAAAAAAGAATATTTTAAAAGCAAAGTGCCTGCCTAGGTTGGGGGAAAAGCATGATGATTACTCAAAAGACTCTCCTCCTTATGGCTCTAAGGCCCAGGTGCAATCTTCAAGCACCACTAAACAGTACTGAATAGTACTCTTGTGTCTCCCCATCTCTCACTTTCTCTCTGTATCTCTCCTTCACTAAAAGAATGAATTAATAAAATATATATTTTTTTAAAGTGCCCAGACAAAATTGGAGGTGATTATGCTTACTGAAATATGTAAAGTGCTGAAAGGCAACTATGGGATGGTTTCACACATGTAGAATCTAGAGAAATGAAACAGATGAAATTGCAAAAGCAAACAATCAAATAAACAACAAAAAGAAATAACCAAACTGTCTAGACTTTATGAAAGAAAGAGAAAAGAAAAGATGAGGAAAGCAAAGGGAAAAGAAAAGGAAGTGGGCCAGGCAGTGGTGGTCCTGGTTAAGAGCGTATATAACCATGTGCAAGGACCTGGGTTCAAGCTCCCAGTCCTTCCTCACCTGCAGGAGGAAATCTTCATAAGTTGTGAAGCAGTGCTGCAGGTTTCACTCTGTCCCTCTCTCCTTCTCTATCCCTCTAGCCTCTCAATTTCTCTCTGTCCTATCAAATTAAATAAAAGTAGAAAAAAACTTTTTTTAAAAAAGCATGTTTACAAAAATGAAAGAAACTAGTACATCTTTTATTGTAATAACAAACAAGCGATAACAACATAGAGAATAACAGGACACAAAAATGTAGGAATCAATGGAGAAATCTAGCAAAATTACAACAGGACTACTGAACTTAACAGGAATGAATTACACAAGATTAGAATTGCAACGTTACAGCCAACATCATTATTAAGCAAGATAGAAAAAAGAAAAAAAAAAAAAGCAAGGCTATTTTGCTCAGAACAGAAGCAAGGCTATTTTGCTATTTTGCTGAGTGAAATTGTGGAGAGAGTGCTAAAGGTCAAAAATTATAATTTTACAACTATCATGACAAATAGTGGTTAAACAAGAATCTTTGATGAGGAACAAGAAAAATAAATTGCTTAGAATAACATTAACTATAGAGTGGGGAAATCAGACAACACCTTGAACTGATTCAACATGAACACAGTAAGCCTCCTTAACTTTCTCATAACTCCTAAGAGAGACACAGTATCACATACATGGAGATACATATGCAGCTAAGTGTGAACAAAACAAGTGATGGACACAGACAGTGGATGATTTTTTATTTCTTGCTGGATGTGAGGGCTACTGTATTCTTTGAAAGTGTCGATGCCATGAAAGGCAAATGAAAAGCGAGGGCAATAGCTCAGTCAGGTAGAGCTCAGTGCTTGTATGCCTGACGGCAGAAAGCTGCAGGTGCAGTTCCTAACATCACCTTATGCCAGAGCTGATTAGTATTCTGGTCTCTCTCTCTCTCTGTGTGTCTCTGTCTCTGTCTCTCCCCCTCTCTCTTCCCCTTCCCCCCTCTCCCTCTCTCTCAAAAAATCATTTTTAAAAAATTAAAGAAAAGAAACTAGGGGCTGGGCAGTAGTGCACTCAGTAAATGGGCACACATGACCATATACAAGAACCCAGGTTTGAGCCCCACACTCTCTGCCTGCACGAGGATGCTTCACAAGCAGTGAGGCAGGTTTGAAGGGGTCTCTCTTCCTCCCTCCCTCTCTATCTTACCCTCCCCTCTCAATTTCTATCTGTCCTATCTAATTAAGAAAAAAAGGGGGGGATGGCTGCCGGGAGCAGTGGACTCATAGTGCAGCCACCAAGCCCCAGCAATAACCATGGTGGCAATAAATAAAAATTAGAAAAAGAAAAAAAAAAAGGAAACTATAATTTAAGAAGCAGCATGTGTGAATGTTCCAAATAAAATCACCCTGAAGAAACATGACCACTAGATGTGCTACCTGACCTTAAGCTGGATTCTCTAAAAGAGAGGAAAAATTCTGTCAAAAGTAGTAGGAGAACAAGTGGGGGAAGCAGGAGATAGCTCCCTTAGTAGAGCACATATTTTACCGTGTGTGGAAACCAGGATTCAAGCTTCCGTCACCACATAGGAGCACCTGCAAAGGGGAAGTTTCACCAAAGTTCTGTACCCCAACCCTCCAAACAATAACCACAATAATTATCACCAAATCTTAGAGGCTGTTTACTTGGGGGGGGGGCAAGTTCAGGTGTTTGATTTCTCTAAATTCCACATAAGAGTGACACCATCCGGTAGCTAGTTGTCTTTTGTCTCTTGATTTCCCTAAGCATAATCACCTCCAGTTTCATCCATTTTGTCCCAGAGGACATGAATCATCTTTTTTTTTTTTTTTTTAAGCGCAAGTAGTCAATTCTAGACACAATGACTTTTGGGCTTCAGTATTACTAAATGGATGAGGGCTAGTGCTTGAACAGCAAGGAGCATACTTCTTGTCAAAATCTGACTATTAGCTCATGGGTGCTATCACAGTGCATGTATTAATGGGCAGTACCCACTGCAACTTCCAAGCAGAAGGGGGAAAAAAAATAAAACTAGTGCATAACCAGCCTTGAAGTTTCCTTCCTGGATAAGTTTGGAAGAAAAAAAAAAAAAACATATGAAGGTTAGACATTATGAGGTCAAGAACCATCAACCAAATGGAACTTGATGTTTAAACAAAAAAATAAGTAAAATACCAGGGAAGGAGCAAGACTCTGAGCCCTCTGATTCCAAAACAGGCCCTGCAAACTATATATATATTTAGAAATTATACTGCAGCTGAATACTGGGTATTGTTCCCTTCCAAAAAGCATTAAAATATAAAGGTCAGTTAGCTTAAATGGTATTTTATTGCACATACTTTAAAAAAGACCTTGAGCAATTAAGCAATGAAATACATCCCTTGCTATCATTTTTAAATGTTCTTAGAAGCATAAAAGGAAGACACATTCCAATGTAAAAAAGAAAAAAAAAAGTTAACTCCTCCTCCTTTACAGAACATTTATTTCATGATCTTCACAGAACTCAGGAACATTTTCAGAAAAGGCTCATACAGGAGGTTTCAGAGAATTTCTTGGTCATCCAGTGGTTCTCACATGGGTGTCAGAGAGGAAATAGCCCAGAAGGGCTGGTCCTGGAGTGAGATGCTAAGAAGCATAACACCAAAGAGGCAAATCAAGACTGGATCAATGGTTCTAGAGAAGCATTCATTTCAGATGGAAGCTTGGGCTCCCTAAACAGGCACAATGTTTCAGGTGATTAAAAGCTTAGGGGAAAAAGCTCTTTTTTTTTTTCTTTTCCTCAAGTTCCTCAGAGATTTTTAAGTAAGTGTTCAAGTTGGCAGACCACTAGACTGAAAGACTCTCAACTCTGGTGCACTTCCTAAATACCAGGAGAAGTTTCGACCATCTTCTGCCCTTAACAACACTGACAGCATCATTTTATTTCTCTCCTTGGTTCAGAGTCTAAAATAATCAAGTGGAAAAATTGAGAAACCAATGATAACCAATCTAAAAGGAAATCAATCAATTTCAAAGAATGGTGACGGGGGGGGGGGGGGGGGGGGGGGGGGCTGGGTGATAGTTAGGTGGGAGAGCACACACTTTACCACCTACAAGCACCCTGGTTAGAGACCCCAGTACCACATGGCAGTACCATGTGGAGGAAAAGCTTTGTGAATGGTAGAACAGTATTGTGGTATCTTCTCCCCCTCTTTTTCTCCTCCTTCCCTCCCCCCCCCCCCCTTTTTACACTCCCTTCCTGCCTCCCTCTATGTCTCTCACTGCCTTCTCTGTCTCTATTTGGAATGGAAATGAAAACAAAAGTCCACCAGGAGTGGTGGAATTATTCAGGTGCAAAAAGCAGGGTGGGCTGGAGGAACGGGAAAAATGCAACATACATGAATCTCAGTTTCACTAACTGACTTATAAAATATGAAAATATTCCTAAGTTTTCAAAGGTGCTCTTCTGTCTACTAGTCTATAAGCTGCTTAAGATCCTAAAAATAGCTTTAACCTTTTTTTTTTCCTTCATCAAAGTGCTTGGTAACTAGCAGCTGGGTGTGGGTTTATGCTTATTCAGTGTCGGCAGATTCCAGGAGATGAGTCTCTCCAGAGTTTTCTGAGCAGATTCCTGCCTCCCTGCAGAGATGATGTAGGTACCCATTTGACAGACAAACATAGTGAGGCTCAACAGGCTTGAGTGAGTTGAGTTCAGTCACACTTGGGTGTCCACATTGCACATACAGGTGCTTAGCTGCTTTCTCAAGGCCACAGACTTGCCTCTCAGGTCTTTAAATATAGACTTCATAGCTCCCTTTCAAGATCATCAACTTGACATGAGACCGTGGGAATCCCAGCTCTGGCCATTGGTTCATTCACCTCTAGCAACAGACCACGTAATCTCTCCTCTACGTGCCCGGTGTCAATGAGGTGCTGAGTTATCTGATAAATTAATAACCCTGAGCAAGCTCTTTAGTGTCATTAAGGCTTCATGGCTCCTCCTTACCCCCATCTACTAATAGGAAGAATTATTTGTGAGACTTAAAAGAATTTTTAAATAGTCAGTTAAACAAAGCATGAGTCCTTCCACTGTGTCTCACCTAGGTCAGAAGGCATGAGAGGAAAAAATGGGCCCTCTAGGGTCTCATCTTCTTTCAGGAAAATTGTTGGTCAGCAAGTATTGACAATCTCTCGAGGCCCTAGCTCAACTACAATTATGGTGACGTGAAAAGTCAGCAGAGGTTTCAAGAGTGTGAACTCAAGTTGGTAGAGAGGTGAAAATCAACTCTCTAAAATTAAATATCAAAGCCTGAACTCTGAAGAGATAAAGGTTATTAGTCAAAAATAAGGAGCTACATAAATTGCCAGGTCTGAACACGCCCAGTAGAGCACTCATTTTACAGTGCACAAAATGCCGGGCTCACTACCTGCAAGTGAGGTGGTGAAGTAGTGTTGCAGGCATCTGGCTCTCTCTCTCTCTCTCTCTCTCTCTCTCTCTCTCTCTCTATCCACCCTCCCCTGTGCTTCCTTCTCATTTTCTCTTTCTCTGTATATATCTTCTCTGTCTCCAAATAAAGAAATCTTTAAAATGTTATTCTAAAAATAACTAACTAAATAAATTGCAAGGGTCTGCTTCCTAGAAACTTCTAAAGGCTACTGAGGTTGATGACTACATGTGTTTCTGGGTTCTCATTCCCAACTGAAAAGGCAGAACAGTGAAGTATGTCTGTTCCCAAAGGCCCCAGACAGCATTAATACTCATGAAATAAAAGGCTAGGTTCATATCATCTGGCACTAGGACTTCTATGGATAAAGAAATAGCGAGGGAGATAGTAACCTGTCTACACAGCAACACAACTAAGAAGCAGGCAGTCCATCCAAAGGTATTCTAAGGCATTTCTCCAATAGAAAAGGCTCATGTCGTTTCACACTGTCTTATGGCACCAGTCAAAAATAAAGTCTAAAACTCTAAATATATCATGCGACAGTTATAGTCAAGAAATGGAAGTCTTTGTGCTTTCATAACATATCAAAAAAAATTCCAACCAGGGAGATAGCACAGGGGTACCACACCAGACTTGCAGAGGCTCCCAGGTTCAAGTCCCAGAGGTTCCCAGGTTCCCAGAAAAGGACAAATGTAGTGATGAAGTTCCTGGCTCACAATAGGAATTTGGACACAATTTGCATATGGATGATGTCAACATATGCCCAAGGGAATGTAGGTAGGAGGGGATATCTAAGAAAGGACCAGAAGCAGCTCCTCCTCTTTCTGGAATACCTCCCTCAAGGTACTCTCCTATTGGCCTAGCTCCAGACTGATCTTCCTCCTGGTCTCTTCAAGTTGTTATCTTGGGTAGCTTAGTTTAAGACTTCTGACTTCCGTCAATCCCCTTAGCTAGACTTTTCCCCCTCACAGTGACTTTTATGAATAAACCTCTCACTTGTTTAACCCTAAACGGAGCCACCTGTTGATTTCACAATAGACAAACACTGATGATCTCTATGATAGGCTGGACCTAAGAAACAAAGCAAAGAAAAAAACAGAGTGGAACTTTAATACATTCATGGCCTATTTCAACAGATTCAAGGAAGTTGGGGAGCAGGGGGGAGGTTGGATGAGAGGGGTTGGGCATGGTTAAGAAGTCAGTGTCCTAGGCTCCTGTGCTGAATATATGCCCCATATCAAACCGATGGGGTTTACAGTTAACAATATTTATATACTTTTCCCATATTTGGGAGATACTCTCTTCCCTGATCCAGATTTCTTATCCTTTTCCCAGCTATGACACCATCTCCCCAAACAATAGCCTGGGTCCAACTGCATATCTGATGTCAGGTTCAGGAAAAAACTAGTAAAGTCACCGGCCCTCTGGAATATACCTAAAATAGACCTACTAGCTTTTTCCAAAGTGGAGACCCAAATCTTCATCTGCAAATTCTTGCCTTTAGGTTCATGATTAATCAGTAATTTGTTCTGTTTTATATCTTAACTCTTTTTCAGCCACTGGGCTCCAGATGATACCATGATGCCAACACAACTTCCTTAGGCAGAGGACCCCACCATGTGTCTTGGAGCCCCACTTCCCCAAATCCCTGCCCAGCTAGGGAGAGAGACAGGCTGGGAGTATGGATCGGCCTGCCAACACCCAAGTTCAGCGGGGAATCAATTACAGAAGCCAGACCTTCTGCCTTCTGTACCCCATAATGACCCTGGGTCCATATTCCCAGAGGGATAAAGAATAGGAAAGCTTTCAAGCTTTGGGGGTGGGCAGTGTGTGGAAATGAACCCTTCTTATCCTATGGTCTTGTCAATATTTCCATTTTATAAATAAAAATTTTTTTAAAAGTCAGTGTCCTCTGGCCAAAGGAGATGACTGTTTGGTGGATGCGGTGGACGAGGAGGCATGCTGGCACCTATCTTTGGGGAGATGACACGAAACTGTACCTTCCCCCCACCCTCCCCAGACAACAGTCTTGCAAATCAACTTTTTTTTTTTTTTAATCAGAGCATTCTCAAGTCTGGCTTGATGGAGTGGAGTGGAGTGGAGGATAGGTTTTGAATCTGGGATTTCATGCCTCAGGCATGAAAGTCTTTTTTTTTTTTAATTTAAAACCAGTTCAGCTCTGGCTTATGGTGGTTCAGGGGAAACAGAACCAGGGACTTTGGAGCCTCAGGCTTAAGAGTCTCTTTGCATAACCATTATGCTATCTACCCCCAAACGTGAAAGTCTTTTTGCATAACCATTATGTTATCCCCCCCCCCTCAAGGCAAGGTCAAATTAAAATTTCTTAAATAAATTTATTTTACAAAAAGACACTCCCTCCTGAGTGAATGACTTTCAATTTAAGGTAGTCTTGGTGGAAACACGTTTGTGTTATACAGGCTCCTTAATTAAAAGCTATTCCCAGACTATTTACAATTGTGGAGCTAAACTCAGATTAGTGTCAACATACTGTCTAATCTTCTTTGTCCACAATGGGGAAACTGAGGCCAAGAGAAACTGAAACCACCCCAACTGATTATGTTCAATGGGATCCCACTAAGAGTTTAGCGCAGTTTATCAACTACTTACTGATGGCCTGTGACCTCATTCTTACAAGATGCATCTTTTGTACACCCAGAGAGAAAGGTACCAAGAAACAAAGATTGTGCCAAAAGGACATTATTAACCAACAGGGTATTACAGAGACAAATCATAAGAAATTAAGAAACAAAGAAAGAGAGTGAAAGAAATCATTTCACAACTGAGTTTGAAAGCTTCTCCCAGATCCAGCCTTCTGCAACACCACCCAAGTGAGGGTAGTTGTCTAATTTTAACTACCCCCTTCTTCTTCTTCTAGCGTTTGCCCTTCTTCCGCAGCCAGTCAACAGCGTCAGGTTGAGCCTGATGTAAAGTTTCAAGACCTCCTTTGAATCTGGAGAGGTGGCAGTCGTTGACTATGTGGGTCATAGTCTGTCTGGAGCCGCAGGGGCAGTTCGGGTCGTCTCTGGCTCCCCAGCGATGGAACATAGCGGCACACCGGCCATGGCCTGTTCGATAGCGATTGAGGAGGGCCCAATCATAACGTGCTAGGTCAAAGCCGGGTTGACGCTTGCAGGGGTCTGTGATGAGGTGTTTGTTCTTTACCTCAGCTGACTGCCAGCTCTGTTTCCAAGAGACTGGAACAGAGAAGTTCAGTGTAGGCGTAGGGGACCAGATTGGGTGACGAGACGTCAAGCGTTGAACAGGGTGGGCGAAGATATCTGCGTATATTGGCAGGTCCGGTCGAGCGTAGACGTGGGAAATGAACTTAGATGATGCCGCATCCCGACGAATATCTGGCGGGGCGATGTTGCTAAGAACTGGCAGCCATGGAACCGGGGTGGAACGGATGGTTCCAGAAATTATCCTCATGGAGGAATATAATTTGGAATCGACCAAGTGGACATAGGGGCTACGGAACCATCCTGGGGCACAGTATTCTGCAGTGGAATAGCATAATGCCAGAGAGGATGATCGTAGTGTGGAAGCGCTCGCGCCCCATGAGGAGCTGGCCAGTCTTGCAATGATGTTATTCCTCGCGCCCACCTTTGCTGCAGTTTTTATGAGATGTTTGTGAAATGACAGAGTGCGATCGAGAGTAACGCCAAGAGAGACTGGCTGGGCTTCATGCCGTATTCTCATATCGCCAAGCTGCACATTAAGCTCACGCGAGGCTGAGGCATGGTGTAGATGGAAAACAGATGATACCGTTTTTGCAGTGCTAGGGATTAGTCGCCATTTTTTACAGTAATCAGATATCAGAGACATGTCTGAAACCTGGGAAGTGGTTCAGTGGATGGAACCATGGACTCTCGAGTATCAGATGCAGAGTTCATGCCCCAGATCCCTATATGCTAGAGAACTGCTTTGGTGGTGGTCCTCCTCCCCCTCCTCGCCCTCCTCCCCGCTTCTCTTTCTCTCCCTCAACCCTCCTCTTTTTCCTCTTCCTCTCCTCCTTTTCCTCCTTCTCCTTCTCTCTTTCTCACAAATAAATCATTAAACTATCCCAAAACACACTAGTTTTTCTGTTAGTGTCCAGCCTCACAGGTGGGAGAGGATCGCCAATTTCTTGTAAATCCTGACGATTTTATGAAATACCTATAGAGGGGTGGGGATGACTTTAGCAAGAAATACAGTTTTAAAATCAGTTCCCACTAATTTGTTCTGCTGTGTGGTATAACTCCTGAAGACAGCAAAATTAAGTTTCTAGAGTTGACGTAAAAATGGGAGTTTTTGTAAGGTTGTGTCAATTGTCACCGTGGCATTTCTTATGAGGATTTTTCTTACTGTCATTTTTTTTGTTATATTAATTATAGTTTGATCAGCTCAGGAGCTATTTTGAATCCATGGGACTTTCCTAACCAGATTGTTTTGGCATTTTAAAGTCACTCACATTCAGGGCCTAAATAATATGGCAAGGCTCTCTTTTTTCCCTGTCCTTTATACTCAGATTCTAAACAAAAGAACCATCTGTTCTCACTCTAAAAACATCAGTCGTTGTTTTCATTTTTCTGTTAATAATAATGCCTCAAACTTATATAATATCTTTCTCCAACTTGCTTATTAAAGCATTTTGAAGTGATTGCCTCAATCATCCACAGCACTGCCTCCAATAAACTGGGAGGGAAAGGAATGTATGCTTATTTTCAGTTAGAAAAGTGACAATTGCCTATTCGATGAATCCAAAGTGAACAACTGCATGTCAGCATCAAAAGGGACCTTGGACATTATCTAGCCCAGGTTTGACACTTGCATATGTAAAAGAGAGCCCCCCCCAAAAAAGGAGAAGTCATTTCACGGTCTATTTGTAGACAGAGCTCGCTACGCCTGGCTGTAAGCAGTGAAGGTAGGACCATGTCCTGGACATTTTTGTATCATCGTTCACTTCTGCATTAAGAAAGCTTGTCAAAGGGGGCCAGGAGTAGATTCACAACACCATACACAAAGACCAAACCACTTCATGGGAGCTCCTGCTTGGGGGGGTGGGGGCGGGGCTTTGTGAACAGTGGAGCAGTGGAGCAGTGGAGCAGTGTCTCTCCTCTTGTTCCCAATCTCTCTCCCACTGTCTATAATAAATAAATGAGTATTATATTATACATTATATAATAAAAAATAGAAAAAGAAGAACTGGGGGATAGCATCATGCATATGCAAAAAGCCTTTCATGCCTGAGGCACCAAATGTCTGAGGTTCAATGCCCAGCACCGCCAAAAGCCAGAGCTGAACAGTGCTCTGGAAAAGAGAGAGGAGAGGGGCTGGTCTGGTTAAGTGCACAAACTATCGTGTGAAAGGACCCAGGTTCAAGCCCCAGGTCTCCATCTGCAGGGAGAAAGCTTCACAAGTGGTAAAGTAGAGTTGCAGGTGTCTCTGATTCTCTCCATCTCTATCTCCTCTCCCCTCACAATCTCTCCATCTCTATCCAATAATAAAGAAAAAAATTAGTAAACTTAAAAGAAAAAGAATATTTTAAAAGAGAAGAGAGAGGGGGTAGGGGAGAGAAAGAGAAGAAAAAAAATCCACCAGCAGCTGTGGAGTCTACAAGTGCAAAGCCCCAGTAGTAATCCTGGTTTTGGGGGGTTGTGGGGAAAGACAGTGCTCACTGAATATATTCTTTCAATAAAAAAAAAAGTTTGCAATGGTTCTACATATGGCTGCCACAGAGTTGGGGGGTGTATCTTCAGCAAACTTGCCCTCCTATTCAGTGTGCTATTTGTAGTAATAAAAAAAATAATAAATGAAAAGATACACCCCAAAATGGATGTAGTAGCTAGGAGCCAACCTGGCTTCACTGGACAGATGACCTCATCAATGTACCCTGGAACCCCCACTCTCCAGAGCCCTGCCCCACTAGGGAAAGATAGAAACAGACTGGGAGTATGAATCAACCTGTCAACTCCCATGTCCAGCAGAGAAGAAATTACAGAAGCCAGACCTTCCACCTTCTGCACCCCGTAATGATCCTGGGTCCATGCTCCCAGAGGGTTAAAGAATAGGGAAACTTTCTTTTTTTAATATTTACTTATTTTTTTATTCCCTTTTGTTGCCATTTGCTGTTTTATTGTTGTAGTTATTTTTGTTCTTGTTATTGTTGTCGTTGTTGTTGGATAGGACCAAGAGAAATGGAGAGAGGAGGGGAGGATAAAGAAGGGTAGAGTAAGATAGACACCTGCAGACCTGCTTTAGCGCTTGTGAAACGACCTCCTGCAGGTGGGGACCTGGGGGCTCAAACAGGGATCCTTACGCCGGTCCTTGTACTTGGCGCCATGTGCACTTAACCGACTGCGCTACCGCCCAACTCCCAATAGAAAAACTTTCACGGGAGAGGACGAAATATGGAACTCTGATGGTGGGAATTGTGTGGAACTGTTATCTCTCTTACCCTATGGTCTTGTCGATCATTATTAAATCAATACAAAAATAAAAATAAATTAAATTTTAAAAAGAAACAAACAACTAGACTGGAGAGTTATGCAAAAAAATCTTTCCTGCTAAGGCTATGAGGTCCCAGATTTAATTCCCAGGACCACCATAAGCCAGAGCTGAGCAGTGCTCTGGAGTCAGTCAGTCTCTCTCTCTCTCTCTCTCTCTCTCTCTCTCTCAAATAAAATGAGTAAAACATATTTTAAAAGAGAAAGAAAGAAACAAGCACATGTGGCCAAGTAAGAAACTGGCTGAATAAACCCAATAGGAATCATCAAATATGGCTACTGGCCAAAATACAACATAACTCAGGTTGAGATGCTTGCTCTAAGTATGAAGTCACAGGTTGCCATTAGCAGTTGATAAACTGTAGTAGATTCTTAATCTGGTCCCATCTAACATTTTCAGTTGGGAGAGGAGGTCTTAGTTTCTCTTGGCCTCAGTTTCCCCAATGTGGAGAAAGAAAAAACAAAAAAAAAAAAAAAAGCTCTACATTCCTTATATACTCCACGTAACTAGGAAATTAGGAAAGTTACTCCATAAACATTACCAGGCTAGAACAAATGATGTGTGTTAACGACAAGAGCATCCTGCCTCCCTAACATCCCTAAGCCCGATAAGAAAATATCCACAACTTCATGGCTCACTGGACCAGAACAAGAACCAGCCCCGCTTCCCAGAGAACAGAGGTCACTGATATAGACCTTTGCCTCACTGGCATATTCCTCTTATTCTCAGGATGTCCTCTTCCCCGCTGCTATACCTTCCCGAAAGGTAAAGGTTACATAAATAGTTTTTAGGAAAGCACATTCAACTTGGGATTTTTGTCATTTCGGTTGCTTTAATAGTGAGAATTTGAACCAAGCCAGGAACTCCCTAAAGAATTCTTCAAAAATGGAGTACTTATGTAGACGAAAAGCTGGAGGTCCAAGGAGAGCAGAAAAGTAGTCCTGTTTCCATCAAAAAAAAAAAAAAAAAATCAAAGAGCCCAAGAGAATTTAAGGATATTATAACGTGGTTTCACATAAAGAGAATGGGTTTCAGATATGAACAGGAAGCAAATTAGTCACGAAATGCAAACAAATCAATGTAAACGAGTCTGCAAGCAATTCTGACAACTTGATTGTTTCAAAAGGGGAGCTGGAGGGAGTAGCTGGAAGAGAAGAGGAAAGACACGGGGAGGAAGACAGTTGACCGTATGACATGGACACAGGGGTTTCATTGGCAGCAGGGACCGTCTAAGAGCCTGTGGGACGCATGTGCGGCCAGTCACACAATGCCAGCAGGAGCAATGAACAGTATGTACTTGAGGGAAGACAGCTGTGAGAGGCCCAAGCAGAGAGCAGACACAGCAGGTTGAAGTCATATTATATCCATAGTCCCTGCCTCACCCCAGCCTCGTAGACGCCTGTACTCCCCTGGTAGGTCCCCAGAATCATTCATCACCCCTGCAGCCACTGGGCCTCTCTCAGTATGCTCCTGACTAGAATCTTTTTGATACAACTCAACAGTCCTGCTCTCCACCTCCAAATGTACCGCCTTGCTCTCTGCATACATACCCCCATAGTCCAGCATCTTCTGATTCTCCATGAAAGGATCTAAGGGTTCTGTATTAGAGGACTAGTGAACTAACCTAGAACTGCAAACCAATTTCAGAGAGTCACTTACAAGCTAGTCCTGGGGAAGGTGGATTAAGACAGATGGTAGGAAGATCTGCTTACTTTGTCTGTAAGAAAAGGCTTACCAGGGCAGGGGGGTAGCACACCTGGCTGAGTGTAGACATTACCATGCACAGGGATGTGAGTTCAAGCTCCCCATCCCCACCTGCAGGAAGGGAGCTTCACACTAGTAGTGGAGCAGTGCCACAGATATCTCTCTCTTCCTCTCTTATCTCCCTCTTCCCTCTCAATGTCTCTCTGTCTTATCAAAGAAAAATGAATAAATACATTTGAAAGAGAGAGGGGGGGAGGGAGAGAGAGAGAGGGAGGGAGGAAGGAAGGGAGGAAGGAAGGAAGGAAGGAAGGAAGGAAGGAAGGAAGGAAGGAAGGAAAGGTTTACCCTAGGCTCTTGCCATGCTCCTCCTGCGAAAGTCCTGACTGAAGGCAGAATCTTCCTAAGAGCAATCCCACTGGCTAACCAGTCTATGCAGCAAGCCGGCAATACAGAAAGCTTTGCCAAAAATATATATATCTATCAAAATATGGTGCTGATCTGAAATGCTAACCATTCAATCAAGTGAGATGACTTAATGCAAAACTTTCAACCACTCTGGATGCCAGTTTCCTTTTCTAAAACAGAAATCAACCCAATTCAGTAAGCCCTAGTCAGTCCTCTGGTTCAGAAATCCCATGCTTCATTACTGAACTCCTAGTGCCAAATGGGCTGTTTCTCCATTTAAGGGATTAAACTCTAGAATTCTCTCTTTCCCCAGCTTCCTCTTTGCTGTGAGCGCACGCACGATCACACACACGCGCGAGCCAACAAGCAGGCACACATACCATAACGAGGATCATTAATTATCTGATAAAGATTTTACACCTAAAGGGTTTTCTTATTAGACTTACAGAGAAAAATGAGATGCAGAGACACCAATCACATCACGTCCTCACCTGAAAATGAGCTCTTCTACAAATCCCCGAAGTGTCTCCATCAGCCCAGGTCAAAGAGGAGGGAGGCCACCAGCCAGCTCCACGGGCCATAGAGGCACATCAGTGCTCCCCTTACTGGAGTTCAAACCCTCCTACTTTCTGGGCACTTTAACAGGTCATTTTAAACCTCTGAGCCTCCAGTTCTTTCATCATGAAGTGAAGAATTTAGGATAAGTGTCAACACAACTACCAAATCGGACACCTTACTATAGAGTCCTAAATTTCATAAGAAATAAAATAACCACCCACCAAAGCCAATATCAGTGTTTACCTCCAAGCCCCCAGACAAATGGAAATGACTTTTTGCATGCTAGTGCACAACAAATAATAATAGCCCATCAGTAAGGGCAAATACTTCTCATTTGTGCTTGTTTATTTGTTTATTTCCAGGGGGGAAGAGGTTGTAGGCACCACCTGCCAGTGGCCTTTGGAGGCTCCATGAGGCTCCCTCCCACAATGGGCCACATGTTCAGAAACTAAAAAGGTGATAATAGAAGTCAACACAATAGAGAAAATCTGTAGCCTAGAATATTAAGAGAATGATTTAGAGGAAAAAAAAAATACAATGCCCCCTGTTTAACGCCCTTTAAAAAAACGAGTAGTGGTAGTCAGGAGAAGCAATATAAATTAAAAATAAAATGGAGGCCAGAGAAGACTGATTTGCCTATGAGAGCCTGTCATCCGTGTCCCCAGCACGCACCGCAAAGACGACAATACTTCTGTTTCTATTTGTTGCCCTAAAGTGGCACGGCTGGTCATTCTGTTTTGTTTTAAATAAAATGGGGAAGCAACAAATATACTAAATCCATCTGCAAAAAAAAAAAAACCATATTTGCATGTGGAAAACAAAAAGTGGGTGTCTGAATGGGTGATTAGGCGTGCAATTGCCCATCTGCTGCCAGGCCTCAGCCTCCTGCAGGTGTGCAAGTCTCAGGAGCAGAGACTCAAGACTCCTCCACTGTGGCGGCTGCAGAAAGAACGCAGTACCCCTTCACAACTAGATCTGTCCTGAGCTGACCCCAGTTCTCACCCATGACCACCCCTACCCCCGCCTGCCCCGTATCTTAAAGCTGAATGCCAGATAATGATGTTTGTCATCCTTTTATTAGATTACAGCAGACTACATCATAGAAGCCATTTACCTTGAGTATCGTCAATGCACGTTGAACACATATTGTTGCGGGTGCTACTTTCATTAGCATGTGTGATCTCTCCTGCACTCTTCACCTTGGTCACTCCACTCCCACTCATGTGCCTGCTCATGCACACAAGTACTTTCGGCAATAAGACCTCTCAGACCAATGAATTACTCCGCCCGTACTAAGTTGCTCTAGTTTTTCAACTAAAAATGGATCGCTACATGATTATTAATAATATGTTCATTAATTTGGGTATCGTCTGCCTCGATCAAACAGAAGGCTTGTCTGCTTAACGTTCATACTTGTATTCCCTGCACCTGGAATAGAGTCACACACACACAGTACCTGCTAAGTAAACACTTACATGAAGGAAGTAGCACTATTATTTGCAAGCCTCTTCACTAAGTACCATGAATTTTCCTATAAACTACAAAAAAGATTTATGTTGAAAACAAACACATTCATTTTATTTGTCCAAGTATTCTGATATGGGAAAAGCAGTGTGATGAGGATGGGGAGAGGTGTGGCAAAGACCTACATAATTTTCTAGAATGATTCAGAGAGAGAGAGAGAGAGAGAGAGAGAAAACACTGAGATTGTCCTCACAAATAAATTCAGTACTACAAAGTCTATGCAGCTATCCTCTGTTAGCCTCATCAATGATATTAAGTGGGACAAGAAGATTGCTCAAGATAAGTCTGCACTTAAATGTGTGCCAAAGGCAAAGAAAAGGAATCGCTTTCCTCCACAAAGACT
This sequence comes from Erinaceus europaeus, assembly GCF_950295315.1. NCBI lineage: Eukaryota > Metazoa > Chordata > Mammalia > Eulipotyphla > Erinaceidae > Erinaceus > Erinaceus europaeus. Next base: position 109,623,475 of record NC_080170.1, read on the forward strand.
TCATTTTGAAATAGAAATCTTTTAAATAAATGCACCATGTCTTCTTTTTTTAAAAAAAAAAAATTCCTTTTTGTTGCCCTTGTTGTTTTATTGTGGTTGTAGTTATTATTGTTGTTGTTATCGATGTCGTCTTTGTTGGATAGGACAGAGAGAAATGGAGAGAGGAGGGGAAGACAAAGAAGGGGAGAGAAAGACAGACACCTGCAGACCTGCTTCACCGCTTGTGAAATGACCCCCTGCAGGTGGGGAGCCGGGGGCTCCAACCGGGATCCTTACTACAGTACTTGCACTTCACTGCCACGTGCGCTTAACCGCTGCACTAACACCTGACTCCCATCTTCTTTTTTTTCTTTTTGGCCTCCAGGGTTATCACTGGGGCTCAGTGCTTGCACTACAAATCCACTATGCACTGCTCCTGGTGGCCATCTTTTTCCCATTGTTGTTGTTGCTGCTGTTGCTGTTGGATAGGACAGAGAAACAGAGAGAAGAGGGGAAGCCAGAGAGGGGGAGAGAAAGATAGACACCTGCAGATCTGCTTCACTGCTTGTGAAGGGAATCCCCTGCAGGTGGGGAGATGGGGGCTCGAACCGGGATCCTTGCATAGGTCCTTGCACTTCATACTATGTGCGCTTAACCCAGTACACCACCACCGGGCTCCCCACCCATGTCTTTAGAATATTCCACATGCTCAGAACAAGCAGTACCTTAAAGAGCATCCAATCCAACTTCTTTTTTTATTATTATTGATTTAATAATGATCGACAAGACCATAGGATGAAGGGTACAATTCCCACCACCAGAGTTCCACATTCCATCCCACCTCACCCCCATTGGAAGCCTTACTATTCTTTATCTCTCTGGCAGTATGGTCCCAGGATCATTATGGGGTGCAGAAGGTGGAAAGTCTGGCTTCTGTAATGGCTTCTCTGCTGGGCAGTCCAATTTTTTATTCCCTCCACAAGAAGTCATCATCATCAGACTTCATCTAAACACCTTCAAGATAGAGAACTCAGAACCTCATGAAACAGAAAACCCCATCTGTGGTCTTTTCTTAATACTTGCAAGTTTTTCCTATTACTGTCTTTCCCATATTCTACCTACCGCTCCCATAATTCCTATGCCATAAAGAAACAGTTGGTGTGGTCTGGGAGGTGGCACAGTGATAAAGCTTTGGACTCTCAAGCATGAGGTCCTGAGTTCAATCCCCAGCAGCACATGTGCCAGAGTGTTGTCTGGTTCTTTCTCTCTCCTCCTATCTTTCTCACAAATAAATAAAATTTAAAAAAAAAAAAGAAAGAAAGAAAGAAAGAAAGAAAGAAAGGAAGAAGGAAGGAAGGAAGGAAGGAAGGAAGAAAGAAAGAAAGAAAGAAAGAAAGAAAGAAAGAAAGAAAGAAAGAAAGAAAAGAAAAGAAACAGTTGGTATCCCCCTGTAGCAGAATCCTTCCCTGTCTGCTCTCTCATCTTCCATCTTTCTCCTGTCTCCACACTAACCAACTCCCCTTCCTTCTTCTGTTCCCCAAGAGCCCAATTTCAGGGACCAGGAGGTGGTGCACCTGGTTGAGCACACACATTACAGTGTGCAAGGAGTGGGGTTCAAAACCCCAGACTACCCACATGTAGGGGGAAAGCTCCAAATATGGTGAAACAGTGTTGCAGGTCTCCCTCCCTCCCCCCTCTCTCCCCTCCCCTCTTGGTTTCTCTCTATCTCTATCCAAAATAAAATAAATTAAATTAATATTTTTTAAAAGAGTTCCAGTTTCCAGTGCCATCCTAAACCATCACCTCATTTCTTCCTTTTTGCTCACTTTCTTCCTCTCTCTCAGGACTCCCCTCCCACCCCCACCCCCCAGAGGACCTAGATCTCAACTTAGCTTTCTGGAAAGAACTAAGCACTGTGTTTGGAGTGGGGGATAGGGGTGGGGGAGGGTCCTTGAGTTATCCTTCTGGGCCCTGAGCCAAGAAAATTCTGACCTCCTGACTTGGCAATGTCACCTCTGACATAAATTAAAATAGTGTGAACGTTATAACTCCGTGAAAACAAAGGAGATAAAGATATTAAAGGCATCTTCTGATCCAATCTCAACTCAAAGAAATAAAGAATTCGGCTTCTTGTGCCTTCAGCAAGCCATAGTCAACTAGCCCTGCTTATCCAACTTCCTCAGCTCCCAAAGTTATGTTAAACAAATGTGAAAATAACAATGTGCAATCTTCAACCATCTAGACAGTTGAGAATTCTAGCCACTACCTGCTGAGTGACCTTGGGTAAGACACTTAAAGTTAGCATCTCAAAATAGTCCAGAAAGGAAAACAAGAAACCTCCAAATCATCTCATCCAAAAATAACCACAAGACCTCTGACATGTCTCCGCTGTCCCGCCCTCATCCAGAGTTATGGCAGATAATGCTAAATTATCATGAACTCTTTTCCTCCTCAGTCAGGATACGGCTTCAGAATCCTTCTCAAACATCACCTCAAGGAACTCCTATGCCAAATAGTCACAGGAAATGTGACTCTTTAAAAGAACTAAAGCTCAAAGATGGCTGATGACCTACTCAAGTCTCAAGTGTTAGGGGCAGAACTGGAAGGAAATACAGTCTCTTGGCCTGAAATCATTCCTCTTCTCCTAACTCTAATATTCATGAAAGGTGTTTGGAGTCGGGATGGGGAGTTTGCTACTTCATAAAGTTCAAGGAGAAATATGGATCAATAAACAATTTCTAATTAAGGGGCAGAAACTTCAGGGATGGTTGGGAGAAAGGGGTGCATTTGGGCTGGCCCAAAAGAGCTTTTCTTATATGGGAAGTATATATCTTTAGAAGAAGAAAATTCAAGATCAAGAAAGTATTTCTAGTAGGGAGAAGAAAAGAAAGACAGAGAGAGAGAGAAAGTAAATAAATGACTACGTAGTTGCTTATGAAGTAGAATCTTTGGGATTCTCAGCAGGACACTGGCCATAACAGAAGTGATAGAGATGGAAGTGGGAAACTGGGAAGGGGGAAGAGAGGCAAAGGAGAAGGGGCCTGGTGGTGGGACACACCTGGTTGAGTGTACATGTTACAATGTACAAGGACCCGGGTTCAAGCCCCCGGTCCTTGCCTGCAGGGGGAAAGCTTTGCACGTGGCAAAGTAGGTCTGGCTGTCTCTGTGCAATAAATAAAGATAATTTTTAAAAAATTAAATAAAGACAGGCAAAGGAGATGGCAAGATTGAAATAGTAGAGTCTTGAGTCTGTGGGTGGGGTAGGTGTACACATGTGTCTCTGTGTCCTCACAGGAGCTTCAGCACTCTGGAACAACATTTTTAAGAGAGAGAGAGCAAGAGATAACAGTACTGGAGCTTCCTGTAGTGAGGTAAAGACCAGGCTTGAACTTGGGTCATACTGATTTTTTTTTAAATTCACTTTCAATAGAAAAAGAAGGTAAGAAAGAAGAAGGTAAGGACAAAGTTAAGAGCATATCTCCATCCTCAGTGGCCAAAAAGAAAGGAAAAAAAAAAAAACCTTCTATAAATGGTATTACAGGAACACTTTCATTATGTAAAAGGCTATTTTGTTTTCATGTCATTCTTAGATTACATCATAGAGTGGCTGCAGCCGTCTCGAACCATATTATAAATAAATCACTAGCTTAATCATAGAACGAGCCAGGCCTTAGATTTAAAAGGAAAATATTAGATGATCTTTAATAACCGATACAACTCAAGCCAGCCACCATTGAAGCAGCAGCATGAGGTGATGTCATTCTAAAGAAGCCCAAAAAGGAAGGAATCCAAGAGGGTCAATGCTGGGCAGGTCCCACAGAATTCCGTTTCCAAAAGTGAGGTGGCTGAAGGTAGCTCAATGAAATTGGTCCCCTGAATGAGACATTCTTGTCCTGAAAATCAACAACTACTTTTCCAGCAGCAGCCTTCAAAAGATCTTCCTAGGGGAAACAAAGAACTCTGAGAGTCTCTGGCCAGAATACTTTGAAATGCCTGGACTTGTTAACAGATTATGGTGGTTGCATTTGCACATTGGGAACCCCCAAGCAAACTTACAAATGTGACAACTTTTAGTTTTTCGGGAAAACATAAAATCTGAAGTGGTAGTATGGACCAGGTCTGGTCCAAGCCTAGGGAAGAGCACAAAGTGGGGAGCACTGAGTTAATATGGAGACAAAGAGAAGAACCGAGGATGGGAGGCTGGGCGGTAGAACAGCGGGTTAAGCACACATGGCACAGAGGGCAAGGACCGGCATAAGGATCCCGGTTTGAGCCCCTGGCTCCCCACTTGGGGGGGGGAGAGGGTCTCTTCACAAGCCGTGAAGCAGGTCTATAGGTGTCTCTCTCTCTCTCTCCTCCTCTCTGTCTTCCCCTCCTCTCTCCATTTCTGTCCTATCCACCACCAACAGCAATAGCAACAACAACAATAACAATAATGGCAACAATAACAATAATAACATCAACAACAAGGGCAACAAAATGGGAAAAATGGCCTCCAGGAGCAGTGGATTTGTAGTGTAAGCACCAAGCCCCAGCAATAACCCTGGAGGAAAAAAAAAAAAGAACTGAGGATGGTTTCTAGGCAGGTTGAGTAAGAAGAGTAGAAACTAACGCTTAATGCACACAGGAGAAGAACCACACTTAATACATAATGTCACACATACACGGATGCTGTGTGAGCACAAAAGGCTCTAAGAGGAAGGTGCTACTCACCCCCCCCCACTCTTTTCAGATGAGGAAACATACTTAAAAATGATTAAGTGAGTTATGTAAGATCAGACATGTAACACGTGGAAGCCTTCCTATGCCAAATGCTACCTTATAGAGCTGCCCTAACCCAATGAAAGCAATATCCTTCTATGGGACTTTCAATAAAAATTAAATAATTAATAAGAAAGAAACCCACTGAATGCACACAAAAAAGTACTGAGAGCACAGAGGGGGCTGTGGAGCAGAAAGTAGTCATAAAAGCAGGCTTTCCTTATTTAAGTCTCCCCCTTCTCAAAAATCTTCAAGAGTGTTAAGGCGGCCTCTAAAGAAACCTGTCATCTTCCATAGAACATTCTTCCAAGCTTGGTTTTATATAAAGACTATTTTCATGGCGGGAAGAGACAAATGCTCTGGAGAAGAATTTGCTGCCAGACAGAAGGTATTGGCTGAGGTTTTCTGTCTGATCCCGTCAGTCTCACAAGTAATGTTGTGCACCAGCTCACTGTTCTTAATACAAATGTTATTCATAACTGCAGAGACACACAGTCTGAGCCAAATAACACAGATTTATGCGGCTTTTCAAGACAGAGAATGACCCAACAGAAGATGCAGATCCTGAGATTTCATTAAAGGGACAACAGTGAGGTCTCAGATCTTGATTCTTCCCCATTTTTCTCAACCTGTTTCTGAGATGAAGGAGAAATTACAAAAGAAGGAGGAGGAGGAGGAGGAGGAGGAGGAGGAGGAGGAGGAGGAGGAGGAGGAGGAGAAGGAGAAGGAGAAGAAGAAGAAGAAGAAGAAGAAGAAGAAGAAGAAGTAGAAGAAGAAGAAGAAGAAGGAAAATAATGCCTAAAAATCATGATCTGGCAATGACAAAGAGACTGTGTGTGGAAGGTAGAAAAGATGTACTGAACCAGAGCCACAGAGCCACAGGCACCACAGATGGCTCCTCCCCTGGCTACTTGCGTTTGAAGGCCCTGGAAGATTCTGGCCTCTCCCCAAGTCTCCCTTGGTGTCTCATGTGCAAAGATCTCAAACAAAATGATTCAAAAATGTCCACCCAAGAACATGTAATTGCTAAGAAGGGATATAATGTAGAGGCACAGCATCACAGAATTAATTGAAAACTAGTGTTCTGCCTCTGAAAATTCATGCCAAGTTTGCATCCTGTGCCATCATATATCAATATTTACATTTGTATTTTAAGTAGAGTTAAAAAAAAAAAAAAAAGAGTCTCCAAGAAAAACTTAGCCACAGAAAAGTTCTGGATGTATTCAGTGGCTCCGTGTAAGTCCTGCTCCTACCCTGACGTATGCCTTATACCCTAGGTTATCTGTGGTCGGTAGCACCAACAAAGGTTACCTATGACTCCTCTTCCCAACATGCACACCCTTGTGCAAGTCCTCCCCTTCTGCAAAGGCTGGATTTAGTGCTTACTTCCAGCAAATAAAATGAACAGAGAGAACAATATGTCACATTCAGGATTAGATTACCATGAGTTCCATGGCCTGCGTCTGGGAATCAGTCACAGATCACTTTGGTCTTAGCCAGGTGCTGTGTTGAAAACTGCCCTATGGAGAAGTCCATGTGGCAAGGAACAGACAATGGCACCAGCCAACAGTCTCCAAGCTCTTTTTCTGAATTAGAGCCCTCAGTCTAATAGCCCCCTGAAATGAAACCCCATCGACAATAATGAGTTAAGTAGTTGGGTCCTCCGCAGCCAAGCCTTCAGATGAGACCACAGGCTCAACAGACACTGAGCTGTGTGGCTTCAGGAAACCTTGAGGCAATTCTTCAAGCTGCTCACAGATTCCTGACTCACAGTAATTATTGAGACAGTTAATAAGTGTTTGCTGTTTTTTTTTTTTTTTAATGAAGGTGAGACGTTTGGAGTAGTTTGTTCTACAATAAGTAACAAAAACAGCATCGAAGTTGGGTAGGCCCAGCTCTTGGCTATTGTAACAGCCTTATAATTTTATCATTTTCAGTGAGGCCTCTAAGAAGCTGACCAAAAGAGATCTGCTATCAGGATCTCTTGAAGGGAACTTCAGAGTACAAAGATGGCTACCAGTCTGGTGACATAAGCTCAGCCACATTCTGATCACGCACAACAACCATTTCTGTGTGATTCCCAGTAATACAGCAAGCCCAGCAACATCATGTTAACGGGAACTGAAGATGAAAACCACACTTGGAAGATGAGCAAGTTCTCAGCTGAACAGCCTTATTCTGATGTCACTACGTCCTCTCTCAGGGCTATCTTTTGAAGTCAGAAACATTCCCCCTCTCCATCTCCACTCTCCCCATCTTTCATTCAAACCCCATGACATCACAGGTCATAATTTAACTTCAATTTCCCAAATGCCTCATAGGTCTGAACATACCTGCTATGTAACAAATGTGTCTTTCCAGCAATACTTTTACTTTTCTAATGGTTTATCTGGTGTTTTTTCTTTTCTTTTCTTCTTTTTTTTTTTTTACCAGAGGACTGCTCAGCTCTGGCTTATGGAGGTGTAGCAGACTGAACCTGAGACTTGGGAGCCTCAGGCATGAGAGTCTGTTTGCATAACCGTCGTCATCATCATGCTATCTACCCCTGCACTGTTTGTGCCTTTCTCTCCAGTTAGACTGGCAGCATTTTAAGGTCAGGATGATGTCTAATTACTTTTCCTTTTTGTTTAAGATACACTTACTGGCTTTTATTTTTTAGGAAATAGATAAAAGGAGAGAAGGGGATACCATAGCAGCACTCAGATCTGATACCTGAACCTAGACTTCATGCAAGTCCTGTGCCCTATTGCTGAGATCTCTCCCTCGCAATTATCCGCACCTAATTTATCACAGTGCCCCAAATATCCCAGACTTCACTGAGTTTCAGAAAAGCACTGGTATCAGGACATAGAACATGTAGAAAGACAAGCTACCAGTGAATTAGGAGGAAATACGAGTCGGCGAGCTACAATGGACCCATGACTTTCCCTATCCATTCAGGGAATCCCTTCTCCCACACAGTAACCTAGTGAGGGAATACTTAAGCATTCTTCTGAACTCCCAAATCCCTCCCCAAGGCAGAGTTGCAGTATCTCTACTTCTCTGGGTACAGGGAATAGATAAACCTGAAATTAAGGGGAAAGAAGCAAAATAAAGGGAGAAAATTCTATTTCCATGGGCATCAAAGACCTATTGTAGGACATCCCTCTCAGAGATAAAGCAGGTCGCTACTCAGACCCACATGATTTTATAATGTTTGAAGCAACAACATATAGTGCAGAAAGCTGGTCACACATGCACTACCATCACCTGACCAAGTAACTATACGGAGCCAAGAGAATCACCTCTGACGGAAGTGACCAATGTTTTGCTTCCGACAGAGACTAATACCTGGTATTTCTGAGGACCAAAGAGGAAATATTAAAACTGAAAGCCCTTGGCTACCACCACCAATTGTATACTAGTATCAACAGAAGGAAATAATTTCCTTCCTGACTCCCACTGGGCCAGTCACGCCTGGAGCAGAAGGTGTGATTATCTAATCAAACAACGCAACAGCCAAATAGGCTAGACTGTAGCTTCTAGGGAGTTTCTCAAGCTTTAAGACTGCATTGATCTCTGAATCTACCTCCTGCTGCCTAAAGAAAAAGCAAGTGTGAGAAGTAATAATACACAGTTTCATTTCAATTTCAGCCATCATCATTAGGAACATTTCCAGATCTAGCAACTTACCCAAACTTAGAAGAAATCCTTGTCCATGCAAAGCTGGAGATAATGGGGAAATGTGGGTCAGGCAAAAGGACATACACTGGGCATACACTGCAGACCAGGCACAGTGCTGGGGACTGCAGAAGACAATGTCTTCTTTCCCTTCTATATTCAAGATGAATCTTTAAAGAAGAAAGCAAGTACAATGCCCTACTATGTATGAACCATTCTTTTTTGATTTTTCCCTTTTGTTGTCCTTCTTTAACATTGTTGTTATTGATGTCATTGTTGGATAGGAAAGACAGAAATGAAGAGAGGAGGGGAAGACAGAAAGGGAGAGAGAAAGACAGACACCTGCAGACATGCTTCACCGCCTGTGAAGGGACTCCCCTGCAAGTGGGGAGCTGGGGCTCGAACTGGGATCCTTATGCCGGTCCTTACGCTTTAAGCCACGTGCACTTAACCCTCTGCGCCACCACCTGACTCTCATGAACCATTCTTTATACCCTGCAGAACAGGTTGGCATCTATCAGCAATGTACATACTCTAAACAAACATGAAAATTACGGGAACACTGACTATTTTTCCTGATTCTCACACCAGGAGAATGAAAGTAGAGGATGTTACTGAGCTAAGGCTGCACATTTAATAACTGGAAGACCTTGGGGTACCCAGGCCAACCATATTCACTCTCATTTTATAAAATCACAAATGTCTTAAGTCAGACTAGCCCCAAAGCTTCTTTCTATGTAGTTTCAATTTTCATAAAATCATGAGCCCAACCCACTCTTTCTGGAATTTCTAACAGAGCAATGACTATTGCCTAGTAGAACACCCTTAGGGAAAAGTGTACTCACTACCTTAGGGGTTTTAGCCTCTATTTAGAAATGTACTTGCACCTGTGTCATGACAGAAATCCCACATGATTCTGGAGATACATATATGAACTAGAGGTGCTACCCGTCTTTCTACCAACTGGCTGTATATTATTAAAGGCAATAATCACACACAGCCTAATAATCACTCTGCCTCCTCCAGGGTCCCACTCCTCTAACAGCTCCTAATGAAACATCTTTGCAGTGCTCTCAGCATTCTCAGTGTGACAGCCCAATTGGGTTCTGTTCCTTTCAGAGGATGAGGCAAGAATCCAAGTCTAAAGGGGAATAGGACATGGTGCATCTGGCTAAGCACACATGTTACAGTGCACAAGGTATCAGGTTCAAGCCCCTGGTCTCCCCCTCCAGGGAGAAAGCTTCATGAGTGGTGAAGTAGGGCTGCTGGTATCTCTCTGTCTTTTTCCCTCTCCCCTCCCATCTCAATTTCTCTCTGTCCCTATCTGATAATAAATAAATATTCTAAATCGATTCTACATTCACTCAACCCCTTGTTGAGTCTGTTGTCAGTCTGGTAAGAGAGTTTATAGTTACCTACATAAACTTAGTCCTCTCTCCCCTCCTAGTATTCTGAGAAATTCTATTAAAATAACACCACCACCACTTCTTCATGGCATAAATGCCACGAGGTTTAGGTAGGCTCAATTCCAGACTCCCTGCCAGAGAAGACCCAAGTGCATCCATGCCAGTTAGCAGCAAGTCATTTTCTTGGCCTCAGTGCCCAGACCAGGAATGTACAGTAACCCAGGTCCACGGGGATACAGCAAACAAGACACTTTTGCCCTGAGTGGGAGGAAGGAATCCTAAGGCTGCAGCAGGCAGTTATGTTATAGCCACAGAAGTACAGCATCCTGAGGATGAAACCCACACAAGGAGAAGGGCAGAGCAAGAAGCACTGCAGGAATTCAGCTAAGTTCCGCTCACCTGGAAGTCTACCTGGAACTTGCCAATTTCCAGCTACATCCCCAACCCACTTTGCTCCAGAGTCCATACTCTGTGGAATGAGCCTAAGGCTGCACAAGGGTTTTAGAAGGTAAATGCCACTGTTGGCACATAATGAGGTTCCTGACAATAAAACATTTGAGTCTTTTGCAGCTTGGTCCTGGTAAGGTCCTCTCACCCATTCAGCCATTACACACTTGGTTTTTGTTTTGAATTCAAGTGCAAGTCATCTCATTTCATCACTTAATTAAATCTGAAAATAAACACACACACACACACACACACACACACACACACACGAAAGTAGATAACAAAGACTCACATTTGGCAGCCAGGCAGGTGGTTCAGTGGTGAGAGTGCAGGGCCTGCATGCATGCTTAAGGTCCCAGATTCAATCTACAAAATCATGTTCTGGTCTCTCTTTCTCTTAAAAAATGGTCTTAAAATGAAGACTTGTAGTGCTTAAAGTGTATGATTGCAGAGAAACATTCAAGACCACGTTTGAAATTTTCAGACAGAAGTGTTTCAGAGTCAGAGCAGACCTTCTACCCTATGCAGATGCATGGGAATCCAGATGCCACTTGCTCTTTTGTTTTATGTTGTTTTGTTTGTCTGTCTGTTTGTTTACTTATTTGTTTGTTTAGATATATTGATTAAGCAAAGGCAGCAGAAAAGAACTACAAGCTTGGTCATACTTTGAAAGAAGTTAGGCCTTTCTCAATCACATCAGTTGTGTCTCCATTTGGGGAAACCACACCATAAACACAGCCTAGCATATTACTCATTCAGTGTAAAGTCAGCTTCAGCCTTTAGGACGGAGATCACAGCTTTGAAATCCTACCTGGAAGTCTTTCTCAGAAACCCCTAGTGATTCTTCTCAGATTTCTCTACAGCACAAGATAATCTTCCACAGTGGTTCTATTCACCACCCCACTTTTTAGAACATGATTTTTGCTGGTTTGTTTTTTATAGGATAGAAATTGAAAGAGAGGTAAAGAGAGAGAGGGAGGGGAGGGGGAGGAAAGGTGGGAGGAGGAAGAAAGAGAGAAAGAGAGAGAGAGAGACAGAGAGAGAGAGAGACCTGCAGGACTGCTCCATCACTGGTGAAGCTTCCTCCCTGCAGGCAGGAACCAAGATCCTGAATCGAGGCCCTTGAGGACTAAGCCAGGCACCCCACTGCCGCCCTTACAACACGATGATGTTCTACTGTACCCACTAGACACAGAGTAATCCCCAAAACGAAGGGGATCCTCAGCTGACCTAGTCACTACTCCCCTCTCTGAGTATAACTGGTACAAATTCAGACCCACTGGAAGTCTAATTGGCCACTGAAATAATTGGCCACACTTTGCCAAAGCAAATTCAGCCTCCTCCTCACTCAAAAGGTCATCGCAAAAAACGAGATCACAGCATCATGCACAGGAGAAGACAGGAGTCACGAGGTAATATTACTTTTGTTCTTCATAAATGCCCATAACACCATTCATTGACATTTCTATTTCAGCCTTTCAATCTCAAGAGCACTTGCCTCTGTGCCAAAGGAGAAAAGAGAACAGCAATCCAATTATTGGCATCCTGAGATCATCATTACTCCCAATTTTTCTTCCAATTTTTCTCCTTGTCACCTTCCAAGAGCTGAGTCCTGCCTTTGCTTGGTCATACATTTCATTAGCGTTATTATATCTTACCCACTGCCAGGGAAGTCCACTCCAGAGGAAAAGGAAGAACATTTTGGTTCTTCTCAGGTTCATATCAATAGTTCATTCTACTTACCAGGGTCTTTTAAATGGAAACAACTGATTTTTACAACATGCAAAGTGATGAAGAAAGAGAAGAGTTTCCTTTTCTTCTAAAGACTTACCAGTTGGGGAAAATACTTCCTGCTGACAAGTGCCCAGAGATACAGAACAATGAAAAAAAAGCACTAGACTGGGATTCAGATGGCAGGATTTTGCCCTCCGGTCTGCTCTTCAGTTTCAATGCTCCCACCTGTGGAGACAGGAGAAGGTGGTGACTTAAGACTCTCTCAAGATATTACCAGTTTCTACATCCACAGCTTACTAACCCACTGGGTTGGAAAGAATAACGCTGGATTTAAACCCTGCTGATATAGGGCTTTATGTCTATACCTCCTTCCCCATCCCCAACCCCCTGCCCCACCATCTTCAGCCAGTTCCTAGTACTGACTTGCCTGGGGATGATAAGGAAAGAGAATGCAGGTGTCCAGGTGTCTGTTCCTCAACTCTACAATGAAAACAGCTTCACCATAATATGAGTGGGACAGACAGAACAAATAGTTAGAAACACTTAAAGCAAGAGTACATAAAATCTGACTACAGCCTATAACATGAACCAAGGTTTATGTGTTTGGAGACAAATTTGTTTTTTAATTTTTTTTATTGATTTAATTATGATCAACAAGTCAGCTGAATAAGAAGGATACAATTCTCACCACCAGAGTTCCAGATCCCATCCCTTCCACTGGAAGCTTTCCTATTCTTTATCCCTCTGGGAGTATGAACCCAGGATCATTATGTGCAGAAGATGGAAGGTCTGGCTTCTGTAATTACTTGGAGACAAATGTCTAAGTCTTCTTGACTTCTCTGAACCTTAGTTCCCTTACATGAAAATCCAATAAGCAATAGAGAGCTCAGGAACCTCAACAGTTTCTACTAAGGTCTTATTTCATTGGGAATCATAACTATCTTGTTAAGGGTTATGCAAGAGGGTAAGAAGAGATACAGCGGGAGAGATACAGAGAGACACCTGCAAGCCCTGCTTCACCACTTGTAAAGCTTCCCCCTACACATTGGGGGGGTGGTGGTGGTGCGCTCGAACCCGGGTCTTGGCACATTGTAACATGTTCGCTCAACCAAGTGCACCACCACCCAGTCCCTATTTATTTATTATTAGATAGAGACAGAGAGAAATTGAGAGGGGAGGAGAAGGTAGAAAGGGAAAGAGACAAAGAGACCACTTGTGAAGCTTTCCCCCTGCCAGTGGGGGCCAGGGGCTTGAACCTCAGTCCTTGCGCACTGTAAGGTGTGCACTTAACCAGGTGTGTCACCATCTGGCCCCCATACAAGTATTTTAAGCTATTTTTTTAAAAAATAGTCTTTTGGACTATGGAGGCAGCCTAGTAGTAGATCTCACATCTTGTAGTTCTAGCTCTTTTTTATTTATTTATTTATTTATTTATTTATTTATTATTGGAAAGAGACAAAAATTGAGGGGAGGGGGAAATAGACAGGGAAAGAGACAGAGAGACACCTACAGCCCTACTTCACCACTCATGAAGCTTCCCCACCTGCAGGTGGGGACCAGGGGCTTGAACCCAGGTCCTTGTGTACTCTAATGTGTGCACTTAGCCAGATGTGCCACCACTTGGCCCCTAGTTCTTTTTTTCTTTTAAGATATATTTCTACATTGATGACATAGCAAAGAGACAGAGACAACCAGGACATCACCCTGTCACGTGCAATGCCAGGGATCAAACACCGGACCTCATATTGGTACGACCAATGCACTAACCACTATACCACCTCCTGGATGGCTGATGCCCTAGTATAGATCCTCATCTATAGTACATGAAATTTTAAAAATGAAGAAGAAAAACTAAGAAATGTGTCTTTTATAGATGGAGAAATGCATAAACCAGATAGACTAAGCCTTCCAGTTTTCTTTTTATACTTATATATCATTTCCAGTATATTAACTAGTTCAGTCTCCAAATAACCATACAAGCTCGAAGTTGAAAGTGTCCTTAAAAGTGAATCCACCTTAGGCTCACCAAAATATGTCACCTAGAGAGTGCACCCGATTTATAACAGGTGCAACCCAGCTTCCATCCCAAGCCTCCACTGACTGCACTCGGAGAAGCTTCCTTCCATTCTTGGGTATCTCTCCTCACCCCAGTTTCCTGACTATCTGTCTCTCTTCCTATCTGAAAAAGTCTGCCTAAGCAGAGAAATGCCAATGACATGGGGGAGGGGAGGGAGAGAGAGAGAGAGAGAGACTGGGGGTTTGGGGTAGAAAGAAATTCTAAGTGAAAGAAGCAGCATCTGGGAACCAGAATAGATAAGTGATTATCTGAAGAGCCATCAGATGATAGGTACAGTGTGGACCTATATCCTTATAGTAGTCTTATAAGCCATTATTAAATCACTAATTAAAAAAAAAAAAGAGGTGGAAAAAAGGCAAACTGCAAATTAAAAGGAGGAAAAAAAAAAAAGCTCCCACCCTCAGAGGCATGCTGTCCTAGGCTTGCCCCAACTAGACCCAGTTACAGCCCCAGCCCCTTTGACAGAGGAGGACACAGAGTCTCACTGGGCAGAGGGACTTACCCGAGGTCACATCATCAGGTTTGGAGCAAAACCAGGACTTAAAGGCCAGGCCTTTAAACACTTGCTTCAAAGTTCTCATAGTGCAGCCCAATGGTAGGGAGAACTTAATTAGGAAAATGAGGATGATCTCAGCAAAGCAGTGAGCTGCCAGAGAACAAGTGATCTCCAAGAAGATTAGAATTCTTCCAGCTACCCCATTGAAATGAGAGAAAGGTGCAATTTCCAAATGGCGAGGCAATGGCTTTTTAAGAAGCCACGGCTGGACTCTGGACAGTGAAACCTCATACAGAACAGAAAGACAGCCCCCACCCCTCCGCCGCAGGAAACTAACCCTCTACTTGCAGGGTGGGACACATGAAACAGAACCATTTCTACAAAAGCAGCAAAGGGCATCTAACTTCCTGGATTTCTAAACTTTACGGAAAGGCAAAGCTCTCCACCCTAGGCCCTGGGGACATTGCTCACACACTTGCCAGCTTCCCTCTGTGCTCAAATGAAAGCAGTCTCCTTTTTCCAGAGTCAACTTCTCGTGCAGTAATTTTTTCCCCCTCTTTTCCATAAAGAGAACAAGCAGCTTTGCTACAGAACCGCTGTGAAATGATTGAAGTTCCCATGCAAACAAACCATTAGCAGAGTTCAAATGCAATTTAAATTACCAGTTGTTGAAGTGCTCTTCAATTTCATGGTAAGTTTCCAAGGAGAATTACATGCTATATACTATTTAATTAGTTGTTTTCTATTTTTTAACATCCATTTATCCCCCCCACACCTTTATATTTCAAAAATGTCTAGAAAAGCATCCCTTTAAAAAATTATACATTGTTGAATAGATTAAATCTAAAGATTGAAAAGTATCAGAGAAACAGCTGCAGGATTACGCAGCTCAGTTGAAATTGATGGTTTTGACACCACGAAACATGCAGAATTTTAAAAATCTCAGGAATACCTCCGAGTGTTCTGATTCTTTATGGAACAGGCCCTGAAAGGTAAAGGAAAGGTTGGCCAAAGTCTTCTCTCTGGTAAGTGATTCAAGATGAGAGTCATTGCTCCCACCCACCCCCCCAAGAAGTCCTCTACAAATAGACCCCTGATCCCAAAGTAGAGTGAAGCAATAGCAAGCATCTGAAAAAGGAGACAAAGAAGTCAAGCTTGATGAGTGTGTATAGTCAAACGGGCTTAAATTAAGCAGACATTTGACAGGAAAAGGCAAGACACTCGTATCGATTCATGAAGCAAGTTTTGGGACATCAGGACTGCAAAAATACCTACCACTTTAGCTGGGTCAGAATTAGTGGTGGTTCCTGGAGGAAGAGGAGAAAAGATTAAAAATAGTAGTAATAACAATAAAGGAAGGCCTTGTCACATCTGTAAATGGGAAGGAGTTCTAAAGATCATTGTGGAGGAAGTCTAAGACCTAAGATATCGGACTTGAGATAAAGAAAGGACTACAAAAGCTAAGGGCAAGATAAGGATAAGGGCAAGAGACTGGCTCACTTAATGTTAGCTTTTGTGGTCAATACCAGATCACCCCATCATCTGGGGCTCTAGTTAGGGAATCCTTGGATCCCCACATAGATATGATGGGCCTGCACCTCTAATAGATCCCTCTCTCCACCATTACCGGTCACTTCCATCAGAAACATCAGCATAACCCCTTGGGGACTTATGATGAGGACACTGCCCTCACTATCAAGTAGCAATGGTAGGGACCCCCTGCTCTCTGAAGTGGTCATCCCACCCAGCCACAAGGAAGACTGGTCCTGAAATGAGTGCAGCCTAGAATGTTGCCAGCTGTGACCATGGACTACAAGCTCAGACTGACAGGGACATAGAGGCTGCACATGCTCCTGTGCTAAAGATAAACATATATGGGCCTAGGTCAGACTGATGTAGTTAATGGTATTTATACACTTTGCTCATGTTTGGGAGCTATTCTCTACCCTAATCCAACTTTCTAGTCCTATTCTAAACTCTGACTACACCTTTCCAGACAATATTTTTAGTCCACTTGAATGTTAACTATCAGGCTCAGGCAAAAATTACTTAAGTCATGGGCCCCTTGGAACACACCTAAAATAGACTTCCTAGCTTCTTCCAAAATGAAGATCCTTAATTTCATCTCCTCTGTTCCTACCTATTTATTAAACAACAAGTTGCAGATGCTATCATGAGTCCATCCTGGCTTCCCGGGGAAGACAACCAATGTGTCCTGGCACCTCACCTCTCTAGAGCCCTACCCCATTAGAGAAAGACAGAAACAGATGGGGGGTATGGACTGACCTGCCCTTATTCATGTCCAGCAATTACAAAGCCAGACCTTCCACCTTCTGCACTCACTCCATCAAGAATTCTGGCCCATACTCTCAGAGGAATAAAGAATAGGGAAGTTTCCAGTGGCGAGAACAGGACATGGAACACTCGTAGAGACAACTGTATGGAATTATACAACTGTTAAATTACAATCTTGTTAATCATTATTAAATTACTAATGAAAAATAAATAAAAAGATATTGGTCTCAGTAAACTCCAAATAGATCAAGGATTTGGATATTAGACCAGAAATGATCAAATAGAGGAAAATATTGGCAGAATTCTTTTCTAGCTAAGTTTTATAGGCATCTTCAATGGTACAAATCCAATTGCAAGGAAGACAAACAAATATAAACCAATGGAACTACATCAAATTGAAAGGCTTCTGCACATCAAAAGAAACCACCACCCAAACAAAGACTTTTTACAGAATGGGAGAAGATCTTTACATGTCATATACTAGACTAAAGGCTAATAGCCAAAAATACAGAAAAAGTTCACCAATCTGAGCAACCAAAAAAAAAAAAAAAAACCCATCCAAAAGTGGAGGGAGGGTCTGAACATAATATTTACCAAGGAAGAGATCCATAAGACCAACAGACATATAAAAAATGCTCCAAGTCATTGATTGTCAGAGAAATGCAAATAAAGACAACAATGAGATACCACTTCACTCCTGTGAGAATGTCATACATCAGAAAAGGTAACAGCAGCAAATGCTGGAGAGGTTGTGGGGTCAAAGGAACCCTCCTACACTGCTAGGAGGAATGTAAATTAGTCCAACCCCTGTGGAGAGCAGTCTGGAGAACTCTCAGAAGGCTAGAAATGCACCTGCCATATGACCAGTTCCTCTCCTAGGAGTATAATCTAAAGAATCAAACATACCCATCCAAACAGATCTGTGTATTCCTATGTTCATCACACAATTTGTAATAGTCAAAACATGGAAGCAACCTAAGTGTCCAACAACAGATGAGTGGCTAATAAAGTTGTAGTATATATACACAATAAATAGTACTCAGCTATCAAGAGTGATGAATACACCTTCTTCATCTCATCTTGAATGGAACTTGAAAAATCACATTAAGTGAGATAAGCCAGGGGAAAAAAAATGAATATGGGATGATCTCACTCACAGACAGAAACTGAGAACTAAGAACAAAAAGAGAAAACACAAAGCAGAACTTGGCCTGGGTTTGGTGTACTGCGCCCTGGGTTTGGTGTACTGCGCCCTGGGTTTGGTGTACTGCGCCAAAGTAAATTCTGGGGTGCGGGAGTTGGTTTCAGGTCCTGATGGTTTCAGATGCATGATGGTGGAGAAGGACCTGGGTTGGGGGTGAGAGTGTTTTGCAGAAAACTGATTAATTTTACACATATACCAATAACTGTATTTACCATAAACTATTAATTCTCCCACTAAAAGACACTGAAGCCTTATTACTTATTTAATCACCCTGAGCTCGAGCTTTCCAGTTTGCAAAAGAGCTTTAATACCACCTACCTATCAAGATGTAGGTAATAATCCCTGAAATTCCCTAGTCAACATGCACAGCACACACCTAAATATAATATACATCCCTTATCTTCCAAAGTTTCTATGATTGTCAGTCCCATGGTTCTAATTTATGTAGACTACAGCTGAGTTTTAGAAGTCACTTATGTTTTCTGTTAGATGATGCATGTCCCCTCACTAAAAATTCAATCTGCCACCTAAAAAAAAATCATATATCCTTACACATAAATGCATTTTCCAGGGAGTCGGGTGGTAGCGCAGTGGATAAGCACGTGTGGCGCAAAGCACAAGGACCAGAGTAAGGATCCTGGTACAAGCCCCCGGATCCCCAACTGCAGGAGAGTCGCTTCACAGGTGGTGAAGCAGGTCTGTAGGTGTCTGTCTTTCTCTCCCCATCTTTGTCTTCCCCTCCTCTCTCCATTTTCTCTGTCCTATCCAACAACGACAGCATCAATAATAACTACAACAATAAAACAACAAAGGCAACAAAAGGGAATAAATATTTAAAAAAGCATTTTCCTTAAGATAGATTAATTTTGATACTCTTGTTATCTGTTTATTTATTTATGGCACCAGGAACAAACCCAAGGCCTCCCACATGCAGCTACCAGTGCCAGATGACCTTCCCAGCCCTTGTTTACTTGTTTGTTTGTTCTTATATTAGCGATTTAAAAATTATCAACAAGATTGTGGGACAACAGGGGTACAATTCCATATAATTCCCACCACCAAAGCTCTGTATCCCATACCCTCCATTAGAAGGTTCATTATTCTTTATCCCTCTGGGAGTATGGATCAAAGATCTTTATGGGGTACAGAAGGTGGATGGTCTGGCTTCTGTAATTGTTTCTCTGCTGAATATGGGTGTTGACAGGACAATCCATAGTCCCAGCCTGTTTCCATCTTTTCCTAGTGGGATAGGGCTCTGAGGAGGTGAGGTTCCAGGACACAGTGGTGAGGTCGTCTGCCTAGAGAAGTCAGCCCCTATTTTTTTCATTTTTTAATTCTTGGGTGTTGGAAGGAAGGCAAGGAAGGAAAATGAGACAATAAAAACACAAAAGCATTGCTCCACTCACTACCCGTGGAGCTTCCTCTAGCATCACCCATGATACTCCCATATGTGCCAGGGCTTAAACTTAACCACAGTCTTGCACATTAGGGTGCATTCTCTACTAGAAATGATCTTTTTAAATGGTCTTCAAATCTAGCATTGGAAGCACATAGTAATAAAAATCCCAAATAAGTGTTTAAACCTCACTTAAACTTTCCTTCAAACCTACCAGAAAGATTTCCCATTATACACCTAGGAAAAACAAAGGTCAGCATAGTTAGAACAGAGTGGTAAGGCTAGTAAGAAATCCTACAGTCATGACTAGAACTTGAATCTTCAAAAATCAGGTTCATGGCTTTTTTTCACTACTTTGCAACTGCAACTATACTATAGACAATCATTCTGTCAATATCAGGAAGAGTGTTGAATTAAAAAGCATTTGAAATATCAGACTAGACTCAGAAAGAATCGGCCACTTGGGTAGCAGCGCTTTGCCATGTGCATGACTCAGGGTTTGAATCCCAGCCCAAAGGTATTAAAAGTAGCTTTGGTGCCATGGATTGATTCTCTCCCCCTCCCTCTCCCTCTCCCTCTCCCTCTCCCTCTCCCTCTCTCTCTCCCTCCCCCTCCCCCTCCCCCTCTCCCTCTTCCTCTCCCTTCCCCTCCCCCTCTCTCCTTCTCTTCCTCTCTTTCACTGGGGGGTGGGGGGAAGCTGCCCATCTCAGAAGCAGGCACATCCACACTGAATTGCACATTGCTATTTTCTTATACAAAATAAAAAGCTCCGAAGCCTGACATTAAGCAGACGTCTGGGCATGTGGGAAGCAGGTCTGAGAGGGGTTAGCAGTGAGCTGATCTTACGTCAGTTTCAGAACAGAATTCAAATAACTGAGCTCATGATTCAACCAACTATGAGGAACCCTAGCATGAAGTTATGAACACCTCTCTAACACAACTGTTTAGTGACATGTCAAGTGCCCTGCACTCAGAAATGTACTAAACAGATACTTGCAGCACCTCTTATCCCCCCATAAACTGCTGAGTTTGGACTTAGCAGGTATAGGTACTCATTGGCACATATGTTGAGTTTTCAAAGAGTTCACTACCTCAGTGGACACACATTCAGAGATACAAAACATAGTGAAAAGGGTTCAAAGTATCATTTCTGACACTGTCCTTTGGATTGTTTGAGAAACCTCTGTCAGTGATGGGCTCTAAGCTCAGCCTGGATCCCCAAGATTTCCACGTATGAGTGGGAGAAAAACGGGTCCAAGGAATATGCTGTGCTAATGTCTTCAGGAGTTTCTGATCAGAGAAAGTGACTAATCTGGAGAGGCTAGGACAGAGGACATGGAGGGATGTGGTAGGACATGAGGCTGGAAAAGAATGTTGTGGCCAGAACATGGAGGACCTTGTATTCCAAGCTAAAAAAAACTCTGATCTTGGGACTCATGGGTATTGTATTTTGGGAGATGGTGCAAGAGAATGTTAAATAGTGGTGCTTTCACTTTAGGACTAGAATCCACTTCATTGGTAAGTTTCTTTTTCTTTTCTTTTCTTTTTCTTTCTTTCTTTCTTTCTTTCTTTCTTTCTTTCTTTCTTTCTTTCTTTCTTTCTTTCTTTCTTTGTCTTTTCTTCCAGTGTTATCATTGGGGCTCAGTCCCTGCACTACAAATCCACTGCTCGTTGTAGCCTTTTTTTTTTTTTTTCCATTTTATTGGATAAGACAGAGAGAAATTGAGAGAGGAGGGTGAGCTAGAGAGGGAGAGAGAAAGACAGACACCTGCAGACCATCTTCACTGCCCGTGGAGTATCCTCTATGCAAGTGGGGAGTTGGGGCCCGAACCCAGTTCCTTGCTCCAATTCTTGAGCTTAGTACTATGTGTGCTTAACCCAGTGTGCCACAAGCCTGCCCCCTCATTGGTCAGTTTTCAAGGCTAACTAGAGTGGCAATGTCTGAACTAGAGTTTCTTCTGAAGGGGCCATTTTCTCTGTGGCTGCACTTATAGAAAAGTTGGTAAAGCTGGTGGTTTTCAATGTTGCCCCTTCACTGAACCTTTCCTCTACAGCTGGAATTCACACCTATGGATGACGTGGGAGAGAAACCAAGTCTCATATCCAAGCAGGACTTCCACTCTGCCTCCAGACAAATGCCAACACGATACCACTTGATAACTGCAGGTTGAACACAGGCTCTAGTCTCTTTCCTGTCACTGAGGAGCAGGAGTCACAGGTCCATCCAATACGTTGCATCGTATCTCACTTACCAGTAAGGCCTGATGCCATGTTACTGAGGTTGTCAACCAGTGATGAGACTGCAATTAATCACCAGTGAGGCTATAGGAATTTTTTCCCTCGAATGGGACTTTATTTATAGGTCTCGCATGTCTAAGTCACAGGCAACAATAAAATCTTCAAAACAATCCTTTGACTCAGTGTGACTATGCCCATTTGACTGGTAAGGATGAGCTTAACTGACCTGAGGGAACAGCCAACTAGGAAGTATCATAGTCGGGGTTTGAATCCAGTTCACATGCAAATGAGCACCTCTCTTGCCCCATAGTTCACTGCGGTGTGAGTTAACAAAAATAAAGAACAGAACAATCACTCCAAGTGAACAGAACAATTACTCCAAAAATAAAGAACAGAACAGGGGCCAGGTGGTGGCACAACTGGTTGAGCGCACATGTTGCAGTGTGCAAGGTCCCAGGTTCGAGCCCCTGGTCCCCACCTGCAGGGGGAAAGCTTCATGAGTGGTGAAGCAGGGCTGCAGGTGTCTCTCTGCCTCTCTCCCTCTCTACCTCCCCTTTCCCTCTTGATTTCTGGCTGTCTCTACCCAATAAATAAATAAAGATAATAAAAAAATTTTTAAAAAGAACAGAACAATCACTCCAAGCGCATGGAGAAGGTAGACGGTAAGGAGCAGTTGGTGTCCTTATTCAGAAGGTGTCATCAGCGCAGAAATGTGAAAGAGGAGAAGTTCAACAGATTCAGGTGGCAGAAGCTCTGTCGAGCTGAATGAGAAATGATCTAAAGCATGAAGGCAAGAAAATGCAGAGGGTATATAAGGGAAGGGAGGGAATGTAGCTGGCTCAGAGTGGGTGAGCTGGAGCAGCAAGGAGTTCATCTTGGACATGTACTGATGCCTAGTTACGATGAGCCCTGGTTACCAGGAGCAAGAGATTTTGCTTAATGCCAAAAATATGAGAGTAGGAATAAATGCCTCCAAGGGAAACTGGCAATAGATTCAGCTTTTCTTAGGATGCTGAACTCCAGGGCTACCGCCATGCCATTTTAGAACATGAGAAATAAGCTGGGGTCACTAATACAAAGACACTGTTTCTCCCCTATGACTTTGGGGTTAAGACTTCTTTTTTTTCATTTTATTTATTTATTTATTGGATAGCAACAGAGAGAAATCAAGAAAGAAGGAGAGAAGTAGGGAGGGAGGGAGAAAGAGAGACCTGCAGCACAGCTTCACTGTTTAAGAAGCTTCCCCCCATATAGGTGAGAGCTGAGGGCTCGAACCCAGGTCCTCGCACACTGTAATATGTACGCTTAACCAAGTGAGCTACCACTCAGCCTCCTTGGACTTCTTGAGAAGAGTTACTATAGGTCTTTAAATAAATCTCAGGCACTAGCTAGAGCCCCTGTTGAAGTGAGCATGAGAACAAATATGGAATTTGATCACAGAACCCAACAATGTGCACACAGCTCTTAGATTCCCCACCAATCACGAATTAGTTGAGGAATCTTGGGCAAGCCCCTTGCTTTTATCAAAGGCACAGTTTTCTTCATATGTAAGTGGAAGCAATCATAGTGATACAGCTAAATTCTTATGAGGAATAAAATTAATTTGTGAGATTAAATATAAGGGTTCATGTTTCTACATGCCTGCTGGCAAGTTTCAAAATGGCACCCCCACCAACCCTACTGAACGCTACTGCACTGATAAGACTAGTGTAAAACCCGCCCCATCTTGCTGGTGAAGTGTCTAAATCTGGAGTTGTCAACAATTTCCCCCTCTGTTGAAAATGGAGCTCTATTCCCCAGGCAAGTCATTACATCTTTTTGTGCCAAATTGTTTTCATCTTTTAAATGACCCAGTAATCCCACTTTGGGCAATATACATAAGGGAATAATCCAAAAAGAGAAAAGAAGGCAATTTGTTCAGAAATGTTATTCATAGTGTTATTTCTAGTTCTTTCTATATCTCCCTATTATAGCACTTATCTCACTGTGCTGTAATTATCCACTCCCCTTCCATACGCCTCCAAATTATCTTTGAATCAATCCCCAGCACCTAGCACAATGCCTGGCATACAGTAAGAACTCAATAAATGTTTGTAGACTAAATGAATGGGTGATATGGAAGAAATTCTAAAAAGAATGTAAATGAGCAAAACAAAGCATTGTTTTTAAAAGATGGTCTTTAAGAGTTTGGGGGAAAAAAAAACCTGGTAACTATAGACTGCTAACTATTTTGAAGAGTGTCTGAAGAAGCTGTCAGAGAGTCTGTATGATGATTTAGACTCTGATCTCTGGGCATGTCCCGTCTTAGACCAACAAGCTCACCATGGAATACCAAGAGGCCTGGGATCAAGAATATAGTCAGTAATCTTGGATGCCCAACCTAGTCTGACCTCTACCTTACTAGATTGCTTAACTTCTTTGAGACCACTTTCTCCAATGAAAACTGGGGCATTTACACGTTTCATTAAAAGGAATTTCTGGGGGGGGGGAGTGTCAGGCAGTAATGCAACAGGTTAACTGCAAATGGCAAGGACCAAGGCAAGGATCCCGGTTCAAGCCCCCGGCTCCCCACCTGCGGGGGGGGGGGGGGGTTCACTTCACAGGTGGTGAAGCAGGTCTGTAGGTGCCTATCTTTCTCTCCCCCTCTCTGTCTTCCCCTCCCTCTTTCCATTTCTTTCTATTCTATCCAACAATGACATCATTAACAACAATAATAACCACAACAAAGGTAAGACAACAAGGGCAACAAAGGGGGGAAAAAATGGCCTCCAGGAGCAGTGGATTTGTGGTGCAGACACCAAGCCCCAGCAATAACCCTGGAGGCAAAAAAAAAAAAAAAAAAAGAAAAAGGAATTTCTGGGGAGGGGCTCTGAGCTGTTGGTATAGCTGGTTAAATGGACATGTTACCATGTGCAAAGATCCAGGTTCAAGCCCCCAGTCTCCACCTGTAGGAGGAAAGCTACACGTGTAGAGAAAATGGAATTCTATCACGGAATCCAGAGATGTGCGCATAGCTTTTAAATACCCCACCATCACTAATTAGTTAAGGAATCTAAGGGAAGTCACTTCCTTCAATTGAGGGCACAGTTTCTTCATTTGTAAGTAGAAACAATCACAGTTAATGAACAAGAAGCTCTCTTTTTCTCTAGCAATCTCTATCTCCCTTCTCCATCTCAATTTCTCTTTGTTCTATCAAATTAAAAACACATAGTAAACAAAGTAATAATAATAAAAGAATCATGGGGCCAGACAGTAGCACACCCAGTTAAGCGCACATAGTACTAAGAGCAAGGACCTGCACAAGCATCTGAGTTGAGTCCCCATTCCCCACCTGCAGGGGATGCGCTTCACAAGCAGGTCTGTAGGTATCTATCTTTATCTCTCCCTCTTTATCTCTTTATCTCCCCCTCTCCTCTCAATTTTTTTCTGTCCTATCCAATAAAAACTGGAGAAAAAAAAGGCCACTGGGAGTAGTAGATTCATCAACCCCCCAACTGTAACCCTGGACGCAAATGTATGGACCTGTCAACGCTCATGTTCAGAGGGGAAGCAATTACAGAAGCCAGACCTCCCACTTTCTGTACCCCATAATAATCCTTGGTCCATGCTCCCAGAGGGATAAAGAATAGGAAAGTTGGGAGTCGGGTGGTAGAACAGCGGGTTAAACGCAGGTGGCACAAAGCGCAAGGACAAACATAAGGATCCTGGTTCGAGCCCCTGGCTCCCCACCTGCAGGGGAGTTGCTTCACAAGTGGTGAAGCAAGTCTGCAGGTGTGTCTGTTTCCCATCCCTTCTCTGCCTTCCCCTCCTCTCTCCATTTCTCTCTGTCCTATCCAACAATGGCAACAACAATAATAACTACAACAATAAAACAACAAGGGCAATAAAAGGGAATAAATAAATATTTTTAATAGAGTAGGATAGGATAGGATAGGATAGGATAGGATAGGATAGGATAGGATAGGATAGGATAGGATAGGATAGGATAGGATAGGATAGGATAGGATAGGATAGGATAGGATAGTTATTAGGGGATGGGATGGGATGCAGAGTCCTGGTGGTGGGAATTGTGTGGAGTTGTAACCCTCTTATCCTATGGTTTTTGTCAGTGTTTCCTTTTTATAAATAAAAATTATAGAAAAAGATTAGGTAGATAGATAGATAGATAGATAGATAGAAGTAAAAAAAACAAAACTTTAAGGAGTCACTAAGGGCACAAAAGAGTCAGCAAGTATGAACTGAAATGTAAATGAAATAGGAAGGCTGGGAGGGTCCCTTTGACCAGAACCCTCAAGTCAAGATGAAGTCCTAAAGTCCCAGCTCTTCTAGGTTCCAGGAGACCTCAAGCACCTGCTGCAGAGTGGTGGGAAGCTCATGCCAGGGAGTTGACAGCAGACAAGAATCTCTTCAGGAATGTAAGGAACAGTATGTTAAACATGGCCCATAAAGTCAACATCACTCCGAATGTCCCAGAGCCTTGGTGGGAAAGAATGCATTATAAAAATAGCCAGGGAGAGCAAAGGAAGCAGTGTGTTCTTCAGAGCTGCTTTGGGGTGTTCCAGTAGTCCACAGCTAAGAAGTCAGAGACAGGAAACCACTGCCCTCTGGTTCCCTGGCCAGAACCTCAAAGTTAGAAGCCAAAATGGGGGGCACACAGACCCTCTCAGCCTGGATCTGCTGCCCATATGCAGACCAGCTACGTGTATTTCACAAACGTCAGGAAGAAAATATAAAAGTATCTATCTTTCTTTCTCCCTATCTCACCCTCCTCTCTTAACTGCTCTCTGTCTTAGCCAAAGAAAATACATGTACGCCAGCACATTTGATCCACCAACAAAGTGTCATCTCCCTCCACCACAGGGCACTTGCTCCCTGACACCTTTTTTTAATCCTCTCTCCCTTGCCTGATATGGACTGCTGATATGAACTATGAGTTTATTTTTGTTTCACCCTGTGTTTTCCACTGCTTTGTTCCTTAAACCTCACATATAAGTGAGATCATCTGGTATTTATCTTTCTCCTTCTGGCTAATTTCACCTAGCATGATCCCCTCCGGCTCTATCAACAATGTGGTAAAAGACAAGATCTCACCCCTTATTATGGTGAGTAAGATCCCATTGTGTATGTATGTGTGTATATGTGCACACACGTGTGTGCTTATGAATATTCAGTGTCCATAGATCTCTTTGTATAACTATTTTGTGTATGTGTTCTCCAGATACATACCCAGGAGAGCAATTGCCAACTGCATGGCAGGTTTATTTTTAATACTTAAAAAAAAATCTTCATACCATTTTCCATAGGGATGGAAGCAATTTACATTCGTGCCAACAGTGCAAAAAAGTTCCTCGTTCTCCACATCCTGCCAGGACTTGTTTCTATCTCTGTTGCAATGGATGTTCTCATAGGTGTGAGGTGGTATCTCAGGACTGTCCTGAACCGCTTTTCTCTGATAATAAGTGCTGATGAACATTTCTCATGTACCTGTTTGGCCAGCTATACGTCTTTTAGTTTGTTTGTTTGTTTGTTTATTGATTGGATAGAGACAGAGAAATCAAGAGGAAAGGAGAAACAGAGAAGGAAAGAGGGGGCCAAGTGGTGGGACACCTGACTGAGTGCATGTCACAACATGCAAAGACCCAGGTTCAAAGCCCCCAGCTCCCACCTGCAGGAGGAAAGCTTCCAAAGTGGTGAAGCAGGACTGCAGTTATCTCTCTGTCTCTCTCCTATCTCCCCCTTCCTCTTGATTTCTGGCTGTCTCCAGCCAATAAGGAAAGATATAAAAAGAGAAAGGAGAGACAGACACCTACAGCACTAGTGATAC
This sequence comes from Erinaceus europaeus, assembly GCF_950295315.1. NCBI lineage: Eukaryota > Metazoa > Chordata > Mammalia > Eulipotyphla > Erinaceidae > Erinaceus > Erinaceus europaeus. The sequence continues at coordinate 109,650,992 of NC_080170.1, forward strand.
ACCCCCCACCACACACACACACACACACACACACACACACACACACACACACATAAAGACTGGAGGCTTGAACCCCAGTCCTTGTACAATATCAAATGTGCACTCAACCAGGTAAGCTACCACCAGGCCCCACTGTATATGTTCTCTAGGGAAGTGTCTATTCAGAACTTCTCTCCATCTTTTGTTGTTGCTGTTCTTGGTAAACTTTGTGAGTTCATTATACATCTTAGTATTAGCTTTTTGTCCAATAGAACAAATGTAGGTTTGAGAGAACTTTCTCTGCTCTCTAAGAAACTATTAATATTTGCCTCTTAATGATATCAACTTCCCCAAAACCAACCTTCCCTCCCCAGAAGCAAAGGATTCATCCCCAAGCTGATCAGAAACTCAGCTGGCCTCAAAGAATTAGTTATTATGGCCATTCAACATCCTGCAGACTGATAGAGTGATGCTTTGTTGGTCTCATTAAGAGAAAGAAGTGTGTGGGGTGTAGGGGTTGAGGTGGTTGGCAGTGGTGCATCAGGTTAAGTGTCAGGTTAAGCACCAGGATCTGGACAAGGATTCCGGTTCAAACCCCTCCTACCCAACTGTAGGGAAGATGCCTCACAAACAGGAAGAACGTCTTCAGGTGTCTATCTCCCTCTCTCTCTCTATCTTCCCCTGCTCTCCCAATTTCTCTCTGTCCTTTCCTAAAAATAAATAAATAAATAAATAAAATTTTAAAAATCAAAAATCGCCTCCAGGAACAGTGGATTTGTGGTGGCAGCACAAAGCCCCAGTGATAACCCTGGAGGCTATAAATAAATAAATAAATAAATTTAAAAATCTTTACAAATGAATTAACAGTAGAGGTGGAGAGGGACATTGCATGCAGAGTTTTTCACTGTCAAGGATGAAACTCAAATAAAAGGTCTCCACTATTCAGTTCTCCCTCTAGGACAGATTATCATCCCCTTTTGTGTAAATAATAACAGCAATTAATAAGATAATATTAATAATAAGAAGAAGAAGATGCAGTCCGCAAAGTATATCAGAAAACAGTAGCGACTAACAACTTTTTGGTCAATACTGGATCACCTCATCCTCTGGGGCCCTAGTAAGGGAGTCTTCGAGTTCTCACACATATATGATGGGCCTAGACCTTTAGTAGATCCCTCTCTCTACCATCCCTGGTCACTTTTATCAGGAACATCAGCATAAGCTCTCTTATGGGCCTCTCCAGGACTTCGCCCTGACTATAAAGTAGCAATGGTAGGAACTGTCCCACTCTCTGAAGGGAGGTATAGTCAGCCTACCCTCCCATTTGAAGAAGACTGGTCCTGAAATAAGTGTAGCCTAAAACATTGCTAGCTGTGACCATAAACTGCAAATTCAAGCCAACAGGGACTCAGAGGTTACATAGGCTCCTATGCTATATATGGGTCCTGGGTCAGGTGGATAAGATAAACAGCTAATTTTATTCATAGATTTTTCTTCAAGATTGGAAGCTACTCTCTGCCTTAATCCAACTTTCTAGCCCTATTCTCAACTGTGACACCATCTTCTCAGACAATATTTTAGACCAACTCCATGCCAGCTATCAAACTCAAGCAACAACTATAAGTCATAGGCCCCTAGGAACATACTTAAATTAGACTTCCTCAATTCTTAACACTCTAAGATCCCTATTCTCATCTGCTCTATTCCTACATTTTTGATTCCTGTTCATTAATCATTTTTGTCCTGCTTTTAAATCTTACCACCTTTCAGCATGCAGTTGAATATGTTATCATGATTCCATCCTGACTTCCCTAGGCAGAGGACCTCATCAATGTGTCCTGGAACCTCACCTCTCCAGAGCTCTACCCCACTAGGGAAATATAGAAACAGGCTAGGGGGAAGGGGTATGCATTGACCTGTTAACATCCATGCCCAGAAGAAAAGCAATTACAGAGCCAGAACTCCCACCTTCTGCACCCTAAAAAGAATCTTGGCCTATACACCCAGCAAGGGGGTGGGGGTGGGGGTGGGGGGGAGTGAGGGAATTATAGGGGAAGATGACCAGAGGGATCTAAACTCTAACTCCATCAGGACCTGAAGAGAGAAAAGGAGAAAGGGAGAGTCATTTGGATGCTGTAATAGGTATATGTGTAACTTGGAAAGGAAGAGAAGATGGGACCTTAAAAAGGGGGTGGGGAGGAGTCGGGCGGTAGCGCAGCAGGTTAAACGTACATGGTGCAAAGTGCAAAGAACGGTGGAAGGATCCCAGTTCGAGCCCCTGGCTCCCCACCTGCAGGGGAGTCACTTCACAAGTGGTGAAGCAGGTCTGCAGGTGTCCATCTTTCTCTCCCTTTCTCTGTCTTCTCCTCCTCTCTCCATTCTTCTCTGTCCTAACAACAATGACATCAATAACAACAATAACTATAACAACAATAAAAAGACCAAGGCCAAAGAACAAAATGGGAAAATAAATAAATAAAAGATTTTTTTAAAAATTTTTTTAAAAGGGGTGGGAGCAAGTCGGGTGGTGGTGCACTTGATTGAGTACACATGTTACAGTGTACAAGGACCCAGGTTCAAGACCCCAGTATGCACCTGCAGGGGGGAAAGCTTGGCAAGCAGTGAAGCAGGACTGTAGGTATCTGTCTCTGCCCTTTTCTATGACCCTTCCTCTCAATTTCTGGCTGGCTCTATCCAATAAATAAATAAAAGTAATAAAAAATTTTTAAAGGGCAAATATGTACAAATATAGACAGATGGTGATATAAATGATAGTTAACCCACATTTGCAACCTTGGGAGAACTGTTGTAGCTTCCAGTGGAGGGGATGGGGATAAAAAATTCTAGTGGTAGAAAAAGTGAAGAATCATACCCCTGTTATCTTGTAATTTTGTAAATCAATAATAACAAGCCTCTAGTGTAAAACTTTAAAATAATAATATTAACATTTAAAAATGAAAATAGCAGTATTTTCTCATATTCAAACAGTATTCACATGGTCAGAATTAGAAATCAAAGAAGAAAGCAAAGCAAACAAATTCAAACACCTGAGTCCACATGCCACAACAGAAGGAGATCCGGTCTAAGAGAACTCCATTCAGTCATAATCAGCTAGAACAGAAAGTGAGGACTACCCAGGCATCTCTGAGTCCCAGTGTCCCCTACAAAATGGGCATCTTTTCTGCAGAAAAAAATAAGACCTGGCTTCTAGTTCTAACTATTAAACTCAAACCCTGAAGGCAAGAAACTTGGGCTCCCTGGGCTTCCACTGCCCATACCAATCTGCAGATACAAGACAGAAGAGAAAAACATTATCTAAGACCCCTTCCGACTGTGAGAATCCATCTCATCTATACAGTATTCGAGATATTTGTTCCAGACTGTGGACACCATGCAAATGCTCTATGGCAAAAGCCTGCACACTTGTGAGTCCAGCCATTAGTTCTGCTCTCCAAACTGAGCCTTTGCTCAACCAGTAGCCCCAAATATTCATCGCAGCAATCAGCAAGAAGACAACACTTATCAGAAGACAACAACAATTATCATTCTGTTCAACTCAAAGTAGGCCTCAAGCGAGAGAAGGTATTTATTTTTTCTATATCTACAAAGAGAATTTTTCTTTAGGCAAAGGTAACCTCAAACTCCCACTGTGAGAAGCACAAAGCTTGAAAAGCAACTGTCCACACCCCAAATTAAAGCAGCCACTGCTCCCAGCAACACAGCCCATCAAGGTGCCAACAAGCCACCCTCAGGGCTCCAAGGCCCAGGGCTGCAAGCAGAAATGCCATTCGCTCTGACAATAATGATGTACTCACCACGTCAGGCCCCACAGGCAGCCAGCCCTCCACTGGCCCTCGCTCCCTCTTACACAGCCCAGACCCACTGCGAGGAGGTGGTCCCCGGGGCCCTTGGGGAACAGCACTGAGCAATTCTCTCCACCCCTTTCAGAACAAGGGGCTAAGGAATGGGGGGGAGGGGAAGGATACTGGGACAACTTTGTTTCTGGAAACAAGAATTCAAATCCTGCTTCTCCTCAACCCTGAGTCACCTCCTTCTCTTCTCAGAGATCAGTGTGGTGGATAAACATTTCCAAATATGGAAAAGTCAACTGGAGGATGTCAGAAAAACCACCCTTCTCTGCTCTGGCCCTTGAAGAACATGCCCCACTGAAGACAGAATTCCTTACTCGGAATAAATGATTAACCCCAAAAGAAGTGTTCTGTACACTGTCCTATTACAGGGGGAAGGCTCCCTCCCACCTGAACAAGAAAGAGTAATCTATTAAAGCTGATCTATTTATGTGGGTGGAGGGAAGATATGGATGGGGTTAGGGGTGCATCTGCCAAAACTCTAGTCCATAGTGCCTTTGTGGCAGGTTAGTAATGAAACATTTTCCACCCAAACATCTTAATCCATGACTCCCTTCTGAGAGCTAGACTTTATCATATTCTTCACAGAACATCAGGCATCAAAAGTCCCAGTAAGTTGTTTGCAATCTTAATTTTTGTATTCCATGCATGAATTGTTAATTCCTTTTAGAACAGTAGTGGTGGGGGGGGGTGGAGTCAGGGGGTAGGAGGATGGAATGTCTTATTTAGTTTGTAAAATTAGTTCCAACTCCAGGGGTCAGAAAAGTGTTCAGTGAAATCAGTCAGGAATAAATCTAGTCTAAAATGACTCCAGTCTTTTGTAAAAGAGAAGGGAAAAGGAGAGAGCAGTAAGATACTAAGGAAAACAGACATGGAAAAAAACAGGAGTACTCACTTAAAGCAATTCATAGCTTAGCATCCCTAAGAATTCTATGTTATTTGCTTGTTTGTTTTGTTTTTTTTCTTAAAGCAGAACCTTATTGTCCTGTTGGCTGCAAAGACTTCCAGTAGGTCAGATGAGCCCTTTTTTCAGAATCATTGCTTACTTCCCAGGCTAGGGGTTGCAGCCTGAAAATTCTTTTGTTCTCACCCCCAAAGGAGCTGCATGCAATAAGCAGCAATGAACAAGGAATGAGGCAAGGAAAGCCTAAGCTCAGAGCAATCACTCTTGAAGATTTTGGGAAAAGCTGTTCTCTTACAGCTTATATTTTCTCATCTATAAAATGAGCCACCCATCCGAAACTCTCCAATTATGTGTGCTAAAAGCAGCTTTTACTTGACCTATCCAAATAATCAAGATACATTTATTTTGATCACTTGTCTTAAATGTTTTGCAAGCTTGTTGGAAATTCCTGGTGGGGGGGCAGTAACATGGCTTTATTACTCCTTATGTATATCATGAATGAACACAAATAAAAGTGAGCAATAGATTAAGTGAGAACGTGGGATCAAAGAACTTTCCAGAATCAGAACTCGGTGCAGAATTCTGGCTACTGCCATATTCCATGGGAATCCTAGGGCAGAGCTTACAGATTGTGAAGGGATGGCCCTCATTTATATCTGAGAAGATTAAGTCAGCTATCAGACCTGGTGGAGCTATAAAAAGAAGGTCCCCCTATCAGGAGCCCAGAGTCCTTGTATGCCAATAGGAACGATTTAGCAGAAGAAAAAGATACTGCAGATTGATGAGATACCATAATGGATATGAAAACAACTTTCATATCTGAGGCTCTGAAGTCCCAGATGCAATACCTCAAACTAAGCCAGAGCTGAACAGTGCTATAGTCAAAAAAAAAAAAAAAAAGTCCAAGATGGGAACTCTGAGAACCACAGAGCAAGAACATAGAAATAGACATGCAAGTCAAAATGAAAGAGTCAGTAGTTGCCATCTATTGTGTGTCTTTTATTTATAGTCTTTTTTAAATTTTATTTTATCTATTTTATTTTTGAGAGAGATTCAAGAGAGACAGACACACACACACAGAGAAACATCAGAGCACTGCTCAGCTCTGGCTTATGGTGGTGCAGGAGATTGAACCTGGGACTTAGGAGCCTCAGGCATGAGAGTCTGTTTGCATAACCATTATGCTACCGCGCCCCCCCCCCAGTTGCCTTCTGTTGTGAAAACAGCTATTGGACATCAGTTTCCACCTCTACAAAGGGGCCCTGCATTCCTTCATGTGTGTGCACCTCTCTCCCTTTCAACCACTGAAGACCACTAGTTCTCTGCTCAAAAGGAGAGTACTATCAAAAACTACACCCACCCTGACCCTCTCCTTATAAGTCATCTATGATGGTATCCCTGAAGTCTCCAAAGAGGTGGTGATCACAGTCTCCCTCAGCTGCAAATTTCCTCTTTAAAACAGAAACTTATTCCTTATATGGAAACAAAATCCAGCTTCTTGGCCTTCGACATCAGTTCCACCTCTTACAACCATCCAGATGATCCATGCCTGTCACACTGTTAAAGAATTTTAGTAGGTGACTGTGGATATAGAAGAAAACTATCTGGGATCTAACCATCTCTGGTCACATCACACTACTAAATCCTAATGCATTTGCTGACAATTTGGGGGATCCCTCTCCCCCCACCAAAAAAAAAGGTGTTACTGTTAAGCAACGCCTTCTGCATCTGTCCTGATGGCCTTAAGGATTCACAAGACACACCCTAGTAAATCCCAGTCAGTGAGGAAGGAGAGAGGATAAGCTGAGGTCAGTTCTTCTGCCTCATCACACAGGCCACCTTCTCATGGTTAGTGTATGAAGCTTAAGGATGCAGGTTCCATTCTCAGCAACCCCACAAATAAAACTGTCTCCAAGATGCAAGGCTACTCTAAGGGAGAGAGAAAAAGAGAGAGCGAGACAGAAAGAGAGGAAGAGTGAGAGATCTAGGAAGAGGGCCTTGCCAACACAAGTTTTCTTCAAACAGCAAAGCAGAGTACAGGGGAGACAGCGGGCCCATTTGTAGCTGACAGTGCTTAAGCCCTGACACTTCTAGCACCATTCTGTACCTTGACCTCCAGCACTACGAATCCACTGCTCCTGGAAGCCATTTTTCCATTTTTTTTTTTATAGGACAGGACAGAAAGAAATTGAGAGAAGAGGAGAAGATAGGGGAAGAGAAAAGGTAGAGATACCTGCAGATCTGCGTCACCACTTGTGAAGTGACCCCCTGCAGGTGGGGAGCTGGGGTGTTGAACCGGGCACCTTGCACAGGTCCTGGCGCTTTGTACTATGTGTGCTTAACCCAGTGTGCTACCCCCCCCCAGCCCCCGGTAAAGTACTCTTTTCCTCCACACTTCCAACGGCATGATTTGGATTTGAGATACAAGCAGTGATAGTGCTTTATATAAGTAACAGGCTTTCACGGCTTAGCAACTATTTCCCCCAACCAGCACCATTTAGTCGTTAGTGACAATGAATTCCACCCAATTTAGCCATGGGAACACTGAGGCTCAAAGAGGTTAAGCTAATTCCCAGGGTCACACCAATACAACCTAATAAAAAGAAGACTGGTTTATGAGTTAGACGACTTGTGATTCAGGTCTCCTACATGCTGATGAACTGACTTCAGGCCAACTATTTGAAGTTTTCTAAACCTGCATTTCTACACCAGGAAATTAAAAATTAAAATAGCCCCTCAGCCAACTTCTCAGAGTAGTTATAAGGATCAATTGAGATAATGCGAGTGAAAGCCTCTGGAAAATGAGAAGGCCTTACCAAAGTGTAAAGGATTATTGTGCGATTACTTGTAAATGACGGTGCATTCCATTACAAATACAGAAGGCAGTGAGGTCATTCTCCAGACAAAGAAACACGAGGTTCTGGGAATTAGAGGGAAAGGAGTTGAGGTTCCATGGGGTTATGTCTATATGCTACTGGCTCTGGAAGTTCAAGAGCATCTGTCATGTTTCAGTCGCCACGCCACACAGCTACAAAACTTCTCATGACAAACTCTGCCCTTTCAGCTATAAGCAAATGCCAGGCCAAGGGAAGGTGATGGGGACGTTAGTAAGACCCCCTGAGAATCTCCGTTCCGGAAACATGGCCTGTGATGTTTTCCTAGGAGAAGTTGTTAGAAATGCAGGCTCCAGACTCTCTTGCAACAAGCCCATGGGGAAATAAATGTACAGTAAGGAGCTATTTACCAGAGACTGAGCACTAAGGAAACTCCCAAGCATGAATTAATCAAGGGCAGAGAATATTTCAAGGAGCAGATACCAAAAAGATAGAACTCTCCACAACCCATTAAACCTCCCAGCCCAGCACACAGAGACTCAACCCAGAATTCGAGCACAGCCCACACACTGGAGGATGCCCATTTCCATACCAGAGGTCCTTCTGCGAGTCAGCTGAGATTCAACAGATCCTCCAGGAGGTTGGGAGAATGCAGGCACTGGTCTGGCTTCCTTCAGGCTTCTCCCAGAACATGAGGCATACGATGACTCTTCAATTTCTGCAAAGATTCATGCCATTAATGTCATTTATGGAAGGACTGAATCTTCCCCCAGCAAAGTCATTCCCAAAACTGAAGAGCAAATAGCTCAGTGATCATTTCTTGTTTACATTTTATCTGCTGTCTCCTTGTGCCTGGCATTGGAGAAAAGCACTCAGTTACTTTGTTGCATAGATGTATAAGCACCTGCTGGGAGGATGTGTCTGAATTCTCAGGCACTTCACGGCAACTGGCTATAAGGTGCGGACAAACTCAAGGAGCTCTCAAGTCAAGCAGAAGATAGTGATTTGTAATGAAAGGCAAGATGTGGCAAATTCCAAGAGTTCAGATGGCAGGAGAGTTCATCCCTAAGGGGAGGAGTGAATTCTGAGATCAGATAGTAACTTTAAGTACAAATGGGAAGGGTCGAAGGTGAAGGAGCAAAGAACATTCCAAGCAAAAGGACAAGCTTGAGTTCAGGTAATGAAAAACCATGTCCAGTGAACAGTAAGCACAGAAGATGCTGAGGTCACAGGTACACCAAAGGAAGACACAGACAGAGGGGGGGAGGTAAACAGAGGGGACTCAGAAAGCTAAGCTGAAGAAAGTAATTCTGGGAGGCCCAGCAGTGGGACCATCTGGTTAAGTGCACAAAATACTAAGAGCAAGGACCCACAGAAGGATGAGCAAGAAAGAGAAAGATGAAAATGGGATGGTCCCACTTGTAGACAGAAGTTGAAAAATAAGAACAGAAAGAGAAACACAAAGCAGAAGTTGGACTGGGTTTGGTATATTGCACCCACGTAGAGGACTCTGGTAGAAGAGGGGGTTCAGGTCCTGGTGTACCGTGGTGAAGGATTAGTGTTATGCAGAAAACTGAGAAATTTTACACATGTATCAACAGCTGTATTTACTGCTGACTATAAACAATCAATCCCCCAAATAAAAAATAATTTAAGCTATTGTTATTTAGGGGCTGGGGAGGTGGCTCAGTCATAGAGCACATGCTTTGCATGTGGAAGGCCATGAGTTCAATCACCTGAACTGGCTGGGAGTCAGGCAGTGGTGCAGCGGGTTAAGCGCACATGGCGCAGAGCGCAAGGATCGGGAGTAAGAATCCCGGTTCAAGCCCCCAGCTCCCCACCTGCAGGGGAGTCGCTTCACAAGCAGTGAAGCAGGTCTCTCCCTCTCTCTGTCTTCCCCTCCTCTCTCCATTTCTCTCTGTCCTATCCAACAACAACGACATCAATAACCACAACAATGTTAAACAACAAGGGCAACAAAGGGGAAAATAAATAAAATAAAAATAAATAAAATAAAATAAATAGATGCTCTGGTGTCTAAAACTCTTGCTCTCTTTCTGTCTTAGAAATAAGAGCTGTTTTGCAGATAACTAATAAATTTTACATTTGTGCCAACAACTGTGCTTACTGCTATCTGTAAAGCATTAATCCCCCCCAAAATAAATAAATAAATAAATAAATAAATAAATAAATAAATAGTAGCTTTTTGTTGCTGCCACATTGGTTATTCGGGTTGAAAGTGTCCTAAGCCCCCACAAAAACAAAAACAAAGTGTCCATGAGAACAGTTTTTTTTAATTTATAATGTATATTACAATTTAAGATAAGCTGAATCATTAAACACTTAATGTGGTTAAACACTGGGACCCAGTCTCACTGTGATTTCCTTGTTCCAACTAGAAGTCTCTGTCTCTCACCTGAGTTTTGCCACAGGCTCCCTGCACTTCCTTAAAGTGCTGCTAGGTTAACTTAACCTCACTCCCTCATGGCTCACACAACTGTCCCCTCGCCAGTGCTACAAACCCCACAAAAATTGCTATCCAAGTGTCCCCAGGCTAGTATTCAGGGGCTCCAAAGAAGGCCTGCAATCTGCCTTTCCAGCAACATCTCCCTATTCAAATCACTACATAAAACCCTGGTTCCCGGCACACGTGTAACCACAGCTCCGCACAACTGTAAGAGGCAGCCATGCTAAACTCATGAGTGCTGTCTCCACATTCAAGTACAAAAGCTTTTCGCTGCGCAGTGAGGAAATAAATACCATGAGAAAGTTCTAGGACTGGGATGTGCCTGGTGATGTTTTCACTGCCTCAACCTCAGTCTCTCAGTATCAGGCCCCACCAACTCCTGGTCCACAGATATCCATAGCATGAAAAGAAGAAGCTAACTTCCATATTTCTGTGAAACCAACAAAGCTTTTCACATGCCCCACCTTTGAAAAGGCCCCGTGTCAGGTGTGACCAGGACACCAATCCACTGTACCCACCAGGAAGCGTGTGTGTGTGTGTGTGTGTGTGTGTGTGTGTGTGTGTGTGTGTGTGTGTGTGTGTGTGCGGGGGGTGTCACAGAGAAGGAAGCAGCTGCGCCAGAAGCTAAGGACAAGAGTTTGATTCCTGAGAAGGAGCCCGTAAGGCTATCTCCTGGCAGCAGAGCTGGAGTGCAGTAAAAATAGGCGACAAACAGTGCCACCAGCCCAGCTGACCCTGGGAAGATCACACCCCTTTCTGGAGCCATAAAACAAGGATTTAGGATCCATCCCATAAAGCCCTTCCCTTCCCCCACTCCCAAAAGACTACACACATGAAACCTTAGCGAGGAATCAAAACAAGGTGATATCTTACATTTGCCTGTGGTCAGTGCCATTCCTCCCAGCCTCCAGAGCACATCGGAAAGAAGGGGGACTGGTCTGCATGTCACAAGTCAACAAGGTTCAACAAGACAGAACAGGAAACACTCATGTGACAGCATCTCTGTGCAGACAAGCCAGCCGCTCCTACAAGAACCACTGCAGGCACGGTCACAGCGCATGTCAGCAAATCGCGGTTTGATTGGCAATTTTTAATAAGCCCAACATGCAAGAGCATTAATGCAGACGGCACCTTCCATGCCTATGGCCTTTATGCCCTTGAGGAAGCTCAACAGAAGAGCCCCTCCTCTTGTGGAGATTCTGAAGATGTTAGCATCTCTCTTTGGGGGAGATAACACTGCTGCCTGCCCGCTGCCTGGCCCTATGCTCGTGTGGGTCTAGGAACCGCTATGCTCTCTCCATGCCGTGGCCTAAAGTCCAAATGCAGATGGCTGGAGTTCCCCTGGCACCATACGACACTAGATCTGGTAACCGTCAGCTACCAACTAGTCTCAGTAAAGCGCAAATTGCCAGGAACAAAAAGCATCACTAAAAGTTAGAGAGATAGCATAATGGTTATGCAAAGGACTTTCATGCACAAGGCTTTAGGCACCCAAATTCGTCCCCAGCACCACCATAAGCCAGAGTGGAGCACTGCTCTGGTATAAAAACATAAAAATAAATGAATAGAAACACCAATTTGTCTACTTGATGCCCAGAAGTAAGACATGGCTAGGAAACTGTTTCTTCCCACAAAAACCCTGCACACTATCTTAAGATGGCTTTCCAGTGGCAACAAAATAAGCCCACATGCTTCAGCTATTATCTCATTTCTCAGTAACTCTGACCCAGCCTTTGATTCCAACCATATACTTCCCCTCACTACCTTTTGGCACACAATCCTAATTCAATTGAACTCTTAGATCACTTTGTCCTCTTTATCTGACCTGTGACCTCTGCCAGCTCAAGATCAAATACGCATACCATACACTCTACATCCTTTCAAAGCACACTAGTAGCTCTCAACAGGAGTGAGACGCTCTGGGAAGTTAATTCAGTGAAGTTATTTCACTGAAGTCTCATGTCTAATTCCAGCTTCTCTTGTCTCTGAACTCTAAATGCCAGTGATCATCTGGCCTCCAGCACTAAGACAACAACAGCACCATAATCACAAAGGCCCTGAATGGGATGCTACTACATCCAGTATGGGACTAGTAGTTACTGGGACCCTAGCATCAAGCCTCCTTGCTCCTCAATCTAGTAGGGATTATTTCTCTGAGTCTGCTTGGCCTGCTATCCAGGACAGAGCATGACCTTCCTGGTACTATTCTGACTATGGACTTGATTTTTCCCCTTTCCAATAAGGACTCCTCATGGAAGAATTCATGACATCTCTGCCCATAGTGCCAATTCTAGTCAGCATCACGCTCATCGTAAGTACTTAATAAATGTTTGTGAGCAAATTATGTAAACAAGACAACTGTCCAGGGCATGACGCCCAGGAGAAAATTAAATTGAACTGGAAAATTACGAATCAATCACTGTTGTCAAAACTAGGGAGAACCCAATTCAGAAACAAAACTGGGTAAATGGTCTGCTTTGTGTGGGTATTAATGGTCTATGTCTTATATAAACAAGTATTAATTGGGTTATAATACTTCATTATATTGCAGTATTATAATTAGGCATGCACATAAAATATTTGGGGTTAATGACCCCTGGGCATTTTGAAATGAAGGTGTTAGTGGTAGATATATTCTCTTTATCAGCTTAATTTGAGTTCCTTTTCACTCCTTAAAATGCCTTCCTGCACTGCCAATGCAAATTGCAAAGAAATGCATGCTCCTGACTCCATTCAAGATAGTAAATTAGGCTCCAGCACTCATATGTGACATTTACAAGAATGAAGGTGAAGCTAGATCTTCCTATCACTACTTCTCATTGTGATACTGTAGAATCAATCCTAGAAGTGGAAATGCCACTCTACTTGACAATCCAATGATAGCCTGCCACCAACTATGAGGATGGTAAGAAAAGTCTCAGACACCTTAGCAGTGTCTTCCTATGCCATCTTCTTTCTTATCCATGGACAATGGTTAGGAAATCTGCAGTTATAGCTGTTGCTGGTGCTATTATTGCTGCTGAGGGTTCAACCATTCCTGGCTTACTTTTTCAGATACTCACAGAGAGACCCTGCAGTAAAAAGAAAAGAGGAGACCAAAGTTTCTTGCAATGCAATGGGAACTAGGCTCACATATGGCATGCATGCTAGGCTACACTCCTGACATAACACACTATTCAAGTGAGCGCCTTTGCCAACGCAAAAATAAATTTTTCAACGAAATAGTTCCAAATTCTGTCTCCTGGAATCCACAGCTTCAGCTTTTCTGACAATTCTGTCAGAATCTCCTTCCCCAAATCAATCCCACCCCACTGAAACTGTGTGGAATGCTTTTCTTGTATTTAAGCCTGATGGATGCAGGAAGTGGGTGGGGGGATAACAGCTCAATTAACCGATCATCTATTCTTCTGTGTCTTGATTTGTTCAAATAAGACTATGTCCAGCAATACCTAAGACTTTCTCCCTTACATCTGTGAAGAAAAGGGAAGTATCTCACTTTACTGCAATGAGCAAAGACAGACATGAGAGGCGTACGTGGCAGGTATCATAAGCTAATCAGAATTATATCAATCAGTTTACGGTCATCAGAATAGCCAATGCATACTAAGCAAAGCATGGGCACAGCACAATTACCAACTCTTTCCTGAGAATTCTTGCCTTTCCCTATTTCCCAGATCTGCCAATGAATCTTTCAATATCTCAAAGGCATGCAGCTAGATACCAAGTCCATCTGCTCTGTGCAGGCCCACAGAGTTGGTATCCAGAAAAGTCTATGACTGTCCTGGCTGCCCTGTTTGTAAAAGAGAATTACACCAGTATGTTCCTCACTGGCCTGTCTAGAAAATTAGGTGAATCACCATGAGTGAAGCAACAACAGGGCTTGACTGGTGCCCTCAATAGTGATTACTTTCCTAGTGTTCTCTTGTGTCTAAACCTCAGAGCTATCTTAGGGCAGGAGCATAAAGTCCCATTTTACAAATGAGGAAACTGAGACCCAGAGAGCTTATATAACTTGCCCAAGGTCAGAAATCTGGGAAGCCAGGGCTCCAAACCCCACCCCATGGCCTTCCACCAGATCTGGAGCTCTTCTGTGCCTAAGCATCCTGCTTGCTGATACGCATCCCTAATGGGAAAAAAAGGTATTAAGCTACACTCCTGACATAACAAGACTGCACCCTGGGAGCTCTCTGGGCATCGCAGAATGATAAAGCCAAAGTCATACGCCCTGTCCTTCAGTACAGTCAGCTCCTGCGGGTAAAATTAGCTCAGTTCTGCTCTGGTACCGCCTGGAGCCTAGAGGCAAAACTCACCCTGGGCAGAGCACAACCTCACCTGACCCTGAGACCCAGGAAGGGTCCCTCATGCACCTCATTAGGGCCTGGATAAGTCTTTTTTGCTCTTCCTTGTGCTGAGGTCATCTCTTTGCTATCCAGAGAGGCAGCTCTAAAGAAGAGGAAAAGAGAAAAATGAATGCAACCTTTCCACATTCCTTTCCTCCAGGGAAGCTCACAGGCAAAGACTGGGTGTCTGTCTGCCTTGCCAGGTGAGCACTAGGAGGAGGCTCAGTGGAGTTATATAATGCAGCTTGGGTACATAGGATATTCACTAGTCTAGATGGACTCCTGTGATTGCCCCTCTGGTCTTACTGTAGTGATGAGAGTATTGACCAAGACAGAGGCCTGTTCTGTATCCTCATGTCGTGCAGAACACAGCTCAATAATGATGACCACCAAGGTCCCCACTGCAACCTCTCACACCAACACCACCAGACCTGAAGACCAAGCTCTGATGCCAACTCTGCCAGGCTTTTCTTTGCATCACAACACCCAGAATGCCTTATCTCTACCCTTCCTTATCTGTCATTTGTTTATTCAACTAATAGTTCTTGCACATCTCTTTTGCACTGGAAGACACAAAAATGAGAGGAATGACACATGCCCTCAAGGAAATGCAATCAACTCCAACAAATTGCTGAAATGGAGGAAAGCAGAGATCCGGGGGGGGGGGGGGGGGAGGTAGGTATATTCTAAGCAAGGGTGGTATCAGTCTTAAAAGGCAAATAGAAACTCCATTGGCAGGTGGGCAGAGGAGCAATGGTACGGGAGCAAGTGGAGTTAAAGCTTGGAGGCTGTGTATATTCCTGGAACACATAATGTCTCTGAGGTTACTAAAAGAAGACACAACAACTTCTCTACTAGACAATAAGCTGGCAGCAAGTGCTACCCAATAGAAACTAACAAATGTCACCAAAGCAACTTGCCATTTTTTAAGTCACATGTTTAAAAAGCAAAAAGAAACAGTAGAAATAACTTTATGAAGATTTCATTGCATCCAATATATTCCAAATATTATCACTTCAACAAATAATGAACAGATATTTTGTTACTTCTTTGTATGCAGTCTTTGAAATCTGATGAATAATTTTATACTCACAGGAGATCTCAATTCCAACTGAGCACATTTTAAATCCTCAACAGTCATATGCCATTATGATTTAAATGTGATGAATCCCGGCTCAGTGTGGTTGTCAACACACTATACAGATTTTGGTATGGCCAAATGAATGGTTAAATGTTAGAGGGAATGACGGCTGGGTGGTCACTCCATTGAGCAGAGCATGAATCCCTCATGGCTTCCTTCACTCTTTCAGTTGCACTTGAAGTTTGTCATCTTGAGTTACATCATGAACAGAGCATTGGTTTGATTACAATATTCATTCACGCAGCATAATCTCCTTCTAAACTTTCTTCTTTCAGAGAGCATACACATTGTCCTTCTCAATAATTCCTTAGGGAAAAAACCCTAGTCAAAATTTCACCTACCACTCCCACAGATAACCAAGCAAGTTATCATTTTTTTTGATCCATCATCTTCCGGCCCATAAACTGGGCCACTAACCCCAACTTTGCATATTTCAGAGAGCCATTATAAAACTCAAAATAGTCTGGGAGGTGACACAGTGGATAAAGCATTGAAACCTCAAGCTTGAGGTCCTGAGTTCAATCCCTGACAGCACATGTACCAGAGGGATGCCTGGTTCTTTCCCTCTCTCCTGCTATCTATCTTGCTCATTAATAAACTCTTTTAAAAAATCTTAAAGAAAAAAATCTCAAAGTAGCAAAAACACCAAAGTGTTATACAGATGTAAGATCTCATGCAGAAATCTCCCTTTATTATAAACATGCATCAAAAGAGCTTAAAATACTACAAATGTCAGTCATATCTACAAGTATACATACATAAAACACTGGGTGACTATGTTAACAGCATTATATTAATTTCCAGATTACTATTTCTTGCTTTTTTTAATATATCCTTACTTATTATTGGATAGAGATTGAGAAAAATTGAGAGGGAAGGAGAAAGTAGAGAGAGAAAGAGATGGAGAGACACCTGCAGACCTGCTTCACCACTTATGAAGCTCCCCCCGACCCCTACAGGTAGGGACCAGGGACTTGAACCTGGGTCCTGTACAATGTAAGGTGTGCACTTACCAGGACCAGGTGCATTACCACCTGGCTCCCTATTTTTCACTTTTCCCTTCAGAAATGTTACTCTGATTTTCCTAGAGAAAAGCAAGACGATTTCTACCAAGTCCTCATTCTCTGAGGCTTACAGAATTGAATAAAGTTTACCTTCAAAGTAGAGACTTTTATTTATTTTTTAATTTTTTTTATTTTTTCATTTATTTATTTATAAAAAGGAAACACTAGACACTAAAAAAAAAAAAAAACATAGGATAAGAGGGGTACAACTCCACACACTTCCCACCCCCATATCTCCATATCTCATCCCCTCCCCTGACAGCTTTCCTATTCTTTAACCCCCTCTGGGAGCATGGACCCACGGTCATTGTGGGATGAAGAAGGTGGAAGGTCTGGCTTCTGTCATTGCTTCCCCGCTGAACATGGGCATTGAATGGTCAGTCCATACTCCCAGCCTGAATAGAGACTTTTAAGTGCTGAGGCAAACCCCGAGCAAGCCCAGGAATGGGTAGCATCTGTGTCTGCCTTATTGCACATCATGGGACACAGAAAGCACCATTTCTGAGTCTGGCATCACTTGTAGCCCAACAGTTCAATCAAACTGATCTCTCTCAAACTGAGTTGTCTTATGACAACATAGTTCAATTACACTCCCGCCATTGTGTGACTTTGTGCAAGTCATATGCTGAGTTCACAGTTCTCGACTTGTGAGACTGAAAGGAAGCCTGAAAGTCCCTACCTCTTGGGGCTACTAGATTAGGGACACCACCTGCAGACTCACACCTGGCTACTATTTAACATAAAAATGAAACTGCCTGACATCTTCCCATCTCCTATCTTCCCTTGTGGGAGGGAAAATTAGATGCACTGCTCTTTCTTTTCAGCTTTCCACAGCATGGCTATGCTCCATCAACTCTACACAGTACTTAAATATCTCCAAGTGGAAGAGATAGTTTACCAGGTAGGGAGGAGACCTTGCCAGGCCTGTGTCCCAGATCTGAGCCCCCACAACACAGGGGAGTACTCTTTGGGGGCAAACTCTAGGAATATGATTTCTTTACCCTGTTCTCGCACCCCAACCCTAATCTCTCTATAGGGATGAAAAAGTCAGCCTGGTGACAGTAAAATTGTACAATTAAAGCTCCCACTATTTTAAGAAAAAAAATTAATAATAGTAGATATCCCCTTGCCCGTTGGGAACCTTTCTGTTTCAAGGTCCCCAAATACCCTCACACCACCCCAATTTTCCCAATCCCTCCACAATCCAGTAGGGAAAATGTTCCTCTGCTAGGGCTAGCATGCCTTCAGTGCAAAGTGTTACACTCACCTAACTGCCGTCTTTCTATATGGGTAACTCACTAAATGAAATATGGGACTGCATGCTTTTCCATTAAGGATAGGTACTATTTATGCTTCATGAGGGTACCAAAACATGTGCCTTCTCAGCAACCAGAACATTCTACAAAGGGTAAGCTCATAGCAAATGCTGACCTGACTCACAATGTTGACAAACTACCCTGCTATGTACATCTCTAAGGTCAGACCCAACTTGACTCCCACCTCCCCCCACTTCCCCAATCCAGCAGCTCGGCCTCAGCTGCTTGCCCCCTTCCAATAAAGACTCTGCACAGTCTTCTGCTTCAATGCTGCCCTGAAACTGACAGATCCAACCTTGACTCTAAAACTGGTATGGTACTCTTCATTCTTGAATTCATCCTAAGAAAATTGCCAAAGGAAGCATAATTCATCAGAGCACACAGGAAGCTGTAAATAAATTTCAATATAAGAATTTATCCCATGAAAACCTAACCAAAACTATTTAAAATAATAATAATAACATTTCCTTGCATATGTATAGCCTTTTGGGGTTTTAAAGGCAGTTGCACAGCAAACCAATTCACTTTCTCATTTCTCACCATGCAGTGAATTAGAAAGGACAGAAATAATCTCTGTGTCATGACTGACCAGAACTAATCTCTAATCTCAACACCTCAATCCAGAACAGTCTGATTCCCTCAGGCCAGTTCCTCTGATGAGTCCACAGCTGTCAGGACTAGGATCTAACAATGCAAGGTGCAACTATGTCACTTGCTGTCCCTTTATGCTGCTGTGTCCCCTGCACGGCCCTGCTCACTCTTTAAAAGCAGAGATTTGTTCACCTGCCTGCTGCCTATTTCCCTGCCTGGATGGTAAGTGAGATGAGCCTGTAGATTCTGCTTGTGCCCCTCACTCTATTCCCAGCACCATCACTACTTGGACTGTGCAGAGAAAGGGAATTTGGCTCTACTCCCAATACTGACTCGCTCCACCCTCACCAGCATCCTTGTGGACAAGTAACTGACAAATTCTGAGGCTCAATCTACTCATCCTACAACTCAAAACACTAACATCTACATCCCAGTGTGTTTGGGAGGACTTTTTCAAAAAATAAACATATATATACCAGGAAATAGCTCATCTGGTAGAATACATGAATTTCAAGCTCTAACATTACATGTAAGCACTAAAGATGGCATTGGCAGAGTTTTGTTGATGTTAGAATAGTTCCAGAGGGAGCACAGCGGTGGCCCCAGCACCCCACCTGCAGAGGAGTCACTTCACAAACGGTGAAGCAAGTCTGCAGGTGTCTATCTTTCTCTCCCCCTCTGTATTCCCCCTCCTCTCTCAATTTCTCTCTGTCCTATCCAACAACAACAACAGCAATAACAACAACAACAACAATAAACAATATGGGCAACAAAAGGGAAAAAAGAATAAATAAATAAATAAATAAATGAAACATTTTTAAAAGAATAGTACCATAATCTATCTATCTTTCTCTCTCATTTACCTACCACTTCAAAATATTAGATAGAACAGAAAATAAGAATGAACAGCCTGCTCAGCAGTACCATGTATGTGCTTAGTGGGTCACACACATACAAAACCAAAATTCATTCCCTGGAAGCTCATTAAAAATCATCAAGGGAAACTAACACAAAGGGGACTGGGTGGTGGCACATCTGGTTGAGCACATGTTACAATGCGCAAGGACCCAGTTTCAAGGCTCCGCTCTCCACCTGCAGGGGGAAAGCTTTGCAAGTGGTGAAATAGTGTATTGCAGGTCTCTCCCTCTCTCTCTCTCTCTCTCTCTCTCTCTCTCTCTCTCTCTCTCTCTCCCTCCCTCCCTCTCTCCCTCTCTCTCTGTTCTGGTTGTCTCTATCCAATAAATAAAGATAACAAACTTTTTTTAAAAAAAATAAGAAAGAAAACTAACGCAAGGAGAATAATTTTAGGCCTTTTCATGAGAGAAAAACAATGATCAAAACAATAATGTTCACTTAAATACCTGCTTCTTCATTTCTCCACCATTCCTCACTTGTGACTCCTTCATCCTCAACCCATGTCCATGGGGTTTCTTCACCTATCAACTACCCTCTCTGACCACAACACTCAGGGCCACAAAAATTCCCTTCTCCACCTCCAGTCTCTCCCACAGACCTTCCTGAGGCGGGTGTCCGCAGTGAGGACTGAGGCAGAGCTCACAGCTGGAGGCAACCACATTTTCATGTCTGCCAAGCTCTGACCTACTTCCCAGCCAGACCAAAGCAGGTGATTTTTGTGGTAGTGACTCAGCAACATCCTCCACCCCACATACATACACACAAATCATCTTGAACCTGAGATATAAACTAGAATGGTGGACTCAAAAACTCTCAGAGCTGAAGGGTCCACAAAGCCCAGCTCATCAGATTCAACTGTCAACTTCATGATATGGAATCTCGGTTTAGAAAAAATGAAAGTGGCTTAGCCAAGAACACACTTCTCGATTCCCCAAAGATCAAAACCAACAGCATGACTCCAATTATATTCTAAGAAAGGACCCTGGTTTGCCTGCTACATTCTCTCATCGTAGCAATATTCTTCATGTTTTAGAGCTTAAAGTCTATCTGATTCCACTCCAGGCAAGTGTAACTTTTCCTTTGTTAAATAGGCTGCCTCTCTCTAGATGATGAAAATTTTCTCTAATTTCCAACCCTAAGAGGTATGGTCTACATACTTAAGAAATAAAAGTGCAAACATCTCTTATTAGGAAAGAGTGATAGAAGAAAAGTAATGGGCTAGAAGTGCATGGAAGCATCAAGTCTAGGCTGAGTCCTACCGCAAACTGCTTACGTAAACTTGAGTGAATCCTCCTGCCCTCTGGGTCCCATTTTCTCATATTGAAATGGAACTGTTGGAGCAGATCCTCATCAAGCTGTGATATTCTGGATCTATGTGTCTCATCATCACCTTCAATATAATATTATCACCCACTAGCCAAAATAATTAGACTGTGACTCATTAAACTAAGGATTTTTTTTTTCCATAGCAGAACTAGGCAGACATCTTTTGATTAGTGTTCATCAATAAAGCGCAAAGCCTTTCAAAGACAAGGGTCTCATTATTATACAATTATATCACACACACGTCATAAAACCATAGAGCAAATGTTGACAGACTGATAACTTTTTCTGGTAATACAATGCTATAGAATGACAATAAAACAGTTTCTTGAAGTAAATCCAAATTTTAGCTTCCTGTGAGAAGGGTTTTCTTCACAGTGGTTCTTTCGTTCAAATATCTTTACATTCCTCAAATCTCTTCCTTGTAACACATGTAGAAGCAGCTATAAGTCTTACAGGATATTCCCAATGGTAGGAGTATCTCTAATTTCAGAGAATGAGGGCAAATTCTACACGTCACTGGGGGCAATCCCACTGGCTGAAGGAGACAGTCCAGTTGGAAAAGATTGTGCTGAATAACACCTGCCAAAAATATAATTCCATGAAGTGTCTGGGTGATAAGAGCATTGTGGGCTTGCATCACAGAGCCCCAGATGGCCCAAGGGTGTTGAGATGATAGTCAGTGGATGTCTAGGTAGCACCAGGTTTGCAGTAAGTCACACAACATCTCCCTAAAGCTGCCAAGAAAAGTCAACATGCTGATTCAGAGGTACTATTTCTCCCTTATTACTACAAGTATTTCCCAACATAAAAAGCTCAGTAAGAAATGCCAGATAATCCCTACTAGTATTGAATACAAGCAGAGCAAATGGAGTAAAACTGGCAATAATCTGTATCAAAAACATATAAAGAGCTAAATTTTAAGAATAGCAGCTTCAATCAATGGATATGAGATTGATCTTTAAAAATGTGAGAATTATAAAATAATCTGGAAATGCTTATGAGTGTAAAGTGAGGGGGTGGACTAAGATCCCTATTCTCATGTGCTCTGTTCTTACTTATTGGCTGTCATTCATTCACTAATTATTTTGTCCCTCTTTATGTCTTGCCACCTTCCAGCCACCATGTTGCAGATGCTACCATGACACCATCCTGACTTCCCTGGGCAGACCACCTCACCAATGTGTCCTGGAACCTCACCTCTTCAGAGCCCTACACTGTTAGGTAAAGATAGAAACAGGCTGGAATTATGGATCGACCTGCCAATGCCCATGTCCAACGGAGAAGCAGCTACAAAAGCAAGAACTCCCACCTTCTGCACTCCAAAAACAATTTTGATCTATACTCCCAGTGGGGGAGAAATGATAGGTGAAGGTGACCAGAGGGCTCTGAACTCCAACTCCATCAGGACCTGGAGAGAAAAAGAGGAAATAGAGAAAGACATCTGGATATAGTAATAGGTTTATGTGTGATTTGGAAAGGAAAAGAAGACAGGACCTTAAAAAAAATGGGCAATTATAACAAATATAGACAGATAGTTATAGAAATAATAGTGAACCCATATCTGCAACCTTAGAAAAACTATTATAGCTAACAATGGAGGGACTGGGGATTCAGAACTCTGGTGGTGGGGATGGTGTGGAGTTATAAACCCTGTTGTCTTCTAATTGTGTAAATCAATATTAAATCACTAATAAAAATAAATAAAATGAAGGGGTGGAGCAAAAATGTCTGGCAAAAAGATTAATTATACAGCACTTTCTTTTTCTTTGTTTTATTTTTTTCCCTTTATTGGAGGACTAATGTTTTACATGCTACAGTAAGTACAATAGTTAATACATGCATAACATTTCTCAGTCTTCTGCATAACAATACAACCCCCACTAGGTCCTCTGTCAAACTTTTCCAGGACCTGTATTCTCCCCCCCACCCACCCCAGAGTCTTTTACTTTGGTGCAACTCCAGTCCAGGTTCTGCTTAGTGTTTTCTCTTCTGATCTTGTTTTTCAACTTCTGCCTGTGAGTGAAATGATTCCATATTCATCTTTCGGTTTCTGACTTATCTCACTTAACATGATTTCTTCCAGCTCCATCCAAGATGGGCTGAAGACGGTGAAGTCGCCATTTTTAATAGCTGAGTACTATTCCATTGTGTATATAGACCATAACTTGCTCAGCCGCTCATCTGTTGTTGGACCCCTGGGATGCTTCCAGGTTTTGGCTATTACAAATTGTGCTGCCAAGAACATATGTGTACACAAATCTTTTTGGATGGGTGTGTTGAGTTCCTTAGGATATATCCCCAGGAGAGAAATTGTAGGGTCATAGGGTAGGTCCATTGCTAGTCTTGTGACAGTTCTCCACACTGCTCTCCACAGGGGGCTGAGAACAATTTACATTTCCACCAGCAGCATACTCTCTTTGAAATGAAATGATAGCTATGAAATGGTGATAACTGTATGAGAGCATGAGACATCTGGAGCTGCAATAAAGATGAAAGGTTTGGAGGCTGGGCAGTGGTGTACCTGCAATAAGTGCACGTGTGCTCAAAAGACCCAGCTCCCCACATGTAGGGGAGAAGCTTCACAAATGGTGAAGCAAGTATTGAAGGTGTCCCTCTGTCTCTCTCCTTCTCTATCTTCCCCTCAGTGCCCTCAATTTCTTTCTGTCCTATCAAATAAAGGCAGCGGCCCGCAAGGGGGGGGGGGGGTTGTGATATAGGAGTTTATGCAGAAGACAATCCAAAATGATAATAAATAAATACTGCACCATAAATCATGATGCAAATTTGGAGAAACCAGTCAAAAGTAAAAACATTGATGGAATTTCAAAAGGAAACACAAAACAGTTGCTGAGCAGGAGATTTTGAACTTTGGGAGAAAAGTTAAGAGGATTTTTGAGATTTTTTAATGCCAAGGGAAAGTTCAGTCCACTGTGAGTGGCTTAAAGGTGGTGACCTCAGAACCCTAAAAAAAGGAAATGAAACCACAGCACATAGCTTAGCCCTGGGTTGAGCAATACTTACCTAGAAATCATAATGTAAAAGTGGATTGTTTTCAGCTTTGGAAGACAACCCACGGTTAGCACAGAAGACTCATTTACTCTTACAAAGTGCTCAAGGATACAGTATTTACTACTGATAAATGCTAAACAGAAACAGAACTGGAAAATTACAAGACCACAATTGGAGCAGGAGGGAAATATCTCAGTTGAACCTCCTATTTTGATCCAGAATATATTCTGGTCTCTCTTTTTCTCATGTGAAATGTTCTAGTTTGTGTAAAATAAGTAAATCTCAAATCTTAACATCTTTTTTTTTAATTCTCTAGGAAGAGAATTCCTATTTCATTTCTTTTTCTTTTTTTTTTTTTTTTGCAAACAATTTTAGAGGCAGGGTGTTAAACTGATTGAAATTTCACAAGACTGACATTGCTTAAAGTGCTTGAATTGGATACAAAAAAAAAATCAGGTACAGGTTATTTAAAATTAAAACTAAGCTGTTCTTAGCAACACACTCAAATGAATGCCACATAAATACAGTAACTATTTTGGTTATACAGAAATGGAAGTCAAAAATAAATTAATGTAATACTGGAACACAGAAACGTAATTAGGCAGAAAAGCAGGAAGTCCTATTTTTCTTAAAATCTTAAAAAAAAAAAAAGAGAGAGAGAGAAAGAAAGGAAGGAAGGAAGGAAGGAAGGAAGGAAGGAAGGAAGAAAAGAAAAGAAAGAAAAAGACTAGAAGTGGGAAAAGAAACACCTACATCTGTGGGTGAAGAGATATACTGTCAACAGCTGGTGTAGCAAGAAATGAAGATTTATGCATCTTATGTTAACATACAGGAAACTCGCAGAGTGAAAACAATGATACAACCATCTGAATTTGAGAAATAGATTAAGAAAGACAGGTGTATATAAGCAAACTAGTCCTTGCCTACCACAAAAATCAAGAGGCATATATAAAATGTTGTGCTAAGTCCAAATATAAGATAGAAACGTGTTATTTGTAGATGCAACAGTAAATCATAGAAAATTAAAAGTAAAAACAAATGAGAATGAAGGAAGGAGAGATGGGAGAAAAAATTCTTTAAAAAAATAATAATAGAGAGTCAGGCGGGTTAAGTGCAGGTGGCAAAAAGCACAAGGACCGACGTAAGGATCCTGGTTTGAGCCCCCGGCTCCCCATCTGCAGGGAAGTCGCTTCACAAGTCGCTTCAGCAGGTCTGCAGGTGTCTGTCTTTCTCTTCCCCTCTCTGTCTTCCCCTCCTAGCTCCATTTCTCTCTGTCCTATCTAACAACGATAACATCAATAACAACAACACTAATAACTACAACAATACAACAAGGGCAACAAAAAGGAATAAATAATATTAAAATATAATAACAAACACATCTTCGGCATTTTAAATGTACTATGGGATTTCTCTCACATCATTTAAAAAATCTTAAATTAAAAAAAAAAAAAATCAGAGGAATAAGGAATAGATGCATATGGCATGACCCAGAAATCATAAAATCCTAATGTGAAAGGGGATTTCTTGGGAAAACCATTCTGAAATGTCACCTCCGTGGAGCTAACTGCACAGGAGGTCCCCTTTCTAAATCACCATCTCCCCTTTAAAAGTTCCCTCTCCCCATGTCTCCTCAGGCCCTTTGACTCTATGTTGACATCCCCCTATAAACATTTGAACATTTTTTATGCTGCTCAGCTCTCTTCACAACCTTCAAAATAAAAAGCAGTCTCTAAATGAAAAAATTGAAAATGTAAAGAATCCCTGAGGAAACCCCAAAATCAACAGACAGCTCAGCCATTGCAGTCCTGTGGCCTAGTAGCACATGCCAAGGCCTGGAGGTTGGAGCTATAATTAGCTGCTCCCGGGCAGACAAGGAGAACTCCTGTTCCCTGGAAAGGAAGTAATTAAAGGAGGCAGATTTAGGCCTGAGGTGGTAAGTCTCAAGGAACCATGGCTCCAGGCAATCCCTACTGGAACCCTGAGCCCTGAACTAGGAGAAAGGCACCTGCGGGCTTGGTGCACAGGTCCTAAAACAATCTTTCTTGTAATTTTTTTTTTTCTTTTTACCAGAGCACTGCTCAGCTCTGGCTTAAGGTGGTACAGGGAATTGAACTTAGGACTTTGGAACCTCAGATATGAGAGACTCTTCACACAACCATTATGCACAACCATATTCCCCTCCGGCAAGAGTTTTTCTTCCTTTCTCCAGTTTCTAAAGAAATGCCAGTCATGAGACCGGGCCATGGCACACCATGTTAAGCACATACATTACCATGTTCAAGGACCACCTGTGCTCCCCACCCATAGAAGGCTGCTTCACAAGTAATGAAGCAGGTCTTCAGGTGTCCATCTCTCTCTCTTCCTCTCTCTATCTCCCTCTCCCCTCTTAATTTCTCTGTTTCCTATAAAATAAAATAGAAAGGAAAAAAAAAAGGCCACTGGGAGTGGTGGATTCATAGTAGTGCTGGCACCAAGCCCCAGTGATAACCACGATGACAATATATACATAAACACATACATACCAGTCATCAGCCGATTACTCCCCTGCTGGCCACTAGGTGCCAGACTGGACCCCTGGCCTCAAGAGACGATAGGTGAGAGGGCTTAAACAGGCAACACAGTGCCAGAATAAGCCAGTCCTATCATGAAAACAAAGGAGGTGGCTACCTGCTGGGATGCCTATAGAAGGCATCCTAGAAACCACACAGGGGCCTGAAGTGAGCAAGTGGAAATAATTCAAACATGGAAAGGAAAGGGAGGGAGTGGGTTTCTACAAGTAGAAATGGCATGAGTACAAGCCTGGGAAGCAGTGCAGTGGCTGTAGCACTGGGCTCTCAAGCATGAGGTTGTGAGTTTTAGTCTCAGTATGACCTATGCCAGGTTGTACTCTGGTCCTCTCTCTCTCTTTCCCTCTTTCTATCTCACTAATAAATAAATCTCATATGTGGAATGGGGGTGGGGAGAGGAGAGCTGAGAAGACAAGCCTGTGATACTGTGCAAATATTACATTATTGTTGTTGTTATTATTATTAGGAAAGAGACAGAAATTGAGAGGAAATGGGGAGATAGAGAGGATGACAGCTGCGACACTGTCTCACAGTTTGTGAAGCTTCCCTCCTGCAGGTGAAGACCAGGGGTTTGAACCTGGGTTCAAAATTAAATACACATTGTAATGTGTGTATTTAATCAGGTGCACCACTGCCCAGCCCCCAGATATTTCTGAGTTCAGAATCCAACTTCCCTAGACTTCCATTTCCAAGGATTTCCAAAATGTCACGATGTGCCCGTGTTTAAGGGGGTCTCCTCACAGCCAGGCACCTGAGCAGACATCTCATCAGCACTTAAAGCCTTTTCAAAATCTGAGCCTTGCTGGAATCTTCTCTCAGGTTTTCAGACCACTAGCATCATTGTTTTGTTAAGCAAGAAAAAGAACTGCCCAAAAAAAAAAAAAAGAAAATGAACAGGTGGAGGCTCTGTCACCTTGAGAACCTGGGACATTCAGCACTTGCTCACCAGACCCTCCAAACACCACCGGGCTTCCCAGGGCAGCTCTGCCTGCCACGCATCTCTGAACACTGCACACAGGGCTGAGCTTTCTGCTCTCTGTTCATCAGCACGTTTTCCCTGCACAGTCACTAAATTCTTTGCTCATAAGCTTGACGGATGCCCCATTTCCTCTGCTCGGGAAAAAGAGGCACAAGGGAGGGAAGAGAAACTTCAGGACTCTGTGACCTCGTCCTGCAATAAAGATTTGCAATCCAGATGAGCTCCTGAATGCACCAGTTTCCCATTCCGCATGACAGACAACTCCATGACTTCTAGAGCAGCATGTTATCCTACACTAGAAAACAAAATTTTTTTAATGCGCCTGAGGATTGTTCCCCCTATAATGAGGCCATTGATTGGTCTCCCTTTCCTGGATGCTTCTTTTTGTTTGTTTGTTTTTGGAATAGAGGCAGAGAGAGAGAGAGAGAGAGGCAGTACGGGAAGAGAGACAGTGAAGCAGACCGCAGCGCCCATGAGGTGTGGGCCAGGCTCGGAGCTGGGCCGCACAGGGCAATGGAGTGCATTATCCAAGTCAGTGATTTTGCCAGCCCTCCTAGATGCTTCTACACATGTGTCCACGCCCTGCTTTGTTTGTTTGTTTGTTTTTAATTATTGGTGATTCTTTATAGGTTGTTTCTTTCAGCACTAGGTAGCATCCTCCTCATTAATGCTTTCAGAGTACATACTATCTTATCTACTATAATTTATGTCGGTGATTTAATGATGGTTTATAAGATGACTAGGCTATAACTAGAGAACCACACTCCACCTACCATCACAGCTCTGTGCCCTGTCCCTACCCTCCCACCCTACCCCACATGTGCATTCCATAACCAGCATAGTTCTCACAAAGTGTTAGAGGTGTTTGAATGATCTGTTTTGCACACGAAGTGAAGCTACCTGGTAGCTGTCTTTCCCCTCCTTAGAACTGGACACCACAAAACCTGAAGCAACACCGGTGCTGGGATTGGCAACTTAAATACAAGTATGCCCTGCTTGTGGAGGCCAGGTGGTGGTGCACCAGGTTGAGTGCACACATTACAGTGTGCAAGGACTCAGGTTCAAGACCCTGGTCCTCATCTGCAGGGGGAAAGTTTCACAAGTGGTGAAGCAAGGGCTACAGGTGTCTCTGTCTCTCTCCCTCTCTATCTCCCCCTCTCAATTTCTCTGTTTCTATCTGATAATAAACCAATAAAATATTCTTTTTTTAAAGTTTATATTGTGTCACTTCACTTTGACAAAAGACTCACTCACACTAAGGCCTGTTTTCACTAACTTGAAACCAGGGGCCAGGCCATGGCACACCTAGTTGAGCACAATTGTTTCCATGCGCAAGGACCCTGGTTCAAGCCCCTAATCACCATCTGCAGGGGGAAAGCTCTACAAGCGGTAAAGTAATACTACAGGTGTTTCTACCTACCTATCTATCTATCTATCTATCTATCTCCCCCTCACCTCTCAATGTTTTCTTCCTATAAGTAAAAAGAAATGAAAAAATGGTACTTTCACCCAGTGGGCAGCAAACCTCAGAAATAACCCTGGTCTGGAGCTATGGATTGACCTGTCGACACCCATGTCCAGCAGAGTAGCAATTACAGAAGCCAGGCCTGCCACCTTCTGCACCCCATAAAGATCTTTGGTCCATGATCTCAGAGGGATAAAGAATAGGGAAACTTCCAATAGAAGGAATGGGATATGGAACTCTGGTGGTGGGAACTGTATGGAATTGAATTCCTCTTATCCAACAATTTTTTCAATCATTATTAAATCACTAATAAAAAATTTTAAATAATCCTGGGCAAAAAAATAAATAAATAAAAACCAAAGTCAATTTAAATCTGTGAACAAAATGGTGGACGTAAATAACTTCATTTTTCAGCAGCTGCTTTGGAGACACTTGAGCTGTAACTTCCCCCCCAGAAACCACTCCCCACACTGCGTATTTACATATCACTCTTGCTTTTTACTCTGTGTTAGTGTTATTTTGGGTTTCTTGCTAGTATTTGGTATGATTTTGGTAGGATATTCTGGGGTTCTGGAAACACTGAAAAAAATAAATTCCATACAAATGAATGGTAATTGCATCTTCCCTTTCTGCCATTTCAACTCCTAGGCGGTTTCCCAGGAATGTTCCGCTTTGGGCAAGCAGGGGAAACCTGGAGAGATGGCTCTGTGCCTTAACTCCGCTTTGCAGGTTTGTTACACAGAAGCAAGCGTTTACCTGGCTACCCACTGCCCAGTTCCTCCCAGAAGAATTTTCCATGAACTCTTCAAAACTTTCCAGATTCTTGAGGCAAAGGGGCTTTCCGAGCACCCTTTCACCCATCCTCAACGGCCTACAGAGTCACGGCAGATGAGAAGTTATTTGCACCGGGGATGGGTATATGAGGACAAACAAACGAAGTTCTTCACTCGTGTCAAAACATACAAAAAAACAAGTCCTGAGTAATGAGCTGGCATAGGCATTGTGCTGTGTCAGTGCCTCAACACAGGTCTGAATAGCATCCAGAGGCTCCCTCAAAATATTCAGTCTGTCAAGAGGGCATGAACCAGGGAAATACGAAACAAGTGTAGGCACAGCAAAAGCCAGGCCCTCCCACGCTGACTCCCATTCTCCTCACCAGCAACAATGCAAATCTCCTAAGCCAGCATTCCCAGCACTGTTCTAACAGAATGCTAAAACATGCTCCCAGTTCTCTCAGCTCTTCCCCCAGCTGGAAACGGTCAGTAATACTCAGTGGAATCTATTGCAGGCTGTAAGAGGAACAAAACACAAGAGATAAAACGGAACTTTTTCCAAGAGCTTCAGGTTAGCCCTCTTTCTTGGCTTCCAATTACTAGAGCATACTAGACAGAAAGAGACCCATATACTAGGAATTCTCCAGCTCCTTCAGTGAGGTCTGGCTGACTGCATTTGTCCACCTCAAGGAGAACAAAGAGATGTACAACCCTCCTCTGAGCCAGCCAAACCTCACCCACAACCTTATTTTAATTTTTATTTAAAAGAGTATGGGAGGAGCCACAGCACCACTCAGGAGTGTGCAGTGTGAGGAATTGAACCAGGAAGCTCAGGCATGAAAGTCCAATGCTCCAGCAGTTGAGCTAGTTCCCAGACTGCCATTCAAATCCTGACCCAAGCAGCTTCAGCAAGTTGGCTGGCGCATGCAACCTTTCCTCCCAGTCATTCCTGCTCATGCTTAGGAGAGCAGCTCTGGACACTGCGGCTGTAAAAACCACAAAGCAAAAGCTTATGGTATTAGAGAAGGCACCCCTGATTTTTTCCACTAGCCTGAAAAAATATAAGATGTGCTTTAAGAAATCCCTATTAACTTGAGGAAGAAGCCCAACTGGTCAACTCTTTACCATCCCCAGGCCCTGCAAGTCAACGACCGACTTTCCTCCCCCAAGCAGAGCTCAGAGCATCCGCCATGAAGGAGAAGGAGCCCATGCAATCTTCAAAGTCCAGTTCAAACCTGGTGTTTAAAAAACACAATTCCGGGCAGGGGTAGACAGCATAATGGTTATGCAAAGAGACTCTCATGCCTGAGGTTCCAAAGTCTCAGGTTCAATCCCCTGTACCACCATAAACCAGAGCTGAGCAGTGCTCTGGTAACAAAAACAAAAACAAACAAAAAACAAAAAACCACAATTCCCTGTTCAGAGGACACACCACTTCCCAGATACTCCCTAGGCTTACTTCTGCTCACTTTCTGCACATTATCTGATCTTGGATGGTTTCTATATTCACGGGAAAATATCTTCCTGATCTCTACTGGATGAGGGGCTCCCCATGGGGAGGTCTTCAAGGTCAAGCCAGATCCCCTCCCAGAGCCCAATATTAAAAACCTTTGCAGCATCAGCCCTGCAGCTGCAAACAAACCCACCAAAAATCACAAACCCCAGCGGCTCTCTAGTGTTCATGCCACCTATTCATGTTAACATAAGCGACTTCATTTTTCCTGTTTGATGAATGGTCCCACAAGTTCTGTGCAGATCTCACTCCCACTTGCCAGTCACAGAGAAGCACGAGGTCTCTGAACACCATGAGCCCCGAGAAACCTCTTGCCCCTGGGTGCAGTCCACTCCACTTTCTGTGATCGCTTACTTACCATGTGTCCTTACTTATTAGGTTCAGTCTCTCTCCCTGGGCTTCTGGGTAAAATTCCTTAGGTAGAAGGTCAGAGGAGATGAACACATAACAGCTGGGAGCAGTGGAGCATGGCAACTAAGAGTGTGGACTTGAAAATCAAGCAGAACTGGTTCACATTGCAGCGTGCCACTGGAGGGTGGGGGGTAGTGAACCCCACCCCCCTCAACATCTCATGGCTGTTCAGGGAGTAACAAAAAATACAATCCAGGCAGATGGCCCAGTACACTGAGTACTAGGTAACTGACAGCTATGGTGGTACATTCTTAGTTCTATTCCTGCTCGCCACACAGTGAGAGCACTTATCACACACCTAGCCTCTCCATGGTATCTTTGCTAAACCTCAGCCATCCTTCTGTTTTACTTGTCACTTGTTGGCACAACTAGAAGGAAAAGTTGACCAGGCTTCCCATGAAAAACTTTGGCACTGAGGAAGCAGTGGAAAATGAGAAAGAACTCAAATTCTTTTATTATTACTTGTAGTAGTGGTGTTTTTTTCTTTTTCTTTTTTTTTTTTTTTTTTTTTCCTCCAGGGTCATTGCTGGGGCTCAGTGCCTGCTTCTGGAGGCTATTTTTTCCCTTTTGTTGTCCTTGTTTATCATTGTTATTTTGTTGTTGTTAGTGTTGTCACTGTTGTTGGATAGGACAGAGAGAAATAGAGAGAAGAGAGGAAGACAAAAATGAAGACAGATAGACACCTGAAGACCTGCTTCACCACTTGTGAAGTGATCCCCCCTGCAGGTGGGGAGCTGAGGGCTCGAAACAGGACCCTTACTCTGGTCTTTTAGCTTTGCGCCATGTGCGCTTAAACCGATGCACTACCGCCCAGCCCCCTAGTAGTGGTATCCTTATTATCTTTATTTATATACTAGCTAGAAGCAGCCAGACATCAAGAGGAAGGAAGAGATTGAGAGGGAGAAAGACAGGGGCCAGGAAGTGGTGCACCAGGTTAAGCACACACTTTCAGTGTGCAAGGACCTGTGAGTTCAAGCCCCTGGTCCCTATTTGCAAGAGGAAAGCTTCACAAGTGGTGAGGCAGGGCTGCAGGTGTCTCTCTGTCTCTTTCCTTCTATTTCCCCCTCTTTTTTCAAATTCTGTCTCTATTCAATCATAAATTTTTAAAAATTGTTTTAAGAGGGAGAAAGACACCTGCAGTATTGATTTACCACTCGTAAAGCTTTCCTCTTGCATGTGGGGAGTGGGGAGCTTGAACCTGGATCTTTGCACATTGGAACATGCGCATTCAACCAGGTGTGCCACCATCCACACCTCCCCTTTTTGGGTAGCAATTTGTTTGTAATTAGGAAGATTAATGGTTTACAGTAATTACAGTTATTAGTATATGTGTAAAATTTCTCAGTTTTTTGCAAAACACTCTCACCCTCGGCCTAGGTCTTCCTCCATCATCATGCACTAGGGATCTGAAAGCCCCTCTGTATCACCCCCCAAAGAAAATCTTAACTAAAAAATCTTAACTACGATCTTTTTTTAAATGTTATTTTATTTTTTTATCTTTATTTGTTGGATAGAGACAGTCAGAAATTGAGAGGGAAGGGGAGACAGAGAGGGAAAGACACAGAGAAACTCCCGCAGCCCTACATCACCACTGGCAAAGCTTTCCCCCTGCAGGTGGGGACCGGGGGCTTGAACCTGGGTCCTTGCACACTGTGGACCACCACCTTGCCGGGCCTTAAGCCAGCCCCCCTCCTGCTCTCTCCATCCTTCATTGCTGACACTATGGTCTATTTACATAATCATTGTTTTGCCTGAAAGATCCCCACCTTTGTTCTATCTTCTTTCTACCTTGAGACCCACCCTGCCTGCAGGGTACATTAATCCAGCCAGTTAAAACACTAGCAACCGTTGCTAGGGAGGCTTTCTACCTTCCCGGTCTTTCCTTTTCTCCACCCCCTTTCCTAGCCATTTCCTTTTCCAAATTGCCACTTCTGGTTCTAAATATATAAAAGCATTGTCTCTGATCAATAAAGACACTTTGCGTTCCCACCCCGCCACGAGTTCCTGGTCTCTCTCCCATGTCGCTGAGTAAGCAGCAGCCAAGGTTGGCTCCAGTCGAGTTCTCTGCAACCCAGAGAGCACGTGCCCAGAAAGAAACACCCTCATGCTAGCCCGGCACCACCTGGCCCCTTTAACAACGATCTTTAAGGGTGTGTCCACCATCTGCAAAGGTGAAAGAGCACAATGCTCAGTCAGCTACCCAAACAGGCATGGGGACTGAGGCAAAGGCAGAGGGAAGAAAGAGATTGTGACTCAGTGTCCCTTCTCTACACCCAGGCTGCAAAGTTATAACAAAGATGCCTCAGAGCACCAAGAACAAGGATACACACACCACCACCACTACTATCACCACCACCACCACCACCACCATCACCACCATCACCACCACCACCACCACCACCATCACCACCATCACCATCACGATCAGCAGCACCCTGGCTTTAAACCACTCCAGACCAGCTTCTTCAAATAGATTCCACAGCACTGAGCTTCCCCCAATGTGACAGAGGTCAGGCTCAAATCTAGTTGCATGCATGGCAAAGTAGACTCACTATCCAGGTAAACTATTTATAAATTGGCAGCCCAAGGGTGCAGTATCTTTACTCTGTCCCAGGGTGACTCATGGTGTAGGAAAAAAATGGATCCTCCATGGGCAAAAGATAAGGGGTAAGGTTCTGGGCCTCTACTAGAACCAGTGATTTCTTTCAAGCCCACTTATCTAGCTTATAAGGCAAAATATTGGTCTGGACTGCTGGTTCTTTCACCAGAGATATCTCACAGAAACACCCAGGAGTTTTGTCTTTAAATACTGTTAACCAGGCATAGCTCTCTGGTTCATATATCCATGCATGTTTATGTTTGAATCTTTTTTTTTTTTTGCCTCCAGGGTTATCGCTGGGCCTTGGTGCTGGCAATACGAATCCACTATTCTCGAGAGCATCTTTTTTCCCCATTGGATAGGACAAAAAGAAATTGAGAGGGGAGGGGAAGATAAAG
This sequence comes from Erinaceus europaeus, assembly GCF_950295315.1. Taxonomy (NCBI): domain Eukaryota; kingdom Metazoa; phylum Chordata; class Mammalia; order Eulipotyphla; family Erinaceidae; genus Erinaceus; species Erinaceus europaeus. The sequence goes on from NC_080170.1 coordinate 109,685,455, forward strand.
AGAGGGAGAGAAAGAAAGATACCTGCAGACTTGTTTCACCACTTGTAAAGCATTACCCCTGCAGGTGGGGAGCCGGGGGCTCAAACCCAAATCCTGAATCTTTAATCTCTAACTAATTCTGAAAGTTAGGTCTTGGGCCTGGGAGATTGATCAACATGTTGGCTAGATCAAAAGTTGGATCAACTTTCAGGCCAGAAGCTCCAGTGGTCCCAGTTTCAATCCTAGGCAACACCATCAGCCAGTGCTAAGCAATGTTCCATCTTGGTTTCTCTTTCTAAAGAAAGGAAGGGAGAGAAGGAGGGAGGGAAGAAATAAAGGAAATAAATCCTTTTTCTTTCTTTTTTTAAATTTTTCAATATTTACTTATTCCCTTTTGTTGTTTTATTATTGTAGCTATTGTTATTGATGTTGTTGTTGTTGGATAGGACAGAGAGAAATGGAGAGAGGGGGAAGACAGAGATGGGGAGAGAAAGATAGACACCTGCAGACCTGCTTCCCCACTTGTGAAGTGACTCCCCTGCAGGTGGGGAGCCAGGGGCTCGATCGTTGCACTTTGTGTGTGCTTAACCCACTGTGCTACCACCCGACTCCCAATAAATCCTTTTTCAAATCAAACGGAGGCCAATGAAATAACTCATTTGTACAATGTGCTGCTTTGCCATGCACATAATCCGGGTTGGAGACCTACCCACCTTGCACTGGGGGGAAGCTTCAGTGATGTGGTATATTTCCCTCTCTTCCTCTCTGAAAAGTTGGCCCATAGCAGTGAAGCCCCAGCAACAACAACAGCAATAACAACAACAAAATTAATGTCTATAGCATGGTCCCAATTTAGAGATTAAATCAGTATGGCCTTGCCAGGAGTGGTCTTCATATTTTCAAAAGTGATTCAAACAAGAAAAAATAAATAAATACATGCCGGAGAACAAGACCTGAGATGCTTAAAGTATCTCCTACCCAGTTCATTACAGAAACTGTCTGCCAGTCCCTGGTCTGCAAAGATAGAGAGAAGCACAGACACAACAATATGGCATTGCATTTCCCACTGGCCAACTGCACATGGCTCTGATTTCCCATAAGGCTTTCCCATAAGGTCAAATTTATTCAGTGACCATGAGTAGTTTTTAAATTAAGGGTGGAGAAAAGTTCTTGCTTGAACTAGCGATTTCATGCCCTTCTTCTTCTAGCGTTTGCCCTTCTTCCGTAGCCAGTCAACAGCGTCAGGTTGAGCCTGATGTAAATGCCCTAATAATCTGTCTCTGAAAATAATCAGGGTGCTGAGTAGTAGTGTGTCCATTAGAGCATGTGACCATGCACAAAGGCCTGGGTTCAAGCCCCCAGTTCACACTTGCAGGAGGGGGAGGGGGGCTTCACAACCACAACCGCAGCTGTGTCTTCCTGTCTATCTTCCCATTGCATCTCAACTTCTATTTGTCTCTATCCTAAAAACACATTTTTTAAAGAAAAAAATAATAAAATGGTATTCACATTAGAAAGAGAGAAAGAAAAGAAAGGAAATAATTAGAAGTATAGAAAATAAGAGTTTTCTGGAAGGGATTCCATCATAGTGCTACTTACCATGATGAAAAATAAGAAAACCAAGTATCAGCTACCAAAACAAGTGATTGTTAAATTATCATGTAGCCATCAGATGGAATAATACGAAGTTGTCAAAATTACTTGTATAGGGAAATCTTTTTTTTTTTTCCAATTCCAATATTACTTTCTGAAGATGTTGGTGTGTAGGCTTTTATTGTCACAGATGTTCATTTCTACAGTTCTCCAAGATAAGTTATCAGCACTTAAGTACCCAACCTCTTCTTAGTAATCATACTCCCCCCATCCTGAGACTCCAAATCTGAGTCATGGACTATACAGTTCCTGGAGTATTCACCCTGTATTGTCCTTTGCTTTGTTTCTTTTGTTTTCGCTGGGGCTCAGTGCCTGAGCTATGAATCCACTGCTCCTGGAGACCATTTCTCCCATTTCATGGCCCTTGTTGTTGGCACTGCTGTTGTTGTTGGACAAACATAGAGAAATTGAGAGAGGAGGGGAAGACAGAAAGGGAGAGAGAAAGCTAGACACCTGCAGACCTGCTTCACCATGAAGCGACCCCCCTGCCGTTGGGGAGAGCTGGGGGATTGAATTGCAATCCTTACACCTATCCTTGTACTTTCTGCACTTAACTGCTGCACTGCCACCTGGGTAGCTTTGTTTCTTAGAGCCTGTCTGTGAGTGAATGAGTGAGTGAGTGAGAGTGAGTGAGTGAGATCTTCTGGTATTCATACTTCTTGTGCTCACACAGGAAATGCCTTGAGGAGGTGCTCATAATCTACTGTTCGGTGAAAGTACAATATATACAACTACATGTACAGGAAGAGGACCAGTCATTAAAATACAGATTTACAAAAATCAATGAACTGCTCAAGAACAGAAAACCAAAAAGTGGGAGTCGGGCGGTAGCGCAGCGGGTTAAGTGCACATGGTGCAAAGCGCAAGGACTGGCCTAAGGATCCCAGTTTGAGCACCGGCTCCCCACCTGTAGGGGAGTCGCTTCACAGGCGGTGAAGGACGTCTGCAGGTGTCTATCTTTCTCTCCCCATCTCTGTCTTCCCCTCCTCTCTCCATTTCTCTCTGTCCTATCCAACAACGACAACATGGACAACAATAGCTACAACAACAATAAAAGGGGGGGGCAACAAAAAGGAAATAAATAAATAAAAGAAAACCAAAAAGCACCTGTTTACCCAGATTCACAAGTAGTGGGGGGTCTTGAGTTATTCTTGCCTTCTTTCTTTGATGCTGTACATTTTGAATCTATTTTACTAGCAGTATGCACCACTCTAGAACAGAACAAAACAACATCTGGAGCTTTTTTTTTTTTTTTCAGGTCTCCCTGAGGAAGTGAGCTGAGGTTCTGAGCATCATCTTATGATGGGATGAGCAGACGTGGACCAGCTCAACCCGAAGAGAAATCCATGGACCAAGAGGAAAGCGTGTGCTAAAACACAGAGACAGGGCCGGACAGTGGCACCCTCAGTTGAGCACACCATCTCACCACACACAAGGATCCGGGTTCAAGACCCCAAACCCTAACAGCAAGGAGAAAACTTCACTAGTGGTTAAGTAGTGCTATAGGTCTCTCTCTTTCTCTCTCTCTCTCTTTTTTTTTTTTACAAATCTTTTTTTATCATCTTTATTTATTTATTAGGTACAGACAGCCAGAAATCAAGAGGGAAGGGGATGATAGGGAGGGAGACAGACAGAGAGAGATACCTGCAGCCCAGCTTTATCACTTGCTTAGCAGGGGCAGGTGGGAACTGGATCCTTGTGCACTGTAACATGTGCACTCAACCAGGTGTGCTATCACCCAGCCTCCAGCCTATCTATCTCCCTCTCCCCCTCTTTATTTCTTTCAGTGTCTGTACAATATAGAAATATTTTTTTAAAAAGACACTGCAGACATCATAACAAGTCACACAGCCAGGGCAGCTGGAACATAAATGTGATTTGCAGAGATGGTAGGAGAGGCTTCTGGAAGCCAGGCAAGATGGGATGGTAGCAAGGCAGTGTGCTTGCAGAAGGATCTTATCCATATAGAGATGATGTGCAAGAAAATGGGGGAGAGGGGTGTGAAAGAGAGCACACACAGCCAGGAATCTGAGGGGGGGAACCAGCTTTTCCTAAAGCAGTGTTTGTAGGAGCCATCCAGGATGAGCACTGGTAGGTAAGCATCCTCCACTGAGTTCCATCCACAAAACAGTTCCTTTGGTTATTTTATTTTATTTTATTTTTATTTTATTTTGACTCAGGAAGAGACTCAGAGAAAGAGAGAGATATATCAGAACACTGCTCCATTCTGGTGGTGTCAGGGATTGAACCTAGGACTTCAGAGCCTCAGGTGTGAAAACCTTTTGCGTAACTCCTTCAATGTTCTTACAGATCCCAGATCTCTACCTAGAAATGCTCATGTATATTTTCCTAGAAGTAAAATTAAGTGGGGAAGCACAGGAACAAAGCTAAGGGGTCACTCTCACTCCTGAAGGAGGCCCAAAGCTCTCTGTGTTGCTTCACAGTTCACACGGGCACAGATGGTGGGCAAAGGACAAGGAGGCTCGATGGTCCCAAGTGGGTACCAGACTGGGTGGGAGAGGAAGAAGGAAAGCCAGCTGCACATGGGGAGTTGGGGTAGGCACAGAAATAGGTGAGGAAAGACGGGAGGACACTCTTGTCTCCAAGCAGAGGTCAAGATCTCAGTGGTGAAAGCAGGCTAGAGAGAATCTCGCTGAAGTCCCCTTCAAGGCCACTTCCTGGCAGCAAGAGAATCGGGGTTCCAGTAAAGTAGAAGGAATGCTGCTGGCAGGAGATACTCAGACCTGCACAAGAGGACTTTAAATGGAAACATGAGAATGGGGAGGAAACGCTAAGTGCAGGGCCTGAGCTGGGCAAACAAATGTGTTCCAGACAGAGTCCACCGCTCCCCCACCCCACAAAGGCTGGGACTCAGGATTCACAAGACAAACCAAGGGTGAGACCAGCTACTCAGCCCACCAAGAGCCCAGTGCTGGGGCCTGTGTGGTGTTCCCAGAGCTATGATGAAGGGCCGTCAGAAGGAAGAATCTGTATCCTTTAGGGCGGAAAGGTCCACTCTACCACTGGGCAAGATTCAGCACAGCCTACAGGGACAGCAAATGCAAATGCCCTGGAGTCAGCAACCTCACTGAGACAAGGTCTATCTTCTCAGTGGCCAAGTTTATCTGCGTGCCCACAGAGGTGCCAGTTTGAACCCCGATGGGCACTGTTAACCTCCCGGCACTGGAACGACTTCCTGTTTCTGGTGTACACACCCACGACGCTGCTTTGCCCACTGCTCCAATTTGGTTAGCATGTCTGCTTGTCTGAGCAGACCATAGCTCCTAGATGGCTGAAACGGTGCCTTGGTCACCTAGTGTGCCCTGTCCCTGGAACGGAAGGCAATCAAGTGAAATGAGCAGGAGCTCTTTCCCACTGCCTAAGGTGCCACAGAAGTTCCCTTGTGCCAAGAGCAAAAGTGCCATGGATTCTCACTTAGATGAGCCAGCAGTGGGACCCAGAACTCAGGAAATCTTAGGGGGAAGTGATTGCCAAGGAGTTGGGGGTGGGTGACGGGGCACCTGGCTGAGCACACATGTCATAATGAGCAAGGACCCAGGTTCAAATCCCCAGTCCCACCTACAGTGGGGAAGCTTCACAAGTGGTGAAGCAGTGTTGCCGGTGTCTCTCTGTCTCTCTCCCTATTTCCCCCATGCTCTCAATTTCTAACCATCTCTATCCAATATATAAATAATTTTTTTAAAAAGTCACAGTGATTCCCACCATCCAACCCCACAAAGTCACTTTCTTTTGGTCTAATTAGCAAATACCCAAGCTCTCAGATTGCCCAGTGCTACAGTGGTATCTCTAGGCCAAATGCAATCCCTAGTGGACAGCAAAAACAAGGGTTGCCTGAGTACTGGAATGCACCTGAAAACAAATACAGCTGGAAGGCCACAGAAAATAAGTTTGCCTGGGCGGGGAGGTAGTGCATCTGGTCTAGCAAGGACCAGGATTTGAGCCCCCATTCTCTATCTGCAGAAGGAAAGCTTCACGAACTATGAAGCAGATCTGGGGAAAGTGAAGGTTCAGAACTCTGGTAGTGGGAATGGTGTGGATCCAAACCCTTGTCGACATGTAATTCTTTAATACAAAAAAACAAAATGAAGGGCAGGGTACATAGCATAATGGTTATGCAAAGAGACTGAGGCTCTGAAGTCCCAGGTTCAATCCCCTGTACCACCATAAGCCCAAGCTGAGCAATGCTCTGGTAAAAAAATTAAATAAAATAATAAAATTAAGTAAATAAAGCATAAAACATACAAAGAGTCTAAATTTTTTTATTTTTTGTAACCAGAGCACTGTTCACCTCTGGCAGATGATGGTATAGTGGACTGAACCTGGGACTTTGGAGTCACAGGCATGACAATCGCTTTGTATAACCATTATGCTATTACCCCTGCCTGAGTCTACTTCTCCAGTGTTCTGCCACTGCCTTTACTGCCTTTATCATCTTCATCTTCATCCGGCTCTCTCTCCCTCCCTCTCTCTCAGAGATCTCTCTCTCATACACACACCACACCACCACCACCACCACCACCACCACCACCACCACCAGAGATGGCACCCACCCCCATCCCTCCCAGGTGCTGAACATGTTACAATGCACAGAGGACCCAGGTTCAAACCCCTTGGTTCCCACTTGCAGGGGCAAAGCTTTGCAAGTGTCAAGGCAGAGCTGCAGCTGTCTCTCTTCCTCTCTATCCCCCACTTTCTTCTAGATTTCTGACTGTCTCTATCCAATAAATAAATAAAGATAATAAAAAAAACTTTTCAATTAAATAACCAGGGTGCTGAGGACCTGCGCCCCACATCCAGATGCCAGCTCCTGTGCCCTTCCGGCCGCTTCATCTGTGCCCACCTCTCCATCTCACCGCCTGCCGCAGGCTTAGCTGTACTTACTCTGCCAGGTCTTTACACTACTGTTTTCTGTAATTTATGAAACACATACTGCCCACGAGTTTGTATTTTTAATTCCTGTAAGAAGTTTTGGGATCCAATTTGTGAGAAAGTCAGACCGCAGCATAACGTCGTTTTGTATGATAAAAGCCTCTGAGGAGAAAAGCAGACAGCAGTGGATCCTGCTTATCAGGAACACAAATACGGGTGCTGTTGCGGAGTGTCACAGACTTCCTTACGAAGCAGACTTCTTCGTTTTGCACCAGCCTGGCGCAGACTTCCCGAAATAAATTCTAAGTCTGCTCATTTTCAAGGCAGCTCTTTTCAGTCACTTACTGAGCGAGCACCTAGGCTGTGCTAAAATTAATCACCTGGGCTCCGTCGATTTTCACAAGGTAAAATTCTGATACTCTGAACACTGAGTACTGAGTCCTATCAGTGATCTCTAACCTACCTGAAAGATAAGGGAAAGAGGAAGGACAGAGGAAGAATCTGATAGCACAGTGGTTATACGGAAAAACATTTATGCCTGAGGCACCAAAGGTCGCGGTTTCTATCCCCAGTACCATAAGCCAGAGCTGATCAGTGCTCTTAAAAAAAAAAAAGCATTATAATCAATCAATTAATTAATTAATTAATTAATCAGGGGCCCAGTCATGGGAAGAACCCAATACAACCCTGAAAGTGTGGAGCCCCTGTCCTCTGCTCACTCATCCAGGACCAAGGTGTATCCGGGACTACTATTATTATTATTATTAATTACCTTTTTCCATCTGTGTCCAGCACTGTCACCAGAGGCGGAGAAGAAAGTTGGGTCCCAGGCAGCCTAACTCACCCATCCATCCATATACTCACTCAACATCACAGCTAGTGACCAGCTTTTTTCTTTTAATTTTTTTTCAAAGATATTTATTTATTTATTATTGGATAGACACGGAGAGAAATGGAGAGGAGAGGGGGAGATAGAGAGACAGAGAGACACCTGCAGCCCTGCTTCACCACTTGTGAGGCTTTTCCCCTGCAGGTAGGGACCCGGGGCTTGAACTCAGGTCCTTGCGCACTGTAATGTAAGCGCTTAACCAGGTGCGCCACAGCCTGGCCCCCAGCTTTTTTCTTTTATTTTTCCTCCAGGGTTGCTGCTGAGGATTCTGCCAACACTACAAACCCTCTGCTCCTGGTGGCCATTTTTCCATTTTATTGGATAGGACAGAGAGGAATTGAGAGAGGTAGGGGAGACAGACAGGGAGAAAGACACCCACTTCACTATTCATGACGGGTCATGTCTTGTCTCTCTCCCCCCACACACACACCTTGCAGGTGTGTGACCAGCTTTTCTACAAAGAATCCTTGTAGGGTAGGGGTAGGGGTAGGAGTAGGGGTGCTGGGGGAGATGATTGAACCCGGGACTCGATAAGTGAAAATGAAAAGCAAATGAAAAGACTGTTGAAATCCAAGTAGGATCGGAGTCTGGTTAATAGCTAATAGGCCAATGTCAAGAGTCTCAGTTTTCACAAAAGTTCCATGGAAACGTTATGATGTCAAAAATGGGAAGAACTGGGTAAGTGTGTAAAAGTTCTCTGTAATGCCCCTGAATCTATGCTCCCAGAGGGATAAAGAATAGGACAGCTATCCGGGGAGAGGATAGGATACAGAGTTCTGGTGGTGGGAATCGTGTGGATTTGTACCCCTCTTATCGTACTACGGGTTTTGTCAGTGTTTCTGTTTCATAAATTTTTAAAAATGTTTTAATTCTCTGTACTCTTATTACAACTTTTCTATAAGTGTGCAATCATTTCCAAACTACAGATTTATTTTTCTTTAACCTCCAGGGTTATCACTGGGGCTCAGTGCCACCTCAAAGATTTCACACTGCTCCTAGTGGCCTTTTTTCTTTTTCCATTTGATTGGATAGGACAAATGGAAATTGAGAGAGGAGGGACAGAGTGAGAAAGGGAGAGAAAAAGACAGACACCTGCAGGCCTGCTTCACTGCTTGTAAAGCTTCCCCCTGCAGATGGGAGCAGGGCTCAAACCTAGATCTTTGTATGGGTCTGGGTCCTTATGCTTAGTTTATGGTGATAATGGAGACTGAACCTGTGACCTTTAGTTTCATTTCCTGACTTGGAGCTATTCAATAAAGAAATGGTTTTGAAAAACACAGGGTCTCCTGGAAGGATTTGTGCTAGACCAGGACCACAGCACCCTCCCCAGTTTGCCCCCTAACTGTAGCCTTTGTTTTTTTTTAAGAAGATTCCGAAGTCTTTTTTTTTAAGAAGATTCTGAAGTGGACCTATTACTGTGATGTGAAACTTCACAAATTCCCTTCTTGGGCCTTCAAGGTTCTTTTCCATGCAACTGAAAGACTTACCCTGTGCACAGGGAAACCTTTAGGATGTTGAGATAAAATGTATTGGCTAGGGAGACAGCATAATGAGTATGCCAAAAGTCTTTCATGCCTGAGGCACTGGAGGTTCCAAATTCAGTCCCCAGCACCACCATAAATCGGAGCCAAGCAGTGCTCTGGCAAAATAATAATGAGGAGAGGGTGACGGAGGAACAAGAGGGGGGGAAAGGAGAGGAAGAAGAGGAGGGGGAAGAGGAGGAGAAGAAGAAACTTAATTAAATGGATTGTAATTGAACTAAATAAGAAACAGTATAGCCCCATGGGTAAAGAAGATCTTATAGAGAAGCAGGAAAAAAAAAATTGAGGTCAAGCAACTTTGGATTTGCGACCTTTTTTAGTCCCACCTCCTGTGGTTCCTGATTGCTCAATTCTTATTTGGGAGGGCTGACTGAGTTTCTGTGATTCACACAGGTGAAGATGAGTGGCCACCGTGCTGCATCACAGGTTTCTTTTCACAGTCTCTGTGCTGGCCTCCACCATGCTGGTTTCTGCCATATGAGCTCTGCCATCTTGGTCTGTTCCCACAGTCACTATTCTAATAGACATGCTCCTTGGGCTGAGTCAGAATAGGGAAAGAAATCCTTGAGAGATGGAGGGAAAGGGTCCTAACTTGCTAGAAAATGAGAAAAGAAATTCCACAAGGAGAGAGATGCCTGAGTATCAGAGGAAGAGGATGTAGGAGCAAAAAGACACTGTAAAGAAAACAAATCCAGAGACAGAGCGCAGGAGAAGCAGTGTTTATTGAATGTCTACTACACACACGCAGGGAAATGTGTACTCTCTGCACGTTTCCTCATATAGCCAGCCTCAAAGATAAGCGCCTGATCTAACAATCCAGGTTGACTTCAGTTGAATTTGAGTTAGCAAATGTTAACACTCGGACTGTTAATGGAAAAGACCCTAAAATACATCTAGCCCAGGCTTAATATTTCACAGATAAATAAACTGAGGCTCAGATAGGGTGAATTTCATGCCTAAAATGGAATCAGAAGGAGAAGCAAGGTGCTAGTCCCTAGAGACATGAAGATAAAAATGAGTATGAAAAAAAACAACAACACAGACTTGTGGGGCTGAGTGGTGGTGCACCAGAATGAGAGGACATGTTACAGTGTGCAAGGACCCAGATTCAAGCCCCCAGTCCCTACTTGCAGAGAGAAAGCTTTGTGAGTGGTGAAGCAGTGCTGCAGGTGTCTCTGTATCTCTCCTCTATCTCCTCCTACCCTCTCCATTTCTGGCTGTCTCTATACAATAAATAAAGATTTTTTTTAATTAAAAAAGAAAAAACACAGACTTGTCAAAACTCCCAATATACAGAGGACCCGATGTGTAGATTATCCTCCACTTCATCAAGTATGATCCACCCTCTGGTAGCAACTGGAGAGGAGAACACTGGCAGTACTGTGTAAAATGAAGCAGATCTCTTTCCTGAAGACAATGAAAGCAGAAACTGTACAATCTACATTCAAGCCAAGCCCCCACTGCTTTAAACGAATCATTGGTGCTGCAGATCTCTGTCTCTCTGTCTCTCTCTGTCCTCTCTCTCTCCCGATACTATCTAAAAACAAATATATATATATATAGTAAAGGTAGCTTGCACTAGAAATAAAGGGAAATACAGTTGGAGAAGAATGTAAAACAAAGGTATATGAAGGGAAAGTGGAGAAACTGGTGTGTGATGAGATAAATGGGAACTGAACTTGTGAGAATGAGGCTGTCCAGGAAGGAGCAAAAGCTTGCCTGACTCCAGAATCCCTTTTTTTTTTTTTCCATTTGTTTGCTGCCAGAGTCATCACCACTGGGACTGTATGCCTGCACAACAAATCCACAGCTCCGTGCAACCATTTTTCTTTTCTTTCTTTCCTTTCCTTTCCTTTTCTCTTTTCTTTTTTCTTTTTAGATAGGACAGAGAGAAATTGAAGGAGGATGGGGTGAGATAGAGAGAGAAAGACAGACAACTGCAGGCTTGCTTCTGCAAATGTGAAGCTTCTCTTCTATAAATGGAAAGAAGGGGCTAGCACAGAATTGTATGCTCAGCAGGGTGCGCCATGGCCCAGTCTCTCACAGGGGCAGATAGAGAAGAGAGACAGAGAGACACCTGCAGCACTGCTTCACCACTCACAAAGCTTTCCTTCTGCAAGTGGGGACTGGGAGCTCGAATCTGGGTCCTTGTACACTGTAACAAGTACTCTCAACCAGGTGTGCCACAAGTCTGTGGTTTTTCATCCTCTCACAGAATCACAGCCTTCTGAGTGTCCTCAGTGCTCCTGCGACAGCACCTAATCCATCTCTACTACTGCACTGGGCAAAATTACAATGTGCATCTTCCTTAAGATCAATGGTCTTGTCCAGATGATCAGACAACCCTGTCACAAAGCAAAAAACCTTGCAAACTACAGGTCAATAACTATGTGTTAAATGAAGCAGCCGGGGGCCAGGCAGTGGCACACTGGATTAAGCACGCTTATTACCAAGGCCCCCAAGTTCAAGTCCCCGCTCCCTACATGCAGGGAGGATGCTTCATGAGTGGTACAAATGGCAAACTAAAAGTCAGTCTTGGGAAAACAAAGGTATTTAAGGTAGAAAGTAAGAAAATGGTGTTTGCAAACTGATGGAGAGAAACAATACCTGTCTATATCTAATTTAGATTTAATCAGATTGTTTGCTGACTGTTAATTAAATACTCAGTGGTTGTTACCAACTGTGGTGAGTAACTTAATTTTGAATTAAATATGCAATAAATGTTTAACTGAAGTTCTATTAAATTTTACCCAGCAAGTGAGGAATATGAGATTCTTAATTGACTTTAAACAAGATAGTTATGGCAAGTTAGTTGAATTCTTATTACAGAAAGATAACTGCCTTATTAAATCTAAATTGACTATTTCATTTGATAGAGAAATATATCATCTCTTCTTTTAATTTACTCCCCCCAAAGAAAAGAAATAAGTCAAAAAAAGGTTTAGTAGTCAAAATTGCTTGAGATGGGATTTGTTTTCTAGCCTAGGTTTAGTAGTAGTTTCATTCATTCAGTAAATGTAAATAAAAGAGAGATCCAAGGAGTTACATATTAGACTGAAGTACAAGATAGTATCTTCTAGACCCCAAATTAAGACTTTTTTTTCCCTATGTGGAAATGTTTAGACCTCATAATTCTTAAATTTCCAAAATGTTTCAATGATTTAAAAGACTAATAATAAATAAAATTATAAATCTATTACTCTTTGAGTAAATGTCTATCTCTAAAACTGCAAAAAGTCATGTGACCTTATGTAATTAACCTCACTTTTCCAAATCTCATTTACCAACATATTAAATGAGATGAGATGACTGGATGGAAATAAAACTCTATATTCTGGTTTTATTTTGGTTTTGTTTTTGTCTTGTAGATGTGTAGCCTTCAAATGCGCCTGTGACATACATAGTAGGTGCATAGTAAACACTGAACGAATGTCAAACCTGTGAATAAATATATAAGTAAAGTTTCAGTAACTCAAAACACTAAACATTTTAATCCTTTTAAACCCAGATTCTCCACATAAATTTTTTATACACAAACCCTATTTTTTATAAAGGTTGAAAGGTAAAGGGGAGTGGGAAGAGAAAGAGAAGAGACACCTGTATCACTGCTCCACTACTCATGAAGATTTCCCAATGCAGGTGGAGACTCAGGTCTTGAACCTGGATCGTTAAGCCGGTCCTCGCGCTTTGCATCACGTGCGCTTAACCCGCTGGACTACCGACCTACTCCCAAACCTGGATCCTTATGCATGGTAATGTGTTTATTCCACTCAGTGCACCACCACTGTCCAAACCCAGAGATCACTGTCTTTAGAGAATTATTTAGAAAGAAGTAAAAGCTCAATGTCCACTGCATATTTTAACATATTGGATTGCATTTAATTTTTTTAATTACTTTCTTGAGGAAATGTTGATTTACAAGACTGTTAGAGTCAGAGAGATACAATTTCACATCTCCACAATTAGCTTTTTTTTTTTTTTTTTTAGTGGAAACTACCCTATTGTCCACATGGAAAATACTTAAAGTAGGATTTACTGATCATAACAAATCTTTTGTCATGTTAATGTTAAAAATAAAGCGCAGGGACAGGGATAGACGGCATAATGGTTATACAAATAGATTCTCATGCCTGAGACTCCATAGTCCCAGATTCAGGCCCCAGCACTAATATGAGCCAGAGCTGGGTAGTGCTCTGGTTAAAAAAGTAATAATGATAAAACAAAATAAAGTCTAGGCAAAAAGAAGGAAAGCCTTCCTATAATAATGTCAAGTGGAAGGAAACAAGATGCACATTTAGAACAGTAGACATGCATTGGTGGGGGGAAGTTAAGATCAAGGCTCTATGGCCATGTTAAAGCCAGAAAAGGTGTTCAGCTTGAAAAAAAAAGTTTTAAGTGGGTTTGTGTTTAATGACAGTATAAAAAAGATTATTCAGTAATTTTGTGCCTGTCTCCTTCGAAAGAACTTAAAACTTAGCCAGATAATAAACAATCTACAAACATCTTTCCCTGGGAATTGAAAAAAAAACAAGTAAATGTATTTTAGGTGAGTTCTTTTTCACTCTTTTGATAACTGACCCACTCATGTTTAAAGGAGTTCAATTAGGTCTATTCATTATTAACGATAGTCTCAAAATTCAAGTCTTCATTTTACTGTCTTGCTTAGAGTATTTGTCCATTCATAGTCTTTCAATAAACATTTATTAAATCCTCATTACAGGTCAAGATCTGCACTGAAAGTTAAAATATGATTATGAACAAAAGCAGAGAGCTGCCTCCAGATCTGCGCAAGCTGAGAACCAGACAAATAAGAAGTTGTGCTGGGAGTCGGGCAGTAGCGCAGCAGGTTAAGCGCACGTGGCACAAAGCGCAAGAACATGAGTAAGGATCCGGAGCCCCAGGCTCCCCACCTGCAGGGGAGTGGCTTCAAAGGCTGTGAAGCAGGTCTGCAGGTGTCTATCTTCCTCTTCCTCTCTCTGTCTTCCCCTCCTCTCTCCATTTCTCTCTGTCCTATCCAACAACAAGGACATCAATAACAACAATAACTATAACAACAATAAAAAATAATAATAAAGAAGTTGTGCTAACAGAAAACTCAACCTGAAATCCTCATCCAACATCTCAGGCTTATAAAACTTGAACAGTATCAATTACTCATGGGACTAATGTGGAGTTTTGCCTTTTATCCACATGATTAACTATAAAGTACTACAAAAATGATACCTGGGGCCAGCAAAATAGTTCACTTGAATAGTACACTGCTTTGCCATTGTGTGACCCAGGTTTAAGCCCAGCCCCTCTCACACTACAGGACACCTGGCAGCTACAGTCTCTTTCAGCCTTTCTCTACCTCACTGGTCATCTCCATCAGGAACATTGTAAACCCTCTTGTGCGCCTCTACAGGACCTCACCCTCAATGTAGAATAACAGTGGCAGAAATTGCCCCACTCTCCAAAGAGAGGGTGGGTCAACTTACTCTGCCACTCGAGGAAGACTGGTCCTAAAATGAGTGCAGCCTAGAATGTTCCTGGCTATGGCCATGGAATGCGAGCTCAGACCAACAGGAATACAGAGGTTACACAGGCTCCTGTGCTAAAGACGAACAGACATGGGCCCTAGGTCAGATTGATGGGGTTTATTACAATTAATGATATATATATATATGTTTTCCATATTTGGGAGCTAGTCTCTGCCCTGATACAGCTTTCTGGTCCTATTCCCAACTCTGACACCATCTTTCCAGACAATACTCTTAGCCCACCTACATGTTAGCTGTCGGGCCCAGGCAAAAATCTATAGTCACAGGCCCTGATTTATACTTAAAACAGACTTCCTAGCTTCTTCCTACATGAAGACCCCAAATCTTATCTGTTATACTCTTTCCTTTAGGTTTCTTCCTTTAGGTTTCCTAATTATTAAACAATTTGTTCTGCTTTGTATCTTAATGCTACCAAGTTGCAGATGCTACCATGACACCAACCTGACTTTCCTGGGCAGATAACCTCACCAATGTGTCCTGGAACGCCACCTCCCCAGAGTCCTGCCCCACTAAGGAAAGATAGAAACAAGCTGAGAGTGTGGATCAATCTGAAAACACCCATGTCCAGCAGAGAAGCAATTACAGAAGCCAGACCTCCCACCTTCTGCACCCCTTAAAGATCTTGGGTCCATACCCCCAGAGAGATAAAGATTAGGGAACCTTTCAATGGAGGGGAAGGGACACAGAACTCTGTTGGTAGGATTTATATGGAATTTTGCCCCTCTTATCCCACAGTTTTGTTAATCAGTATTAAATCACTAATAAAATAAAATAAAATAAATAAAGATAACTGAAATGCCATGACTATATTGTGGAATCCACGTGAACGGGCTCCTGAAAGCTACGTTAGGCCACAACGTTCTGCCTAGGTTAATAAATATTAACTGACTAGCACTAAAGTGGCACTCAAACCACGCATGAACTACATCTATAGTCCATCATTCTTAGCACTTAATCATACATTTTTGAACTTTCTCAGCTTTTGTCCAATTTGACAAAAAAAAATGATCCTGAAAAGACAAATTCTTCTTTCTTCTTCTTTTTTTTTTTTCTTGATTAGGGGATTAATGGTTTACAGTCAACAGTAAAATGCAATAGTTTGTACAGGTATAACCTTCTGAGAAGACAAATTAATCAAGGACCTCAGGGTAAGATGATTATAAGCACCTTTCTCTGGGAATTAAAAGAAGAGAAAGACCTACACAGGGGAGCAAAGATGACTGACAAAGCTGTAGAGGGAAAAGAATTTAGAGTTCCAACTAAGAGGTTTCATGCTATCCTGAAAAGTGGAGAGGGTGGACTGCTCTTCTTCACAAACAGCTACCTCAACAAATACATGTGCTGGGCCGGGGGTGGGGGGTTGAACGCAACCATTACCATGTCCAAGGACCAGGTTCAACTCCTCAGTTCCCATATGCAGGGGAGGAAGCTTCACTTGTGGTGAAGTAGTGCTGCAGGTATCTCTCTGTATATCCATCTATCTATCTCCCCTTTCCTTCTCTATCTCTCTTCATCTCTATCCAATACATCAATCAATAGATAAAATAAAAAATAAAACAAAATAAAATCAAGAAAATGTGCTTTGTATGCTCTTAAAAAAAAAAAAAAAAACTTAACTGAGACACCTTCCTAAGACTCTGAGCAGAAGATAAACTCACTACTCCCAGAGTTATGTAAGGACCAGATCTATGCAGCCTTTGCAAATGTCATCTGCTCATGACCAAGGTTTTTTCTTAAGTAAAAGAGAAGAGCAGTTAGCTTCAATTCTTTTTTTTTTTTTTTTTTTGCCTCCAGGGTTATCACTAGGGCTTGTGCTCCTGGAGGCTACTTTTTCCCTTTTTGTTGCCCTTATTGTTTATTGTTGTTATTATTATTGTTGTTGTTCTTCTTACTGCTGTCATTGTTGTTGGATAGGACAGAGAGAAATGGAGAGAGGAGGGGAAGGCAGAGAGAGGGAGAGAAAAACAGACACCTGCAGACCTGTTTCACCGCTAGTGAAGTGACTCAAACCCAGATCCTTACGCTGGTCCTTGTGCTTTGAGCCATGTAAACTTAACCAGCTACACTACTGCCCAGCCCCCAGTTAGCTTCAATTCTACCTGTGAAACATCTCGCCTAGTCATTCTAGTCACTGCCTCAACCCTAACTCAGCTTCCTTTTACCTTTTGCCGGGACTACTGCTGTGCATCTTAACCATCTCTAGTATTCTTCTCCTCTGATACATGCAAACATCATTCTCACCAATAGTGCATTGATTTATTTTCAAAAACCAATAATTTCTTTGCCCAGTTACAGTAAAAAAAATTATTTCCCCAAAGCACAGATCCGATCACCTGACTTTCCTATTCGATCCTCAGGGGTCCTCTCCTAGTACAATCTCAGCTCTCCACAAAGCAATCAAGGTCCATCTCAGTCTAAGCCCCCTGAGCTCTGCCATCTCACAGCCTCTCTCTACTAGTCAGCCCATCACAAAGACTCCAGCTTTCCAAAGTACCATGTATATATTTATTATTACTATTTTTGGTTTTTTTTATATTTATTTTATTTATTTTTTCCCTTTTGTTGCCCTTGCTGTTTTATTGTTGTAGTTATTATTGTTGTTGTTGTTGCTGGATAAGACAGAAAGAAATGGAGAGAGGGAGGGGAAGACAGAGAGGAGGAGAGAAAGATAGACACCTGCAGACCTGCTTCACCGCCTGTGAAGCGACTCCCCTGCAGGTGGGGAGCCGGGGTTCGAACCGGGATCTTTATGCCAGTCTTTGTGCTTTGCGCCACCTGCACTTAGCCCGCTGCGCTACCGCCCGACTGATACAAACAGATTAATAGAGAAGGGGAGGCACACAGGTAGAGAGACAGAGAGATACCTGCAACTACTTCACCACTTGTGAAGCCTTCTCCCTTCAGGTGGGATCCAGGGACTTGAACCCAGGTCATCACACACTATAATGTGTGTGTTCAACCAGGTGTGCCAGCACCATGCAATCTCTTACCTCTGTCTCTGATCATGTGATCTTCCTTGCTTAACTACGCTCTTCTACCTTGGCCCATCAAACAAATTCCCTATCCTCCTTCAAGGCCGAATCAAATAACAAGACACTGAATCCACAAAGTTTTCCCCCAGGCTCCTAGAGTTAGTCAATGTTCAAGCAAAGCCTCCAGATATTTTTTTTTTGGCACATATTTTCTTTATGCCTAGATGACATTCCGAAGGCAAGGATCACTCAGCATCCATGTGTTCTGCCCCAAATCCAGGCTAGAGCAGCACTCATTCATTCACTGACATACCTGGCACACTATGGTGAATGAATGAATGCAAGAATGCATCAGACTGACTGACAAATGTATCTTTGAGGTCCAATGCAATCGTCATTTCTGGAACCTTGGTGTTCTCTACGGGGAGCTGATTGGCTGTAGTCAAGAGAGGTTTCCAGAACGGAACTGACCAAGCTATAGAAAGATCAAGCTACCTTTTACCTCATTCTAAGAAAAGTTTCCTCTTAAAAAAAATAAAAGTTGCCTCTTAACTTCCAGATCAGCAAAGAGTTTGCCTTTCCCATGAGTCAAGACGCACTCAGAAACTTGGGGTGGCAACTCCCCTCTACAGTTCCTGAAAGTGATTCCTTTTCACAAGCAAACAAGACTGAAGTTCCAGGTGCCAACTAAAGAGTTTGTTTTTCCCTTCCTGGGTACAAGACAAGCACCATCTCAAGAGGGAATTCAATAGGGAGAATAAGTCTAGGTTACACAGGTGACCTCTTGGCAAAGAACTGAGCTCTCATTGGGCTTCGAAAGTTAGGTTTAGAGATCATGTTCAAGATGGGCCAATAGATACAAAAGAATAAAATCCAGATAAAGTATACGCATGCACAGAAAATCAATCTTATTTCTCAAGTATTAGTAGCCACAACAATTGAGCTGTCCCTCCCTTAAACCCTACCTCAATCTTGGACTAAGCCTTGCTGTCTTTCAATGTCATCTAAGACCCAGTATTTCCAACAAGCTTCTATAAGTCTCCCAGTGGGCCTGCACACTCTATCAGCCCTGCATCTGTACTGTTATTGTGACACCTTCTTCTGCTCTAAACCTATATTAACATGCTGTCATCAGTCCTAATAATCTCTTAGTGCCTGCAATCCAGACATCCTGCTCAAACATACTGGCATTTCACCCTTAAAAAGGTAATTCACTGAGCAAGCATTCCTTAGCACTCAGCATTTCCTCTAACTAAAGCTAAGTAGATGTTGTTTGTGGCACAGTACTCACCTTAACCTGACATGTGCAGATTATTTGACCTCTCTCCTCAGTGCTTGCCTACGGGACCATGTAATTTACTCTCCAAGTCTCAACACCTCTAAGAATGAATGGGGATACTCTTAATTCCAGGACACAGAGTTGTTCTGGGAAAACCAGAAAGTACGGTCCTTCTACCTGTGGAGCCAGTACTATAACTACAGCCATTTTCACAGACAATTAAATTGAAGTTCATCTTAAGGATGAGAACCCCTTAACACCTAAAAGTCCCAAAGAACTTATATTTGTCTCGCTCTCCAGTTACTTTCTAGGAGAGTATGGCCCTAGCCAACCACCACCACCACCACCACCACCACCCCCAATCCTACAATCCTCTCGGTATAGTGGTTCAGCTGCTTACTGATGACCCAAGTGATGAAACAATGATGGCAATAACTATAGCAGGAAAAGTCCCAGACTGGGGGTAGGAGGAAGCCACGAGTATAGCTCTTAAAGGTCAGTGAAATCACCCTGCCCTGCCCAAGCCCTTTATGCCTACGTGCCTCACAGAAGGTTCCCACAGCTTCTAGGTAAGTCGTGGCACCAGAACTTCAGCACTGGTTTATTTTTTTTCTTTTCTCTCTCTCTCTCTCTCTCATGTTTTTTTGTTTGTTTTTCCCTTTTTTTGACCTTGTTTTTTTATTATTATCATTGTTTTAGTTATTATTGTTGTTATTGATGTCATCATTGATGGACAGGACAGAGAGAAATGGAGAGAGGAGGGGAAGACAGAAAGGGAGAGAAAAAGATAGCCACCTGCAGACCTGCTTCACCACCTGCAAAGCGACCCTCCCCTGCAGGTGGGGAGCCAGGGACTCGAACCAGGATCCTTGAGCCGTTCCTTGCGCTTCGGCGCCACATGCACTTAACCCACTGCACTACCGCCCAAATACCCTTCAGCACCAGTTTTTCCACCTGAACTACAGGGGACTGTGATGGGAGGCCATGCTATAAGTAGTAATTGAAGTAGAACCAAGCCCAGTGAGAGTCACAAATACACAACACAAACAAAACCCAGGAGACAGTGGGACAGTCACAGACGAGGAAGGGATGCTGCCCAGCCCTGCAGCAGGGATAAGCCATCTCCTGTCAGAGCCCGGAAGAGCCTGTGCTGTGTGTGGCTGAGGCCCTTAGCCCACTTAGTAGAGTGTGCTGTTCTCAACAATAGTGCCCTCAATCATAACAAGTCTAACAATTGAGTCAGTAAACCCAATCACGCCTGTGGCCACAGCAGGGACAGGCACAGTTAAGAACTCAAACTTGGAGACATCTAGGTCAAAATCCCATGCTCTCAAGCCACCAAAATAGCTGGCTTGGATACTGCACTGCTTTGCCATGTGAGTGCCTCAAGTTTGAGCTCAGCCCCCATTGCATTGAAAGAAACTGCAATGCTGTGGTCTCTCTGTCTCTGTCTTAAAATAAATAAATAGATCCCACACTTTCCACACATAGGAGGAAATACCATTGCTGTGGGTTATACCCTACCCAGAAGATACCAGGATCTCACACGCTTCCTCGCCATTTATAAAGTACCATCACAGAAATGTCTCAAGTTTTCATAAATGCACTATAACATACTACAGGATTCCTAAAAGTAACTGAGGCTCAGGGACCTTTCAGATTTGTTTAAAGGGGACTTACTTGGCTAGTGGATGGCTGACACAGGTCTTCCGTTTTTCCTACACCAATAAAACATCTGGTGATGGCACACATCCAAATGACAGCACAGTGAAGTCCAGACTCTCAGAATCCTGGGGTATCCAACCTGATCTGAACTGCCTTTAAAGTTCATGGATAATTAAGCCCTTCAATTATCTCCATTTTCCTTTGCAGAAGTCAAGGAGCAAGACAGAAGCTTTGGCGACAGAAGTCTGGTGCTGATTCTGCCAGGAAAAGCCCAGCACCCCTTGGGAAGTTTTCTTCCCCAATTGGACTGTCGCCCACATTCTACAAGTCAAAATTCATCCTGTCGAACCCCCTCTCAGATCGCAATGGGGAATTAAGTAATAAAAACAATTGTAAGACGCCGTTCACCACTTAAGAAATGCTATGAAGGAGGTTATGATACTAATGGGTTCTGTGAAATGGATTGTGATGGGCAGGTTTAAGAGGTAAGGGAAAAAAAAAATGTAGGATTTACCTACCCAGCAGTAAATCTAATAGTGGCAGCCTGAAAGCCCTCAGATAAGAAAAGTAAAAAATAAGAGGGTGGGGAAGTTAACAAGAATCAAAAGCTTAATTCCTGCAAACAAGAAACTGGCATTAAGTGGCAGTAAAAAGAAACCAGGAAACCATACACACACACATACACACAGTCAAACTGAGTTGTTTCAATCACTTTGTTGACAAGGAGAAAAGCACTGGTCCCAGCCCCATTATAATAATTAGCACCATTAAAAACCCCTCCCAAGTTCTGCACAGAAAAGCACCTGGAGGTCGAGGAAGGAACATAGTGTCAACACAATAGTCAAAAACACCTTTGAAAGAGGGCTGACTAGAAAGGCAGAGACCCGCCCTACTCTAGTTCAGCTGACCCTTATGAAGAAGCCAGCCCAATGCTTTCCTCACTTGTACAATGAAGACCCAGCTTCCCAGCTTCTTCTCCTGGTGCACCTCTGTCCCCCCCCTCCCCACACACACACACACATTCCAACCAAAGTTGATAAGATATCAAATAACCAGGACAAGAGTTTGACACCATCCGAACAGAATCCAGAATCTGCTTTCCCCTTTTTACTTTACAGACCTGGTACAGGCCTCAGCCTTCTGCTCTGGAAGATTTCAGCAGTCTTCTGAAAGGAGTCCCAACCTCTGGTCTTGAACTGCTCTTACTCTGCCTGCCAGAAGACAGAACACTCAGAAACACAAGCCCCACAAAAGTAACCAAGTTGCTCAAAAGTAACCAAGTCTTCCCAGCAGTCTTTTGTTCCTCCCATCCATCCTTGACCTTTTAACCCTCCCTAGCCAGACCCATCTTTCACTCCAAACACACCCTTCCATTTCCCAAACATTCTTAAGAATCTCAGGACTGTGTATTGATATCCAGGTTTATCTGCCTGGGAAGTTCTTCCACTCTTGTCCTGCACCTAAACTCCTATTCAAAACCTTTTTCCAGAAACTCATCTCTCCTTCCAGTTGGCCAGTCACTTGCTGACTCATCACCCTCTTAGGGTCTGACCATGCTCAAGTTCTGAAGCTTTCCTGAGTTAGAAATTAAAAAAAAAAAAAAAAAAAAAAAAAAGACCCTGGAAACACAGCCTTAGCTCTCTTTGTCAGCCAGGACCCAGCGCTTTCCTCCGGCATACATTAACCATGCAATGTTGAGCAACTGAATTATACACGTGCTGAGCTGAATGAGGAGAATGAAGCGTGTGTGTGTGTGTGTGTGTGTGTGTGTGTGTGTGTGTGTGTGTTCACACATATAAGTGGTGCAGAAAAGGGCAAGGACATCAGAGAATGAGTTCAAGGCACAAGTTGGGATTTAGCCTTGAACTTAGATGGATTAGATTTCCAGTGGACACAAAGAGATCCGGGTAAAGAAAACAGCATAAACAAAGGCAATGCACCCTCCCTCTGAGTGAGGGCAAAACAAAGAGCAGTTGGAACTACAACTATTCTTAGGTGGTTCTGAGCCTCCACTCTATACTCCCAGTGCACCTGTGGGAGCTACAACATAGATGATCCTGTCCGGGAACCCTCAGACCGGAATGCAAGGTTAGGTGCCAGAAGCGGGGCTTTTGCTATTATCCTATAGCTAGAGTGAAATGAATCCCTTTCTTCACCTAATATTTCCAGGGCACCTACTATGCATACTAGACATACCTCTGAAAATCAAGAATACGGGTGGGGAGGGGGTACCTCTCCCAGCAGATCGCACATGTTATCATGCATAAGGACTGGGGTTCAAGTCCCTGTTTAGCATATGACAGTGCCTCAGTGTCTCAAAAAAAAATAAATAATTTTTTAAAAAGCATTCACCAGGAAAGGTGGAATGATAGAGACACTGAGTCCCCATAATCCTGGTGACAAAAAAAAAAAAAAACAGAATAAAAGGACCAACAACATCTGCGTTATCCTTAAGAAGCTTAAAGGAGGAGGGAGTCAAAGTGGTGATTGGAGTTTAAATTGTGCCAATAAAGATCATTCACTCATTTAACAGTTGATGAACACCTTCAGGGCAGCTCAGTTCAAGAATTTATCTACCTCCAAGCACAGGCGCCATTTACCCTCTTGTCACCTGACCACATTATTTGCAGAAAGTTGAGAGAGGTGACTTTATCCAAAGTGCAGGAGTGCCTTTGACCTGTAATAGGAGTGTGCTGACTATTTCCTCCAAGCAGCCAGGTACTGGCTAACATACTCCAACAAAGACTTCTGTTTCTCCAACTTTTGCCCCACATGCACACCTAGAATTTCCACCCAGGAAAGACCATACCATCGCATACCACACAGGCAGCACAACTTGACCTCTCCTTCTGGCAGGGCACAACCTTCTAAAGCTACATTCCAGGAAAAGACCCCGCCCACCAATGCATACAAGGAGTTGGGGACCCCTAAGTACTGCCCAGGGTCTAAGTCTCAGGTTCACCTAACTGACTGCTGCACTGTGTGTTACCATGCAAACACCTAATCTCAGAGAGCCAGGCAACCCGTGCTTGCTATAAACTAGGAGACACATTTTGAGCTAGCAAATGAGAGCTCTTGGCGTTCTCTATTATGCACACCCATCTTACCTTTATACCACTCATTTAAAACATAACCTCCACACCTTATCATGAGCAAGCATGCGGGTTCAAACCTCCACTTCCTACCTGCTGGGGTGAAAGTGAGTGTGTGGATAGGGGAGGACATAACTTCAGAACAGTGAAGCAGGTCTGTATGTGTCTATCTTTCTATCTCCCACTCCCCTCTCAATTTCTCTCCAGCCTATCAAAAGAGAGAGAGAACCAAAGGTAGATAGCATAATGATTATGCAGAGACTCTCACGCCTGAAGCTCCAAAGTCCCAGGTTCAATTCCCTGCACCACTATAAGTTGAAACTGAGCAGTACTCTAGTAAAAGAGAGAGAGAGAGAGAAAGAAAAAAAGAAGGGGGGAAAAAGAAAAAAAGGTGGGGGTAGACAGCATAATGGTTATGCAAAGACTCTCATGCCTGAGGCTCCAAAGCCCCAGATTCAATCCCCCCAACCCCCACCCCCCACCATCATAAACCACGGTTACCTAGTGTTCTGGTAAATAATAATAATAAGGAAAATGGCTGCCAGGAGCAGTGGATTTGTAGTGCCAGCATTAAGCCCATGGCACTACAGATAGCCCTGATGGCAATAGGAAAACTTAAAAGTAAACAGCTTCTGGGCCAAGAGAGAGCTCATCCAGCATGATGCATATCTTGCCATGTGGTAGGCACCATGCTCAAACCCAGATGCCAAAAACAAACACCAAGGGCACCTGGGAAAGCTCGAAAGATGATGGAGCAGTGCTATGGTGTATGTGTCTTCTCTCTCCCTCTCTGTCTGTCTAGGGCGGACAAATGGAGTTAGTCAACCCAAAAGTAGTGGAAACACACATAGATGAGATTCTGGCACTATGGTGAAGATTAAAAAAAACACCTTCAGGGGACTGGGAGGTGGTATACCTGGTAGAGCGCATGCATTCCAGGGCACAAGGACCCAGGTTTGAGCCCCCAGTCCCCACCTGCAAGGGGAAAGCTTCACAAGTGGTGAGGTGGGGCTGCAGGTATCTTCCTGTCGCTTACGCTCTCTATCTCTACCTTCCTCTCAACTTCTGGCTGTCTCTATCTAATAAATAAATAAAAGATTATATATATATATCAATCACCTTCAACAACAAACCTTCTCCTCTGCCTAAGCCTAACAACTCCATCTCTCACACCTCTCACCAGTTATTCTTCCAGCTGGGCAACTCCTTACTCAAAGGTTCTCTTCAGACACCACTCCTTCTATGGTGGCTTCTTCAAAGCAAACACTTCTTAGTCCAGAGCAGCCAAAATATCCCCCTCTTGCAGCATCCCCACCCCAACCCAGACACACACAGTGTTCTTAAGGGCAGGGACTTTGTCCCTCTCATATCAGCTCCCAAGGTTAACCTCCTAGTTCACAGTAGACAGACTCCAAAATTTGGTCTTTGATGCACTGCTCTTCCCCTCTTCTTTGTGGAAATAAATAAAACAAAAAATGAACTGTGAGTGATACTCTCTGTCACCTACCATATTGTATCACCCTGTCCATTTTCTGTTTATGCAGCAAATCTCCATGCTAAGAAGTTTTCTCAATGCTTATGAGTTACACTCCACTTCTGTCCCCAAACACAACATCCTTCCCATATCTTAAACCTTGAATTCGGAATCGAATTCAGTATAGTTCTTCCCTGTTCCCAATTAACCAAGACCAGTTCCACAGAACAGCAATGTCACACATTTACAACAAGAAGTCAAAGTTCGTTCTGGGCTATAATTTTGAGCACATCTGTAATTAGCTGTGAGCTTGAATAAAGTTAAGATGGAGGGAGATGACAGTGGCACAAGGTCTAATCTTCTGGGGATTTCTGAGATTCTAATAGAATATTTGACTGGAAAATGGTTCATAAAGTACAAAACACTATACATGCAAAAGGAGTATGATTAACAAATCTTATCACATCTAAACCAGACGTAGCATTATAAACCTAAAATGAAGAACTGTTCAACACTGACACATCTGTGGCTATAAGATAACTGGAATATATATATATGGTGTGTGTGTGTGTGTGTGTGTATGTGTGTGTATGTTTTCAAACTGATCAAATGCAGTGTGTCTGTCTTAATAAAATGCAAGGATCTGAGGCTGACAGATGGCTCACCCACTAGCATACCCATGTTAGCAAGCACAAGGACCAGGGTTCAAGATCTGAGCAACCACATAGTAGGACCGACAGGGGGGAAGCCCCACAAGTGATACAGAGGTGCTGTGGTATCATCCCTTCTCCATGTCTTTCTCTTCCTTTCTATATCTTTCTCACAATCTCTGTTTAGAGGAAAGAAGGAAAAAAAAAATTTAAGGCCACTGGGAATGGTAGAATCATGCAGCCATTCAGCCCAGTCTATAATCTTGGTGGCAAAAAAAAAAAAAAAAAGATAATACAGGAGTAGGCTCTAAAACTGTTGTACTTGCCAGCAGGACACAATAAGTACACTATTATGACCAATAAGTAAACAAACACCTACTGATGGTATTCTTGAGTCTGATTATTGCCTCTTTCAGTAGACTTGGGCAACAAGAGGCTCCCCAATGCCAGTTCCTCCTCTCTCAATCATGCCTCAGCCTGCTCCAAACCCTCAAATGATGACTTCAAGTCTTCATATCTAAGCTCCAAAGCCTGGAGTGCAAGGCCTTTTTATAATAAAGCCTCCTCTCCCACCAACCACTGCCTGGAACTGACAACCTTTTGCCCAGAGGGTGACCTCTCCACCAGAACTTGTCATTCTCAGAGGACTCCTACTCACCCCAGCCACTTACCCAGAGCTTCAAGAAACTCAGTTTCTCCCTCCTCTGCTTCTCCCCAGCACCAGCTAGGACCCCACTGCTCCAGGAAGCTAGACCTCAGGAGACACAAAGGCCACAGGCCGGCACCAGGCTCACACAGACAGGAACCCCAACTACCACCTCCCACCAGAAGTCTGCATTCTGAAGTGAAGGCCCGGGGGCTTGGGGGTGGAGGCCTGCTTAGTAAAGACTAAATATTTGCAAGATACAAAGGCCTCCCTCCCAAGTGCCAGGAGGCAGGAATTCTGGAAGAAAGAAGACTGGTCTAGGGGTGGGGAAAACTTTTTAAGAGTTCTGTATCTCCACTGCTCACCATTATTCATTCACTGTAGGCTCCAGAACCAGCACCCACCTTCTCTAGGCCTTTGTCTCCCCCTAACCCCCCCAGACTATTACGAGAAGGAATGTGAGACTAGAGGGTGGAGCCAGCTGCTTTCCCTCCCACCATTTAAAGGCTTTCTTAAACTACTTAAGGCTGGGAGAGATGAGCCACAAAGTCAGTAAAAATGTAGTGAGAATGGAGTTTTCTTGGGAGGCCAGCAGTTGAGAAAAGGGAGAGGAGGTGGAAAGACAAGGGGTGATGGGAAACAAAGTTACTTGAGTCTGGCACAAGAAAGTAGCTCAGAGAAGTCTATAAACTGTTGGGTGTGTGTGTGTGTGTGTGTGTGTGTGTGTGTGTGTGTGTGTGTGTGTGTGTGTGTGTGTGTGTGTGTGTGTGTGTGTTGGAGCTAGAAGGCAATGGATCCCTGGGAAGGGAAGACTAGGGAAAGGAAGCTGGGAGAGGTGGGGTGAAAGGAAGTCAGATTTTTAATCTCCCTAGCACCCAGGATTCCAAAGGCACCCCTTGAATGCCCAAACATTCAAGCCCAAAAACACTGATTACCCCATCTCCTGTTAGGTTATCCCATCCACCCCCAAGGCTCGAGTTAACCCTAGAGTTTAGTCTGCTCTGTTCTATAGACCCCCAGCCCCAGGCAAATGGCTTTCCTCCAGTGTCACTTAGCTAACTTCAGACAAGTTCCCATCTTTTAAAAGCCCAGTTCAAGGGCAACTCCCTTCAGAAGGCCAGCTCTGATCCCTCCGGAAGGACCAGGAAATCAAACTACTTTTTCCCTGAGTCCCTTCAAACTTGATCCATGCTTTTTCTCCAGCATTTTGGCACGTCTATCTGGTGTGAAGTTTTCTCGGGAGGGAGGGGGGTTGGAGGGGAAGCAAGGGTTGGTTTGTACCTGCCACAGCGCTCACTCAGCACAGTCCAACCCAGACAGGGACAGGGGTGGGGGGTGGCTCCAGAAATGCTGGGAGAAAAGGAAGTCAGAGTCCAGAGTCATCTATTTTTATTTTAATTTTGGCTCGCTCTTTAGGATCTTTAGAGAGTGACTCTGGGGAGGCCCTCCTCTCTCTAGACTTGAGCTGCCCCAATAGCAAAAGGCGAGGGGACCCGGACAACCCGGGCTCCTAGGCCCCTACCCGGGTGACAACAGTGATTCCGCGAAAGCTCAGAGCGCCTGGGTGTGGCCCCGCCCCCTGGGTGCCCGGAAAAGCAGGGCGGGGGGCGCGCGCAGGGAAGGGAACCCCGCCCAGCCCCAGGCCCACGTTCACCCCCAAACTCGGGGCCCCCCTCCCCCCAAACCATGCACCCGTGGTAGTGCCGCGGAGGGCACTTCCGCTCCGAGGGCCCCGCGGCCGGAGCCAGGAGCTCCTCGCCCGGCTCCCCGCGCTCCTCCCGCCGCCCCGAGGCGCTCCCGCCCGGGGAGGGCTGGGGGTTCCCAAGGCGCCCGCGGGCGGAGGGTGGGGGGAAGGAAGGAGGATTTGCAACAATACCTCAGGGAGGAGGTAGCCGGGGCAGCGGTGGTGGCAGCGACGGCTGGAGGCGGAGGCAGAGGCGAAGGAGGAGGTGCCCGGGCACTCCCCCTCCCATTGTCCCCAGCCCCGGACAGGCCCGCGCCCCGCACCGCGCCCCGCGCACCGGGGTCCGGCCCCTGCAGCCCGCCCTTACCTTGCAGCGCCCGGCTCTCGGCCGCTCGCTAAAGCTAGTTGTCCCGGGAAAGCTCGCGCGGGGCCCGGGAGCGAACCCACAGACAAAAAGTGAAACTTCGGCAGGGCTGGAGCGACTGCTGGTTGGTGCCTTTCCCCCTCCTTCCTCCCCACCCCCTTCCCCCCGGTCTCCCGTGCGGTGCCCTGAGAGCTGGAGGCTGACGTCAGGGGCCTGAATTCCTGACTTTGCCTGCACGCATTTGTCCATGTAAGGTATGGGAAGGCGGATGCCCGGGGCCGCCGCAGCGCTTGCCGGCGGGGGAGGGGGCGCCCGCAGCGGGCACCGGCTCTGCCAAAAGGTGGGCGCACGGAGGACATTCTCAGCCCCTGGGAGGAGAAGGAGGCGCGGGGCTGCCAGCAACTTGCAGAGGAGGAAGGGAAAGCGAGAGGTGTGGAGGCTTCGCCTGCACTGGAGCTAGAAGGCTGAGAAGGAGGAAGAGGCTGCCTCTGAGGAAATGGGGAGACCTGCGTCTACAGTGAAGGCACCAAACTAGAGCTCTGGGCCTGGGCTGAGAGAGTTCTTGCCCCGGGATTCCTTTCCCAGAGAGATCAGGCTCGTGGGCCTCGCCCTGGATTCCCAGCAAAACTCCAAACGCGCGAGGTATCAGAGCTGGCAACCACCGGTTTTCAACCCATGCACTTGATAGAGAAGATTGGAACTCTGGGGAGAGCAATGACTTGGATAGGATAACACATGCTACAGATCCAGGCTGGGGCCGGGGCTGCCTCCCGGCCTAGTGCCTACAGAGCAGGTTGAACTCCGACTTCTCCCTCCCGCTGAGCAGTGAGCCCAGTGAAACTTCTTAGGAGCTGTACAGACCACCCAGAAAAGAGATAGAGAACTTCCCTGGGCCTCGGCCCCAGTTCCTGGAAGGTTGTGACTGACAGTGAGCCCTGAAAAGCAGAGAGCCCACAACTTCAGGCTGATTTCCTCTCCCTCTTACGCAAATAGACGAACCCCTGAAGTTTAACATTTATTTTACAACACTGTCCGGAAACCCAAAAAGCTTACTCTGTGCTTTTCGTTTCAAACAAAGCTGCAAAGTCAGTGAACTTTGAATAAAAGCAAGCCTGTTCTTGGAAAGTTGAGTGGGATTTTTTTTTTCCTCTCTAACATTGTACACTTGAGTGATCATGAGAACCACCCTTTAGTATGTCAAGCAGTTGTAATGTGAGGCAGCCATTGGCTGGAAACGCTCCTTGTATTTCTGTCTTATAGACAGAAAGATATTTTTGTTATCTAAAACAGCAATCCCTCACCGCAACATATCACTAGAAGATTCTCCCAACGTTTTATCAGATATTTATGCTAGGACAAATTATCACCTTCCTTGTATATTTGGGGAAGTAGGGAATTCAGATACAGTGAATAACCCAATAGGAAAAAAAAAAAAAAAAGCACCTAAACTCAACTCACTCCCACTACCCACCCCCACATCCAATTCACCTGACTCACCCTATGATTTAACCACCTAACAACCTAGTCCTGACTTGAATTGGGTTCAAATTCCAATCATGCATGTGGAGAGTACACTGTGAATGACTTGGTGTATTTTTCCAAACTTGATACTTCTGGGATTTACTGGAAGATTTTTTTTTTTTTTGACTGAAAAAATAAATGTATATAGAAACATACTGTGGTGGAGGTAGATAGCATAATGCTTATGCAAATTTACTCTCTTGACTGAGGCTCTGAAGTTCCTGCAACACCATAAGCCAAAGCTGATCAGTGCTCTGGTTAAAAAAAAAAAAAGAGAGAGGGAAAAGAAAGAAGCATACTGTACCTAGCAGCTATTGAGTCCCTTCTTTATGTGGGGGTGTTTTGCTCTCAGACATTACTGGGTTCAAATAACTTCATTTCCTGCCAATTTCTCATCTACACCTACAAAATATGAAACTCATAATAGAGGGGGAAAGACCTAAAAGTACCTCTTCTATGCAATAATTTTTCTCTTTGCAACTAATATAATGGGAAATGTGAGCTCTTAAAAGAGATTTTGTTCTGGGGCTTTAAAAAGATCAGCCCTATTACAACACAATTCACTTAGTCTTGTACCTTCAACATTTCAGCAAATCTTCTTTCTGGCTGCTTCTGTGTGATCTGAAAATGTCCTGATATCATACAAGATAAGGATGTGTTCACCCAGTCTTCATTGGGTGTAACGGGACTTGACCAGCATTGCTTTTTTCTCTTCCTCGGTAACTCACTTGAAAAGAATAATAGGGTTCTAATGAGGATTAATAAGATCTAATAAGGTATAATTAGAGTCATTCATTTCCCCCATCATACACATTATAAGAGTGCTTTGTTGGATCCAGAAATGCTGCTAATTATGTTGAAACTCTTGTATGAGTGTGTTGGGGGAGATCACTGTTTCTCCTCCTGAAATATTTATGAGCAGCCCAGGTGGGCTTAACATTAGCACAAGCATTACATTAAGTCAGTCACAGAAGATCGTTTGGCTCATGAGGCACTCACTCACCAGGAGACAAAGAGGCAACATCAGAAATGGGATGCTTGGCGTATGCAGTACAGGGTGTTGTGGTCCACACAGACCCAAGTCAGATGCCTCATTCTCCTTTGCATGTCTGCTTTCTTTTGTGAGTTCCCTTGTCCCAACTACTGAGTGAAAATTAGGTCTCTGTTGCAGACTGAGTGCTAGAGAATTACAGATTCATGCGCTAAAATGGGGCAGAGGCCATCTGACCAGAGGACTGGCTGCACACTGATGATATGAAGGCCGACCGAGGCATTCACAAGGGTTTAGTGATGGCACACAAGACTTTTAAGGAAGGCCATTCTGGGCTCCCATCATTCCTTTGCAATCACGATAGTTTCTTTACCAAGGATCTTTATGTAGCCCATGCCACTGCTTTCTTTGTGCCTAGGATATCTAGGTAATGTTCTAGGTAATGTAAAGGGATTTTCCACTACGCAATTTATTTTCATGCAGCTTTGGTGAATGAGAGAT
Source organism: Erinaceus europaeus (assembly GCF_950295315.1). NCBI lineage: Eukaryota > Metazoa > Chordata > Mammalia > Eulipotyphla > Erinaceidae > Erinaceus > Erinaceus europaeus. The sequence continues at coordinate 109,716,786 of NC_080170.1, forward strand.
CTCCACTAAGGCACTGAGTGACCTCTCAGGCTGAAGTGTTTTATTCTTTATTTCTCGTGAAAGAGAGGCAAGAGGAAGAGCTACACAGAGAAGAGAGACATCAAGCTCTTTCTCATCATCCATGGAGTATCTCACCCCCTGTGCTCCTATATGGTATTCAAAACAGAACTCAAAATCTCCCACAGCAGACCAAGACAAAAAGACATAAAAAAAAAAAAAAAAAGCCACTGGGAAAATGATGACAGGAGGAACATGGAAAATGGAAGGGAAATGTCAACCAGATGTTGTCTCTCCCCAGCTTAGCTTAAAACCCATCAGGTGAAACCTCTTGTATGGTTTGCAGAGCCTTTCTGCTATTTTCTCACAAAGTCCCAACTTTCTAGTCTGTGGAAGTTTGAGTGGTTTCTCAAACACATATGTTCTATCTGTGTTTAAGACTTTGCATGTCCTAAGCATCCTCTTCCTTCTCCATCCACCTTGTAACTCTGACTTAACCTCTTCAAACTCCTCTTGTTTATTTTATTTTAATGAAAGAAAGATAGGGAAAGAGATAAACACCAGAACTCAGCACAGCTCTGGATTATGGTGGTAGTGGAGATTGAATCTGGGACCTAAGAGTCTCTTGCATAACCATTATGCTACACCCCCAACCCCAAACTGCCCATAAATATCGACTCTGCAGAGAGGCTTTCCAACCCCAACCCCACTTCCACCTCCATCTCCACCTGCACCTCCACTTCCAGTGGCTGCATTGTCCCTACAGAATGCATAGTCATTCTTTGTTTATCCTCCATTCCTATGACTCTGGCCATGGCATTAGTCACCTTGTCTCTCCTACTGGGCTAAGATTCTGATTCCTGCTTGATCCTTTTAACACAGCAGCTCTCTTGTTGCTAGACGTTCAGTCGGCTTGAATGCATTCTTTGATTTGTAAGCATTCCATTAATATGTTGAAAACAAACCAGGTATAAGGCCCAGGTGATTTACTTTTTTCTTGCTGCCAAAGGTTCACTGCTCCAAGTCAACTTTTTAAGTGAGAAAGCAACAGAGACAGAGGGACAGAGGGAAAAGAGAGCACAGCACCAAAACTTCTAGTGTAGTGAAGACTGAGATGGAACCTGGGCTGCTATGCCTGAATTTAAACAGGACACAGGGAGGCAGACGAGCCAGGAAGGCAGCCACCTAGAAGTAGAGCCAGGATGTGTATAGGAGAGAGACAAAGAGGAAGGTCTCCTTGTTCAAAAGCTGCTGTGTAACCCACTAAGTCACTTCCTCTCTAGTGTTGAACTCCTCATCCATTCAATGAGATTCTTGGATGTGACATTGTCCTATACTCTTCCATTGTCATTTAACCTGAGGACCAAAGTCTTCCCAAATAATAGTGAGTGCACTCAAGGGTCCACTCCCCTGCAGGTGAGGAGCCAGGGCTTGAACTGGGATCCTTACACTGGTCCTTGCACTTTGTGCCACGTGTGCTTAACCCACTGCACTACTGCCCGTCCCAGGTTCTCTATCTTGTTCATTTCTCCCAGCAACCAAGGTAGTGCTTTAAGAACCAAATGGTCTTTAGTGAATGAGTGAGAAAATCCTTCATTTGGGCTAGAAAAGAAGCCCAAATGATGCCCATTCTCTAGAAGACTGCTCATGTTATCTATCCTACACCATAACTCAGTAACTCAGAACCACAAGGGATGAGGGAGAGGGTTAATATTTGTCCTTTGTTAAGATGTGTCCTGTCTGTTCCCTTCTAGGCTTTCTCATATTTAAAAATGTATCGACTGGCTAAAGATACAGTTCTGTCATAGGAGTAGGTGTGGAATTAAAACAATCGTTACATTGAAATTTTTCTTTAAATCAAATACATTCTTTTAAAAAATACCTAAGGTGACCATTTTCCAAAGAAGAATTAAGTACAAATGATGGCAATTTTTGCACATATTTTTTTATTAGTGATTTAACATTGACTGACAAAATTACAAGATAACAGGGGTATAATTCCACACCATTCCCATCACCAGAGTTCTCCACTGGAAACTGCAGTGGTTCTCCCAAGGTCACAGATTTGGGTTGGCCATTATATATACATTATACATATCGTGTGTGTGTGTGTGTGTGTGTGTGTGTGTTTGTGTCCTTTTTTTTTTTTTTAGTGATTTACAAAAATCCATACTAGAGTATAATTCCACATCATTCCCCCTCTGAGAATTCCCCATTCTTTCCCTCCATTGGAAACTGCAGTGGTTCTCCCAAGGTTACCAGTATGGGTTGACTATTCTTTCTCTTTTAAAAAAATATTTATTAATTTATTCCATTTGTTGCCCTGACTGTTATTTCTATAACTATCTACCTATTTATGTATTTTGCCCATTTTTTTTCCTATGGTTCTTCCTAGTCACACCTACACCTACTACTCCCAATCCCTGTCAGTCTAAGCTTGCAGTCCTTGGTGGATGGCTTCATTTCTATATTATTTATTGTTATTATTAGGGTGCATGCTGCCATATGGCTGAGCTTCATGTTCGCGTTCTTGTTCGCGTCCCCAAACTACTGTTGTTAAATTTCCGGATGGCTCCAGGTGGCCGGGCTAGCTTCACGGCGGGTAACAGAGACGCGGAGACAACGGCTGGGCAGGGAAGCTGTATTTCTTTATTCAGGAACAACGATTCATAAACTAAGACAAACTAATCACCAAACAGAACTCTGCTGTCTCTTTGCAGCGGCGCAAGCACTCTCTCTCTTACTCTCGAACTCAGGAACTCCCTCTTACTCTGGAACTCTGGAACTCTCGTATTGGGGAACCCTCTGAAAATCTGGCACTCTCGAACTCAGGAACCCTCTCCCGGGGTTCCTTGGGGCGGGGCCAAGCGGCCCGCGAAATTAACTGGACTGATCTAATTCTCTTGGCGGGGGAGGGCTAGAACCCAATGTAAAACATACGACAAACTACGGTATCAGAGTGCACTGCAAAGAAGGCCTGCAGCACCGGCACCGCTTACTCTGTCTGCACCAGATGACCATCAGTTTGTTTCATAAAGAGATGAAAACTCAGCGGTAAACAGTGGCAGTAGGCACTTGGTAAATGTGTAGTACAGATAGCAAAGTCATTTACAAAAGGTCTGTTTACTCTCTGTTCTTCACACCTCATTGTACAATGGTAAATAGTGATTTCCATGTTTAAAGAAATACATCATCAGGCGTTGGGCGGTAGCACAGCTGGCTAAGTGCACATGGCACGAAGCGCAAGGACTGCCATAAGGATCCCGGTTCAAGCCCCCGGCTCCCCACCTGCAGGAGAATCCCTTCACAGGCTGTGAAGCAGATCTGCAGGTGTCTATCTTTCTCTTCCCCTCTCTCTCTTCCATTTTTCTCTCCATTTCTGTCTGTCCGAGCCAACAACAACATCACTAATAACAACAATAATAACTACAAGGACAATAAAACAACAAGGGCAACAAATGGGAAAAAGAAAGCAAAATTATAAAGAAAGAAAGAAAGAAAGAAAGAAAGAAAGAAAGAAAGAAAGAAATGCACCATCAGACATTCTAAATGAAAAATTTGCTTTCTTTTTTGAATGCTAGGTTTTCTCTTGAGGAAAAAGTGCTATCACAGGCTACTTTCTTTATCAGTGTAGAGGAATCAGACCAATAAGAGCAAATAATTGCTTGTCCCTGCATGTTGGTTTTGAGATTTTGTACTACCTAGCTTCCAGTCAGCGTCTGTAGAATAATCACTGTATTTTTGCCAGGGCACCGGTGTCCGATTATCTGAATATGTTTTGGTCCATCCCAGTTCAGCTTCCTGCACAAGCCTGTTGAAGTTTTGCCCTAGGTGACCCCAGGAGCCAGGTGAACTGTGCCCACACCTAGAAGCCCACGGACCTTCAGAAGATAGACAGTGCCATCTGATTGGGCCAGTCTGTGGAAGCAGAAATGATGATGAATAGAACTTTGATTCTTCTTGGGTTTACCAAAGATGAAATGTTACAAAGCAGTTCAGACACAAAGGGAAACAGCTTACACCACATTTTTGCTCTGCTAGCAGCATTAGACCTGGAAATCCAGCACTAGTCACACATCCTAAACTATAGGCTAAACACTGCAACTCCAAGGAGAAGGTCCTGTTGAGATATCGGCGGACAACCCCTCCATAAGAACACCAAACAGTAGGCCTGCTACTTTAGCTGCCTGGTCTCGGATGGGGAAGTAGCAGACCACGACGAGACTGGAGACACAGAGTGCACACTCTGTCTTCATGGAAAAGCAGCTGGAGATAAAGTATGATGCCCGGGAATTTGACAGTTACTGATTTAATCTTGACAATATCACTGGCTTCTGTACAAAGCTAATTGGAGGGGCTGGGTGGCACACTCAGTTGAGTGCACGTTACAAAGCTCAAGGACCTGAGTTCAAGGCCCCGGCCCCCATCCACAGGGGAGAAGCTTCACAAGCAGTAAAGTAAGGCTGCAGGCTGTAGGACTGTTCATCTCCCCATTCATCTAAATTTCTCTGTCTCTATTTGATCAATACTTTTTCTAAAAGTTTTTTTTAATATTTTATTTGTTTTCTTTTGTGGCCCTTGTTTTTTATTTTGTTGTTGTTGGATAGGACAGAGAGAAATGGAGATAGGAGGGGAGACAGAGAGGAGGAGAGAAAGACAAGACACCCGCAGACCTGCTTCACCTCTTGCAAACGACTCCCCTGCAGGTGGGGAGCCAGGGGCTTAATCCGGGATCCTTCCTCTGGATCCTTGTGCTTTGTGCCATGTACACTTAACCTGCTGCACTAGCGCCCAGCTCCCCGGATAAATAGATTTTATAAAAAGACATAAATGGAGCTGACTAACTGTTGAAGAAGATTTGCTAATTAAAAAAATATATATCATTTGTGAAAGAATCAGAGGATAATAACTCTGGCATATGCTTTTCCAGGAATTCAACTCTAGCCTCATGCTTAAAGATCCAACATTTTAGTTATGTATTTATTTATTTATTTATTTATTTTTACTAGACACCTGGTGATAGGCTTTAGGATGTGCCTATGTAAGTCATCACCATATGTACAGTCCCACCCGCCCCTGGGGACTCACAGGATAAATCAGGGAAATAAAAAAATCTTTACCCAATAATAGGTATTTGGTTAGATTTACATTTCCAACCACAGTTTTAGATGACTGAAAAGAGGTCTATGATATATATATTTTGACAACGTAATTGAGGTATAATTTATATACCATAAAGCTCATTCATTTTAGGCGACAAGTGATTTTTATTAAGCTTAGGGAATTATGTAACAATCACTGCTTTCTACTATTGAAAGAGCCTCATCAACCCTCAAAAGAAATCTTATGCCCACTTATAGTCATTCCCCATCCCTGCCTACAGTCCCAGGCAAGCACCCCCCCTCCTTTCTGCCTATAGATCTGCTCATTCTGAATATTTCATACAAATGGATTTCCATTTGTAGACTTTTGTGTGTGGACGTTCAATCTGACTTCTTTCACTAGGCACAGTGTTTTAAGATTTGCCTACTAAATGTACCCTATTGTGTGCTTGCAGAAGGAGAAGTTTTATGATGGGAAGCAGTGCTACAGGCATCTATCCTTTCTGTCTCTCCCTCTCTTTAATTTTCTCTCTCACCCACTATATATAGGGAGAGAGAGAGAGAGAGAGAACAATAAACACAGGTAGGTATAGCTAACCGTGTAGACACTGAGCCCCAACAATAACCCTGCTTTTTTTAAAAGAAAGATTCATCTCTATATAGTCTGTTGTAGTCAAACTTGTTGTAGTCAATAATATTATTTTATACAGGTAAAGTATATATATTTTTAAAATTTTTATTACTGACTTACAAAATTATAAGATAATAGGGGTATAATTCCACACAGAGGTCTGCATCCCCATCACCCTACAGAAGAAACTGCAATAGTTCTCCCAAGGTCACAGATATGGGCTGACACTATATATAATTTTTTTCTACAGTTCTGCCTTCATTTCCTTTCTAAGTCACACCTACATCTATTACTATTTCCTCCTGTCCTTCCTATTTCCTCTTCTCTCTCAGATAAGTAAAACAGTGCTTGACTTCCTCTGATGTCTTCCAGATTCACTTCCTATTTCAGTGATGGTATAAAAGCAAAGATTTCTGGTGACAAATGTTTTGGGTCTAGGTGGAATTGAAGTCAGAGCCCACTGACCCTCTTCACCTAACATTTCTCCCCTTTGGGGATATGGACCAAAATTCTTTTGATGGTGTAGAAGGAAGGAGTTCTGGCTTCCATAATTGCTTCTCTGTTGTACATGGATATTAACAGATCAATCCATACCCCAGCTTGATAAACTATATTTTATTAATTTATGTCTTGTACAACTGATTATGATAATGTATTTTCATTTCTGTTGTATATATGTATATGTACATATGAAAGAGTATAAAATAAGGCTTGGGGTTTTTTTTCCTCCAGGATTATTATTGGGGTTGGGTGCCTACACTACAAATCTACTGCTCCTGGAGATCATTTTTCTTCCATTTTTGTTGTTGTTGCTGCTATTATTGTTGTTGCTGCTGGTGTTGTTGGATAGGATAGAAATAAAATGAAAGAGGAGGGGGCCCAGCTGTAGCTCAGCAGGTTAGGTGCACATGGTGCAAAGCACATGGATTGGCTCAACAATTCTGGCTCAAGCCCCCATGTCCCAACCTGTAGGGGGGTCACTTCACAAGTGGTGAAGCAGGTCTGCAGTGTCTATATTTCTTTTTTTTTAATATTTGTTTATTTATTCCCTTTTGTTGCCCTTGTTGTTTTTCATTGTTGTTGTAGTTATTATTATTGTTGTTATTGATGTCGTTGTTGGATAGGACAGAGAGAAATGGAGAGAGGAGGTGAAGACAGAGAGGGGGAGAGAAAGATAGACAACTGCAGCCCTGCTTCACCACTTGTGAAGCGACTCCCCTGCAGGTAGGGAGCCGGGGGCTCAAACCAGCATCCTTACACCGATCCTTGCGCTTTGCACCACCTCTGCTTAACCCGCTGTACTACGGCCCGGCTCCCAAGGTGTCTATATTTCTTTTCCCCTCTCTGTCTCCCCCCTTTTGATTTCTCTCTGTCCTATCCAACAACAACAGCAATGACAACAATAGCAGTAAATACAGCAGCAATAACAACAAGGTTAACAAAATGGAAAAAATGTCCTCCAAGAGCAGTGGATTCCTAGTGCAGGCACTGAGCCCCAGGGATAACCCTGGAGGCAAAAAAAAAAAAATTCAGAAAGGAGGGAAACACAGGAGGAGAGAAGGATAGACACCTGACCTTTGAAATGACCTCCCCGCAGGTGGGGATCTGGGGGCTCGGCTCGAATTGAGATCCTTAACTGGCTGTACTACCTCCTGACCCACACAACAGTGTTCTAAAGAGAATTATGTTTAAGTTATCATAGGGTGAGTTTCGTTTTATTTACTTGTCTAATTTGTTTTATAGTTTTCTTTTTTTTTTCTTTCTTTTTTTTTTTTTTTTGCCATTGCTGTTGTTGTTGTTGGATAGAACAGAAAGAAATCAAGAGAGGAGGGGAGGACAGAGAGGGGGAAAGAAAGATAGACACCTGCAGACCTGCTTCACCTCTTGTGAAGAGACCCCCCCACCCCCTCTGCAGGTGTGGAGCCGGGGTCTCAAACAGGGATCTTTGAGCTCGTCCATAGGCTTTGAGCCACCAAGTGCACTTAATCCCTGTGCTACCGCCTGGGGTGCCACCACCCAGCCCCTTATTTAAGTTTTCTTATGTATAGTAAGACAAAGACAATAGACCTCTCTCTCTCTCTCTCTTTTTTAATACAAAAAAACTAGCCACTATTTGGAAAATTGCAATCCCCGTTTTAAACCTTGAATCTCCTCAAGAAGCCATGTCAAATGGTTTTTGTTGCAATATTAGTCTGAAATATTTAATAAGATCTGGATCCATATTTCTAAACTTTGGCCTTTTATTAGCCCAGTTAGTGAAGACATAGGCATTAGTGCATTCCCCAGAGAAGAGACAGGGTACACTGCAAGTTGAGTGAGACTAGGCTTTTCCTGTCTTGCAGAATAAATTATTTTTTAAAAGTTGATTGATGAGTGGAACTAGGGCCTTATATACCATGTTTTCACTGCTCTTGGCCATTTTTTAGTTTTCATTCAAATAAAAACAGAGAGTGGGGTCTGGCAGTGATGCTCCTGGTAGAACACACACATTACAGTGCTGTAAGTATCTCTCTTCTCTTTCTACCTCTCCAACTCCACCTCTCCCTCCCCTCTCAATTTCAGACACATTGCCAAAGCTTCCTCCATTGCTTTAGAAGCCCCCATGTAGATCTAGGACTCCTTGTTGGGTCAGGCATGTGGCAATACAGGCACTTTGCCCACTGAACTCTTTCCAGTTCCCCCAGTAAACATACTTCTATTTGAAAGCATTTTGTTATAATTTATAATATATAATGTAACATATATTAGACAGATTTCTTGAGGTGTGGACTAAAATTAGTAACTCCTGTAGGTTAACCACCTTATCTGAGAATCCTCAAACTGCACATGGCTCTAGCTTACAAGTGCTTCAGTTCTTCTTTCTCCTGGCCTCCATGTCTCCAGACTGAACATCAGCCTTCCCATTACAACCAAGGGCAGTAATTGCCTGCCTCTCTTCACAATGTCTCTCCTCAATCAGCTATCAAATTTATCTGGCCAAGTCTATTCTAGAAAGTCCTCTCTCTCTCTCTTGTGGACCCTTCTTTGAGGTTATATTTTCCTTACAGTTTCAGCTCCAGTACACGTGCATTTTACATTCACAGATCCAGCATGTAAGTAGGGAGAAGAAAGAGACTGTCATTTAAATGTTGTTGGTACTCATACCCTCAGGCCTCTTGTGAGTACCAGGTGTGAGGTGTGAAGATAATTCCCCATCCGGGGTCTCCCAATCTCTGTCCAGATGTTCTCTGGATTTTCTGTTGAAGAAGTCTAGTTTTTATTCAGCATGGCCAACGTTAAGAAGCAACTGCTTCTACTGCTGTTCAGTCACTAGGCAGTCATCAGGCCCAAAGATGGAGGGAAAATGGACAGTTTGACTCTACAGGGTGCTTTTTAAAGTGCATTTTGAGGGACATTTTTGAGCAAAATTGCCAGGCTAGCTTCGCGGGCAGAGAGGATCCAGGGACTCATGGTGGCTTGGTAATACAATTCTTTATTGATGCGGGGCCCCAGAGTCAGGAGTGAGCACAGAGGGTTAGGCCACATGGCGCCAAACCACAATGGCCACCTCCCGCTCTGCACGCCAGCCCTTCTCCAGGTCGGGACTTGGGAGAGAAAAGAGAAGAGAAGAGAGAGAAACCAGAAACAGAAGTGGCTTTATAGGGTAAAACTGGAAGTGGCAAGTCGGAAACAGAAATGGCTAGGAAAGGGGATGGAGAGAGGCAAAAGGCATGCTGGGAAGATGGAAGTGTCCTTAGCAACTGATGGTTTTAACTGGCGGGAATTAGCAATACCCTGAGGGGATAACTTGGTCGGGATTTTTCAGGCAAAACAATGATTATGTAAATAGACCATAGTGTCAGCAATGGAACATGGAGCAGAACATTAGATGAACTTCACTGTGTGGTCTCCAAAATTCACATGCATTCTGAGTACATGATATGATAACAATTCTACAAATAAAAGCAAACTTGAATGAAAATCTACATCCAAAGAGAATAGCAGGGTAGTAGTTCATGCTTGCACCCCCAAATGATGATTTAATAAGAGGAAGAGGGTGGGGTGGCATACCTAGTTGAGTACACACATTACAAAGTGCAAAGACCCAGGTTCAAAGCTTCAGTCCCCATGTGCAGAGGAGAAGCTTCATGAATGGTGAAGCAGGGCTGCAGGTGTCTCTCTCCCTTTCTATCTTCCTTTCCCTCTCAATTTCTATGTATCTGTTGGGAATATGTGATGTAATATGCCTATGAACAAAGAGGAAGGTGGGACAATGTGGGCTTAATTAGCAAATGTCATCAGCATATGATATATTCTGAGAACTGATCAGAATTGAATTTAGCTTAAGTTGTTGTTTGACAGAAACAGGTCTCTTGGTCACTAGTTATTCCAACTCACTGCTCTGCCCCCTCTTCCGAGAATCTGTGTGTCTTGGACACTAATGGCTAGAGAATGGACTGATGGTAGAAAGTAACTCAAGTCCTGTGCCATCCACTTTGATTTTTAAGTCTTTCCCTCTTTTACCTTTTGCAGATTTTATAAACCTAATAAATCTGCTGATTTAAAATACCCCACAACACCCCCCAAAGAAGCCCTTTTATTATTTTTTTTACTGTGCCTATAAAATTAAAAAAGTAATAATAATAAAGGCCACTAGGAGCTGTGGGTTGTTCATGCAAGCACCAAATCCCAGTCATATGCCTGGAGATTATGATGATGTGCCGCGCTAGCTTCGCGGGCGGGAGACAGATGACCAGAGACTCATGCCTGAGCTAGAAAGCAGTATCTCTTTATTCATGTAGAGCTCAGCACAATCTAAGCCATCTAAACTATATACAATCACAATCCCGTCCATATATATATATATATATATATACTTGCCAAGTAGGGGGAAACAGGATGTGACGTAGAGAGGGTGGAGTGAAAAATGACTGGTGCAAATCAGGGTGTACTATGAGACGGGGCGGAGCAAAAAGACATCATGAACCAGTGGGGATTAAACCAATGTCCTGCAGGCAGGACAGTGCTTAGTTAATAGTGGTTATGTAAATAGAATACACTGTTAAGCAGGGGGGATTAAACCAATGAAACAGAAGGGGTCTTAGAAGCATACCAACAATGATGATGATGATGATAAGAAGAAGAGGAAGAGGAGGAGGGGGAAAGAGGAGGTGGAAGAAGAAGTAGTCGTCAGGGCCAGATGGTGGCACTCCTGGTTGAGTGCACATGTTACAATGCTCAATAACCCAAGTTTGAGCCCCTGGTCACCACCTGCAGAAGGAAAACTTTGCAAGTAGTGAAGCAGGGTTGCAGGTGTCTCTCCTTCTCTCTTCCTCTCTATATCCCCCTTCCCTCTTGATGTCTGGCTATCTCTATTCAAGAAATAAATAAAGATAATAAAAATTATATATATATGAAATCAAATGGTGTTTTCACCTATACTTTGAAATGTCCCAGCCAGCCAGACACGTAGTACTGGTTCAGTGGTCATGTTGACACATAAAGCTTCCCACTACCTTAATATTTCACAAAGGTCCGGATGCCCTAGGCTTCCAGATCACATGGGATGCTGCAGACGGTTAAGGTGAACCTTATGCATCTGCAGGACAATGAGAAAGCTCTGCCTAAAATTCAGCTTCCTTTCAGCAGGTAGTTTTATTGTTTTTCCCTTTGCCTGTGACATTTAGTGTGAACGAAGTTAAGAGGGACCCAAAATCATTTAGAATTTCCTGAGCAGAAATGGAAACAGTGTGGATGGTTTAGGGGACATTTGCCAGTTCCATGCAAGACAGGTCATTCTTTTTCTTTTTTTTTTTTTTTTTAGGCCTCATATCCCACAGAGGTGAAGCAGTCAGTCGTGTAACTCAGCACAGAGCAGGATGTCCAGATGAAGACAGGAGGCTTGGGGTCTAGCCCCAGTAGTGCTAGCAAAGGTGTGACACAGCCAAGTCACTTCTTCATCCAGAGACTTCATGGAACTTCAACGTAACTTCATTCAACCACTTGATGGGATTTACTACTCTGTGTCTATATGACATGAGTCATATAAACTAATGACTGTAAAAGCACACCTGTAAGAAATTTTTGAAAGTTCACCCTTAAAAAAATAAAAATGTAGTTCTAAATTTTTAAAAAATGCACGCCTACAGGCTCAGGAAATTAACTCAGTAGTAAAATATATTCCTTGCATGTGTGAAGTTCTGAGTTTGACCTTAGGCACTGCATAAAAATAAAGACAAAAAACAAAACAAAACAAATAGATCATCATAAACAGTGGAGCAGAGTTCTGGCCTCTTTTTTTTTTTTTCACCTCTATCATTAAAAAGAAAGAAGGAAGGAAGGAGGAAAGAAAGAAAGAAGAAAGGAAGGGAGGGGAGTCAGGTGGTAGCGCATTGGGTTAAGCACACATGGCACCAAGTACAAGACAGGCATAAGAATCCCCATTTGAGCCCCAACTCCCCACCTGCAGGGGGGTCACTTCTCAGGCAGTGAAGTAGCTCTACAGGTGCCTATCTTTCTCTCCCTCTCTCTATCTTCTCCTCCTCTCTCAATTTCTCTCTGTCCTATCCAACAACAACAATAATAACAACAGCGATAAACAAGAAGGGCAACACAATGAGAAAAATGTCCTCCAGGGGCAGTGGATTCATAGAGCAGGCACTAAGCCCCAGCAATAACCCTGGAGGCAACAACAACAACAACAACAACAACAAAGCAAAGGAGAGAGGAAGAGCATATTGAAACTGTAAACATTCCAAGAGCGGGGAAACTAATATTACTGGCATTCATGATTCCTAACATTGCCTTTCCTGTCTTGAAGGAACATTTTTTACATAACTCTCTAACTTAGTTTGCATGTACTATTTAACCTTTAATTTGTCAACCTATTGAAAATGGCAGATCTGCTAAACCCAACCAGACCTGAATGCAGTATATATTGAGCTTTGATTCCTCCCCCCACAAATAATGCGTGAATATGAAAAAGACTTAAAAGTATCAAATGATTAAACAGAGACTTAATGAACTGATATCTAAATGCTCTGTAGGTGTTTTCTTTAAAGTAAAAAAAAAAAGAGTTGTGTTTGTGCATTGGAACAAAGGCTGAATCACCAATTAAATTCTTTTTTAAAATTTTTTATATTTGTTTATTTTCCCTTTTGTTGCCCTTGTTGTTTTATTGTTGTAGTTATTGATGTCGTCGTCGTTGGATAGGACAGAGAGAAATGGAGAGAGGAGGGGAAGACAGAGGAGGAGAGAAAGATAGACACCTGCAGACCTGCTTCACCACCTGTGAAGCAACTCCCCTGCAGCTGGGGAGCTGGGGTCTTGAACCGTCATCCTTATTCCAGTCCTTGAGCTTGGCATCAAATGAGCTTAACCCGCTGTGCTACTGCCAGGCTCCCACCAATTAAATTCTTGAAAGTGCACAGCTTTGACATTTTAGTCCTCTCTTTGATTACAATTAAAGGATTATGCTGGTTCAGTGTGGCAGAGGTAAGAAGAAACAGATTTGATTTTGTTTCCATATATTTTGTAATGACTAATTATTACAGCTCAAAATTACCTAAATTGCAATGTCTCTTGTTGCAAGTGCCTCCACATCATCAAAAGTCAAGCAGCATTGATCAAGAGTAGCTGGTACAAAGAATCCTGAGGTAGATTCTCTGTATCCATCACAATTAGATCATTTTTTTCATGTTTTGTATGTCCTTCTAATGAGGTATAATGTCAGAAGGTCTCCCAAATGTAGCGTCTATTCTTTTAAAAAGTCTGTAAAACAAATATTGAAAAAGGGTGTTTCCTGGTATATATATGTTTGCGTCCCATGCGTAACCCCAGCATTGTCTCAAGATAATGATTAACAGCATTGTCTTTCACTCTCAAAAGGGATCTTATCTGAATTATCATTTATTTATTTATTTATTTGCTACCTCTTAGCAGAGGACTTTATCAAAGTACCTATGGAGTATCTATTACTATGGAAGCCCCTGCCCATGGCATCAGTTTGAAACGGTGGAGATTCTACTTTAAAGAACAGAGTCTAAAATGCTATATATAAATATTTTCAACAATAAAAAAGTTGTATTTTAAAGAGTTATGGGTGCTGGGTGGTAGCACACCTGGTTTAGTGCACATGTTACAATGTGCAAAGTGCCAGTCCCCACATGCAGGTGCAAAGCTTCCATGAATGGTGAAGCAGTGCTGCATGTGTCTTTCTCTCTCTCTCTTTCTCTCTCTCTTCTCTCTCTCTCTCTCCATAAATATATGCCCCTTTCCCCTTCTGATTTCTGGCTGTCTCTGTCAAATAAATAAAGATTATTTTAAAAAGAATTATCATGTTTAGAGTGTTTCATGTTAATAGTTACTTCTAATGTTTCTATTCCTTTGCAGATGTCTTCTAGTGTCTACAAAGAAGACAGATTCTTAGTTGTCACACTTTTTGAGCAACCATGTACAAGATTGTTCATGCCCTCAGCCCCCAACTGTAGGGAGAAGCTTCACAAGTAGTGAAACAATGATGCAGGTGTCTTTTTTTATTTCTCCCTGTCTCCTCATCCTCTCTCAATTTCTCTTCTCCTAATAAAATAAAATAAGTATATTTTTTAAAAGACAATTTGTGGGGGCGGGGTGGGTAGCACAGATGGTAAGCTCATATGGTGCGAAACGCAAGGACCAGCAAAAGGATTCCAGTTCCAACCCTCAGCTCCCCACGTGCAGGGAGGTTGCTTCACAAGTGGTGAAGCAAGTCTTCTGGTGTCTGTCTTTTTGTCTCCTTCTCTGTCTTCCCCTCCTCTCTTGATTACTCTCTGTCCTATCCGACAACAGCAGCAATGACGATAGCAGTAACTACAGCAACAAGGTTAACAAAATGGGAAAAATGGCCTCCAAGAGCAGTGGATTCATAGTGCAGGTACTGAACCCCAGAAATCACTGTGGAGAAAAAAAAGAAAAAGACAATTTACTAGGGCCAAGCAATGGAGCACCTGGTAGAACATCAGGTGTTTAAGCACCCACCTACAAAGGCGTAGCAGTTCTGTATGTGTCTCTTTTCCTCCTTCCCTCTCTGTCCCTGCCCCCTAATTTTCTCTCTATCCTGTCAAATAAAAGAAAGAAGAAAAAAAAAGTTTCTGTGAGTAGGGGATTTTTAGTGCAGGCACCGGGCCCCAGCAATAACATTTGTGACAATTAAAGAAGAAGGAGGAGGAGAAGAAAAAAGTAAAGAGGAGGAAGAGGAAAAAGAAGAAGACAGATTCTTGTCTAAAACTACTAGGGATGCAAGAGGGAGTAAGTATGGTCAGTGTTAATGACACACATATGAGATCTTTCTTTCTTTCTTTCTTTCTTTCTTTCTTTCTTTCTTTCTTTCTTTCTTTCTTTCTTCCTTTGTTCCCCCTGAAAATTGTTAAAAAGGACCTAGGAAGAAAGCAGGATCTTGATCAGCAAGAACCACTGGTCAGAAGCAATAACTGACAATATAATTAGAGAATTTTTTCCTAAGCTGCTAACCAAAAAAATTCACAAGGCATTCAAGACAAATATCAAAGACAAGAGATTCACAGTTAGACCCATCATTTTGAAATGTTTGTGGCACAAGAAAAAAGCAAGACAACAACAACAGCAAATCCTTTAGCAGCCAAGTGCCAAAAAGGGTTTATTTAGAAAGGAATAGCAATTGCATTGGCTTCAGGGTTTTTTTTTAGCCATAATAAAAATGTACAAGTAAATAAAACAACATTTACATACGTTTATGAGTAAAAAGTTTTGACCAAGTGAATCTGTTTCACTCATATGAAAGCATCAAAACAATACCTTAGGTATGAAAAAAGAAAACACTCAAGGATCTTGTTGTTTTCGAAGGTATGTTCTGAAGACATCAACATTAGCATGATCTAGGAATTAGTTAGAAACACACAATTTCTGCTCCATCACAGAACTACTGAATCAGAATCTAGAGTTTTACCAGTTAATTCTCATACATGCTATCATCTGAGAACAGTAGTTTTAACACCGTCTCTATAGGTCAAGGATGAAATAAAAGTCAAGAGTTCATAGATGACAAAATTGTGGTTTAAATAATTGACAGCCCCCATGAATTGTCAACCAAGCCTTCCCCCAATGTTGGATAGTATGCCAGCTCCCCCTGGCTTCTGCTTAACCATATGCCTATATAGGGATAGATTCAATCCCATTCAAAGCTTTGGTCTATTTACATAAATCACTTTTACATTTACATAAAGCACTCCCTCCAGGGCATTGGTGATTCAGTGATAGGATTCTCGCCTGCTCTGCCCCCTCCTTGTCACACTCTGATTTTCACCAGTCACTTTTCTCTCCACCCTCTCTATGTCACATCCTGTTTCCACCCTACTTGGCAAGTATATATAAAGACAGCATTGTGAGTTTTAGGGTACTTGAGTTTAGCTTAGCTCGTCTTAGATTGTGCTGCGTCCTGCATGAATAAAGAGATACTGCGTACAACCCAGCCATGAGTCCCTGGTCGTCTGTTACCCGCCCGTGAAGCCAGCCCGGCGAAAACAACCTAGCCCGGCGAAAACAACACCCCAACATCTAGAGGCCCTTAAGATACATGATTAAGATGAGCCATTACTGAATGGGTGGTGTGATGTAGGGGAGTAGGGAGGGAAGGTTGATGCCCCCTTGAAGCAACTAGGATGTTTCCCTTTGAGCCCACATTGCACAGCAAGTGGACTGGAGGCCACTTTTCCCATTTTGTTGCCCTTGTTGTGGTTATTGTTGTTATAGCTATTTTTGTTGTTGGATAGGACAGCGAGAAATTGAGAAGGAGGGGAAGACAGAGAGGAGAGAAAGATAGACACCTGCAGACCTGCTTCACTTCCTATGAAGCGACCCCCCCAACCCCCCCGCAGATGGGGAACTAGGGGCTCGAACCTGAATCCTTACGCTGGTCCATGGGCTTTGCACCATGTGTGCTTAACCTGGTGTGCCAGTGCCTGGCCCCCATATGTGCCATTTCTATATACAAACAATGAAATAGAAGAGAAAGACATGAAAACAGCATGATCTGGGAGGGAGGGCAATGGCTAAAGCCCTGGACCTAAGGACATGAGATCTTGAGTTCAATCCCCAGCATTGCATCTATCACAGTCATAGTCTAGTTCTTTCTCTCATAAATAAATCTTTTTAAAAAGTCCCATTTACAATCATATCTACAAGAAATAGGTTCTTGCCAACATCTATGTCCAGTGAGGAAACAATTACAGAAGCCAAAATTTCTTTCTACACCCCAAAAATAATTTTGGTCCATACTCCCAGAGGAGGGAAAAGATAGGGGAAGATGACCTGACGTTTCTAGACCCCAACTCCCCCAGGACCTAAAACATTTGTCAGGAGTAATCTTTGTTTTAAGATCAGAAGAGAAAACCAAGATCAGAAGAGAAAACACTAAGCAGACTTGGACTGGAGTTGGTGGATTGCACCAAAGTGAAAGATTATGGGGGAGGCGGGGCTAGGTCCTGGAACATGATAGCAGAGGACCTAGAGGGGGTTGTATTGTTATGTGGAAAATTGGGAAGTGTTATGCATGTACACAGTATTGTATTTACTGTCCACTGTAAAATATTAATCCCCCAATAAAGAAACTTAAATAAAAAAGAAATATATATATATATATATATTTGATAGGACATACAGAAATCGAGAGAGGAGGGGAAGACACAGAGGAGGAGAGAAAGATAGGCACCTGCTTAACCTGCTGCGCCACTGTCCGGCACCCGAAATATTTGTTTTTATACCATCATTGAAAAGGAAGTGAATCTGGAGAACACCAGAGGAAACCAGTCACTATTTCACTTAACCGAGAGAAAAAAGGAAAAAGGAAGGACACTTTGAAGTAGTAGTAGGCGTAGATGACTTAAAAAAAAAATGAAGGCAGGACTATAGAAAGAAATGGACAAATACATAGATGTAGACAGATAGATATAAAGCACACCCGTATTTGTGACTTTGGGAGAACTATTATAATTCATGCTGGGGGGGATGGGGACCAAGAACTCTGGTGGTTGGAATAGTATTAGCTTATAATTTTTAAATCAATATTAAATCACTAATAAAAATTTTTTTAAAAACCTGGAAAATGCAATAATAATAACGGGGGGGGGCAGACAGACCTAGTTAAATGCTCATACTACAGTGCACAGGGACCCAGGCTCAAGTCCTTGGTCCCCAGCTACCAGGAGAAAGAAAGCTTCACGTGTGGTGAAGCAGGGCTGCACGTGTCTCTCTGTCTCTTTCCCTCTCCGTCTCCTCCTCCCCTCTCAATTTCTCTGTCTCTATCCGATAATAAAATATAAATAAATAAATAAATAAAAAATTAGGGAAAATAGTAAAATTAGGCCCTCAGGGTAAATTTAGCAAAGAAAGTAAAAGATTTGTATGCCTCAAATTATTATAAGTCTTTGTTTAATAAAGTAGAAGGTAGGAGGAAGGCCCAGCAGTGGTGCCCCTGGTAGAATACACCCATTACAGTGAACTGGGCTCTGGGTTCAAGTCCCTGCTAGGGGGAAGCTTCAGGAGCAGTGAAGCAATTCTGCAGGTCTTTCTCCTTCACTTCTCTCTCTCTCTCTCCTTCCCTTTCAATTTCTCTGATTCTATCCAAATTAAATAAACAAGAAATACTGTTTAAAAAAAAAAGAGGGGAGTGGAGGGTGGTAGCACAGCAGATTAAGCGCACGTGGCGCAAAGGGCAAGGACCGTGGCATAAGGATCCAGGTTCCAGCCCCGGCTCCCCACCTGCAGGGGAGTCACCTCACAGGCAGTGAAGCAGGTCTGCAAGTGTCTATCTTTCTCTCCCCCTCTCTCTCTTCCCCTCCTCTCTCTATTTCTTTCTGTCCTATCCAACAATGACGATATCAATAACAACAACAGTAAAAAAATCAAGGGCAACAAAAGGGAATAAATAAATAAATATATATATTTTTAAAAGTGAGAAGTAGTGCCAGGAAAAAAGCACACTTATACAAAAGACTCTAGTGCCTGAGGCACCTAAAGATCTCAGGTACATTGCCCAGCATCACCATAAACGAGAGCTGAGCGGCACTCTAGTGCCTACCTATCTCTGTCTCTGTCTCTCTGTCTCTATAATCTATATATCTTGCCTTCATCAAACATGAATAAAATCTGAGAAGACAGGAGGAAATATAATGATATGGATTAGTAGAATTAACATATTCAAAATGACCATTGGTCTCAAAGCATTCTCTAAGTAAATAGAATTGAAATTTGTTTGGAATAACAAAAGAAATCAAGCTCCTAAAGTAATTCTGAGAAAAAAAATAAAAATAATGGAGGAGTAATTGTCCCTGGATTTAAGCTAAATTATAAAGTAATGGCAATCAAAACAAGCTGTTATCTGAACAAAAGTAGAAGCTCAGATTGATGATAAAATTGAATGTCCAGAAATTAAACCTTATATATATGCTCAGTTGATCAACAACAAAGGAGATAAGAGCATGCAATTGGGAAATGATAGTGTCTTCAAGAAATAGTGTTGGGGAAAACTAGGCAGCCACATGCAAAAGGAATAAACTGGTTCACCATCTCACAACATGCTCTACTGCCAACACAAAATGGATTAATGGCTTTGAAGTAAAACGTGAAACCATAAAACACATTGAAAAACACCAGGCAAGACACTTCATGATACTGTCTGTCTTCAGAGATGTATTCAGAGACTTGACTCCGACAGTAAGGGAAACAAAAGCAAAAATAAAGAGACAGGATTAAATCAAACTATAAAGATTCTGCACAGTAATGTAAAATATCATCAAAGAGGCATCACTCCACGGGAGGAAATATTTGTATAACATACATTGATTAAAGGGCGACTAGCCAAGATATATAAAGGACCCACTAAATTTAACAACAAAATAATCCAGTCAGAAAGAGGACTAATAGCAGAACAGGTGCTGAATGTATAGGTGGCCAAAGATGGGATACATGAAATTGTGTACATCACTACTTATTATTAGAGAAGTGCAAATCCAGAGGCCACTGAGATGCCACCTCACAGCTATGAGAATGGCCTACATTAAACAGGCCAGAAGCTTCACCCCACTTGCAGGGGGGAATGCTTCACAAGTGGTGAAGCAGGTCTGCAGGTGGCAATCTGTCTCTCTTCCTCTCTGTCTCCGCCTCCTCTCTCAATTTCCCTCTGTCCTACTGAATACAATGAAAAAAGAAAAAAAAATGGCCACCAAAAACAGTGGTTTCATAGTACTGGCATCTAGTCCCTGTGACAAGCCTGAAGTCAAAAGAAAGGAAGAAAGAAAGATGTAATAATTATATCTAATTTCTCCTTAAATGCCATTCATGTAGAAAGAGAATGAATGTGCATCTCAGAAAGTTACTGTGCCATCTCCCAGACCAGCCTAACCTAGAATTTTGACCTTCTGAATTACCTATTAACTGTAGAGACAAAAAAAAAAAAAAAAAAATCAGGCAAGAAAAAAAAAGCTTCTATTTATTTCATATGGGACTAATTGTATAATTGAGCATAAGAAATTTCTCTTGGAGGACTGAACACTCATGTTAATCAAGAAATCCAACTGGGTGGGGGTAGATAGTATAATGGTTATTGCAAAGAGATTCTCTTGTTTGAGGCCCCAAGTCCCCAGGATCAATCTTCTCCACCACCATAAGCCAGAGCTCTGGTAAAAAGGAAAAGAAAAAAAAAAAAATCCAGTGAAGTACACTTAGAGCAATGCTAAAAACAGACAGTTATGTCTGTTAAATTACTGGGAGATAGTAGAGACAATTATTAAATGACAAGATTTTAAAAAAATCCTCACAATCGCAACTTTCTTTGAATAAACTGATTTTTACGTATCTTAAATGTCAATTAATGTAAGGACAAGCGGGAAAGCAAGTCATGTCTTGTATGTATTACTCTTTCTCACATTATCTCTCACTGCTTCTCTTTCTGAATTCCTGTTTCTAACAAAACAACTTCCTACTTTTCTACTTGACACCCTATGCTTACTGAGAAATACACCCATCCCAGCTCACCCAGAAATCTACAGTTTGTTCCAGTTAAGTCTGGTGACACCTTCTCCAGAAAGACTGTCCTGATAGTGAGAACCATTGGTAGCTTAGTACTACTAAGTATATAATAGTATGAAAAGTATTAACATTAGTATCGGTGATGATAAGACTAGCATCAATAGTCTGGCTAACGGGGTCTTTGCTGTACTTAGAGAAAAGCTTCTTCTGTCTGGGGAAACAGCATAATGGTTATATGCAAATAGACTTTCATGCCTGAGGCTCTGAGGTCCCAAATTCAGTTCTCATCACCACCATAAGCCAGAACTAAGTAGTGCTCTGGTCTCTCTCAATCTCTCTCTCTCTCTCTGTCTCTCATTAAAATGAATAAATAAAATATTTTGATGTTTTATTTTTTATTAGTGATTTAACATTGATTTACAAGATTGTAAGATAACAATCATATAGTTCCATACAGTTCCTACCCCCAGAGTTCTGTGTCCCATCCCTTTCATGGGAAACTTCCATATTGTTTATCCCTCTGGGAGTATGGATCAAAATTCCTTTTGGGGTGGGAAACTTCCATATTGTTTATCCCTCTGGGAGTATGGATCAAAATTCCTTTTGGGGTGCAGAAAGTGGGGATTCTGACTTCTGTTATTGCTTCTCTACTGGACATGGGCATTGGCAGATCGATCTACACACCCAGCCTGTTTCAATTTATTATTATTATTAGCCTCCAAGGATAGCTGGGGCTTGGTATCAGCACTATGACTCCATTGCTCCTGGAACCATTTTTTTCTTTTTTTATCGGACAGGACAGAGAAAAATTGAAAAAGGAGTGGGTTAGAGAGAGACAACTTTAGACCTGCTTTATTGCTCTTGAAGTGTCCGCTCTGTAGGTGGGGAGCGGGAGGGCTCAAACCAGGGTCCTTGGGCTTTGTGCTGTGTGCCTAACCAGGTGTACTGCCACACAGCCCCCTCCCCCCACCCCCACCAACCTGTTTCTACCTTTCCCTAGTAGGGCTCTGGAGATGTGAAGTTCTAGGAAGCACTGATGAGGTCATCTACCCAGGGAAGTCAGGATGGAATCACAGTAGCACCTACAACTTGGTGGCTGAAATGCAGTAAGATAAAAAGCACAACAAAAATGTTTAATAAACAGGAACCATAAAATATTTATTAAAGAGTTTCTTTAAGGTGTTTTTTGAAAATACTTTGACAATAGCAAGAATCAACAGGTGACTATTAAAGTGAATGACAAATCATTTGTCCTAGGATTTGAAGCAGGTCCAGAAGTGTGGGAACACTGTGCCTTGTCTCCTGTGACCTTTTTTTAAAGCTGTGTAGCAATGGTTTGAGTTTGATTAATATATCAAGCCCAGCAGGAAGTATCAGTTGCTTTTTAGACTTGTTAAATAGAAACTCCAAGAAAAATACTTAATGTGTTTCTTTAAAAAAAAAAATACCAAAGGAACATGGTGTGTCTCTCTATTTAGAACAACTTACTACCCTGCTTTGGGCAACTTGCTTCTTGGGCTCCAAGGGAGTTGTTTACTCTAAAATTAGAAGACTTGAGTTTGGATTAAGAACTCTCTAAGGCCCCTTCCAAAGTGTCCTTGTATAATCTTAAAATGACGATAAAGTCAAGTTTAGCTTTTAGGGACTTGTGTTGTTGTCGCCCACATTTTATATATGATGTCAAAATATCAAAGCTATTAATAATGTTTTAAGATTCATAGAGTGATCCATCTGATTCTTCCTTGACGTTCTCATCATCTCCTTTTTGCTGTGGAAAACATTTATTTTGACTTTTTTCTTTTTCTAGAACAACCTAGAGCCAAGGTTTCTTTTCAGGTCTATTTGCAGGTCCCCAATTAGCCTTTATTTTTGCCCCCAGTGTGTGTGTGAACCCCCATAATTCAGCAGTCTCAGCTTCTGAAGAGGTCTATCAACTTGACTAAGAATCAGCACAATTTCCGGCACACTCCTTGAGCAAGTGCTCAAGGCTCTGATTAAATGGCCAACTTTTAATTTGGTCAGTGAAGATTTTATTGATGACCTATTTCATGCCTAGTTTTAATCTAGAGGCAGTAGGTGATAAATATGTGATTTATCATCAGAGAGATGATGAACCCTTTATTTCTGATTTTACAGTTTGTAGATGATTTGTGTACATCATCTGTCTAGCATGTCATGTTATCTTCTAGAATTCATATCAGTGCTGGTTGAGTCTTATTTCCAAAGGCATTGTAGTTAACTATCAAAACTGGCCTATTGGGCAGGGGAAACTCTCATGCCTGAGGCTCCAAAATCTACAGTTCAATCTCTTGCATCACCATAAACCAGAGCTGAGCTGTGCTCTGTTAAATAAACAAACCAAAACTGTTCTGTTTTCCATTTCTTGTAGCCATAGAGTGGAGTCTGATAGCTCTGCTGCATAGAGACAATTTATTTGATTGGTTTAACCAGTAGGCCATCCCTCTATGTGTGTGTACATATATATATATATATATATAATTTAAAATATTTATTTATTTGCCTCTAGGGTTATTTCTGGGGCTTGGTACCTGCACTATGAATCCACTGCTTCTGGCGGCCATCTTTTTTTCATTATTGTTGCTGTTGTTGCTGCTGTTGTTGGATAGGACAGAGAGAAATGGAGAGAGGAGGGGAAGACATTGAGGGGGAGAGAAAGATAGACACCTGCAGACCTCCTTCACCACCTGTGAAGTGACCCCCCCCCCCACAGGTGGAGGTTTTGAATCCAGGTTTGAAACCAGGGTTTTGAATCTGATCCTTGCACAGGTCCTTGCACTTTGCACTGTGTGTGCTTAACCTGGTGTGCTACTGCCTAGCCCCCTACTCCGTATATTTATATCCATCTCAACAGTTGAACTCAAATAAAATTTTTCTTTATAAAATCTTTCCAGATCTTTACGTCTCTAGTCTGACACCTCACCTTTTCTGAAGAAACAGCACTTTTCCTCTATTATATTTCTAAAACTTTCTATCATTTCATATTTATCATCCCTACCATGCTATCTATACTTACCCTAGACTCATTAAATCAGAGACTCCCTGGCACCTGTGATTATAGAAAGCTTCAAGGCTCATGTGAAAAGCCAAGGGCATCTTTGCTAAGGGCAGGCATCAAGTCACAAGCCTCTTAAGAGACAGTGAAACATAGTGGTTAAGAGCCCAGGTGTTTGTGTGTTGGAAATTGTGGGTTCACATTCCAGTTCTGGACCATAATACCACGCCTTTAACAATTCACACAATCACTGTGACCCTTGTAAATGAAACTGTCCCATAGGCTTATTATGAAATTATGCAGGAGCATTAGAAGTGCCTTAGACAACGTGGCATGTTGTCTCATACTG
Source organism: Erinaceus europaeus (assembly GCF_950295315.1). Lineage (NCBI taxonomy): Eukaryota > Metazoa > Chordata > Mammalia > Eulipotyphla > Erinaceidae > Erinaceus > Erinaceus europaeus. Next base: position 109,740,896 of record NC_080170.1, read on the forward strand.
TCCCCTATGGTAGTTCATGCCCAGGGGCTCCTTCCTGATGAAAAATATAAAACTATAGGACAGGAGAAAGTTTACCTGGTAGAGTGCACAATTTACCATGGCTGGAGGACCTGGGTTGAAGCCCCTGCCTACTGCATAGAACATCTGTACAGAGGAAGCCTCATAAGTGATGAATCAGTGCTGTGGTCTTTCTTCTTTTCTTCCTTCCTTCCTTCCTTCCTTCCTTCCTTCCTTCCTTCCTTCCTTCCTTCTTTCCTCTCTCTCTCTCTCTTTCTTTCTTTCTCTATCTTCTTCACTGCCTCTTAGACCCATCTTAAAATAAAACAAAACAGGGGGTCGGGCGGTGGCGCAGTGGGTTAAGAGCATGTGGCGCAAAGTGCAAGGACCGGTGTAAGGATCCCAGTTCGAGCCCCCGGCTCCCCACCTGCAGGGGAGTCACTTCACAGGCAGTGAAGCAGGTCTGCAGGTGTCTTTCTCTCCCCCTCTCTGTCTTCCCCTCCTCTCTCCATTTCTCTCTGTCCTATCCAACAACGAACAACATCAACAATGGCAATAATAATAACCAAAATGAGGCTACAACAACAAGGGCAACAAAAGGGGAAAAAATGGCCTCCAGGAGCGGTGGGTTCATGGTGCAGGCACCGAACCCAGCAATAACCCTGGAGGAAAAAATAAATAAATAAATAAATAAAATAAAACAGATCCATAGGAAGTGATAAAATCATATATCCCCAGCAAAAAAAAAAAGCAGAAAAATAATACACACACAATACACGGTTAGGCTTTGAATCTATAGAATCATATATGTGTGAATATATGTAAATATGTATGTATGAGGCACACATGAATTACATGCAAAGCATGACCACTTATATATTCTTTTTTTTTTTTAATTTTTTATTTAAGAAAGGATTAGTGAACAAAAGCATAAGGTAGGAGGGGTACAACTCCACACAATTCCCAACACCCAATCCCCATAACCCACCCCCTCCCCTGATAGCTTTCCCATTCTCTATCCCTCTGGGAGCATGGACCCAGGGTCGTTGAGGGATGCAGAAGGTAGAAGGTCTGGCTTCTGTAATTGCTTCCCCACTGAACATGGGCGTTGACTGGTCGGTCCATACCCCCAGTCTGCCTCTCTCTTTCCCTAGTAGGGTGTGACTCTGGGGAAGCTGAGCTCCAGGACACATTGGTGGGGTCTTCAATCCAGGGAAGCCTAGCCAGCATCCTGGTGGCATCTGGAACCTGGTGATTGAAAACAGAGTTAACATATGAAGCCAAACAATTTGTTGAGCAATCATGGATCCCAAGCTTGGAATAGTGGAGAGGAAGTGTTAGGGAGGTACTCACTGCAAACTCTAGTGTAGTCCTGCTTTCAGGTATATATTTTGCAGTAGTTTATGGATACGTGTGCACATAAGCTCTCTCTCACAGAAACTGGTGTATATCTAGGTTATGGGACTTTGTTAGAAAGTGAACTACCTGAGATGAAATTAGAGTGTACTATTAAAGGAAAGGTCTCACCCGAGTAATGAAGCTGAAGGGTTGTCATTCCACACGTGAAGTCTCTGGGTACATTCTGAGGTGAAGCATGTTGAGGTAGCAATCGTTGCTTTGGTTAGGTTGTGATCGGCAGATGCAATGTTATTTGGTTTGGATTGGGAGATGCATACGGGAAAGTGGGCCCTATCCAAGGGTTCCAGGACTGGGGGAAGTAGGGGCTCTATAGTGAAGATGTGAGGTTCCTGCTGTCTTAGGGTTCAAAAAGACACTCAATAGTTAATATTATCATCACATTATTTGTTAATTGGGTTAACTTTGAAAAGTCCCTTTGTTATGGTTTGCTGTACAGTACCCAGTATCTTGTATATAGCTGTGCTATTGGAAGCTTCTAATCTACTTGGTCTAGGCTTTTGAGAGAGTCCGCATATCAAATACATAGCCTATATATTAAAAAGATTCAGTTTGTCTTTTGAGAAACTTTGAGACATACAATTGATTTCCCCCTCTCATATTAATTAGCTACTGATTTATATGTCTACATTTTGCTAGGAGTGTACATAAACACCATTCCCACCACCAAAGGACTGTGACCCATCCCTCCCGCCCACTCCCACCCCCCACTGGCCCAGGAAGCTACATGCCTACCCCTCACCACTGGGTTTTTACTTTGGTGCCCTACTTACAATTTGATCAGGTCCTGCTTTTAGTTTCCCTTTCAGATCTTCTTAGTCAGCTTCTGTTGATGAGTGGGATCATCCCATACTCATCTTTATCTTTCTGACTTAGTTCACTTAACATAATTCCTTCTAGCTCTGTCCAAGATGGGTCAGAGAAGGTGGGTTCATTGTTTTTGATAGCTGCATCCACTTATATATTCTTATAGCACATAGACCTCAGGGAATTTAAGTGAACTAATTTATTTCAGCGACTAAATCAGAGTCCTTTGTGAGCTTCACAAATCATCTATGCTAATTAGAAGGTTTATTTTATTTCTACAACTGACTCTTTTGTTCTCTTAGTGGCACAGTACATCGTGAACTATGGAATTACTGTCTGCAGAGATCAAGCACTGGTCATTTCTGCAGACTGCCTCGGTCCAGCCATACGGTGACAAGGGTTAAGAGCTTGCCCGAGGAGGATCTCCTGCATGTCATTTCCCAGCCATGTGTGGCAAACCAGGATCCTAACAGAAGCCTCAAATAGGAAGGAGAGCAAGCGCAAAGGTCCAACATGAGGAAGCTGTGGGCAGAGGATTAGGCTTTTCAATAGCATAAACCAAGTAAGGACTGTGATTTATTTCCCCTTTCCTGTACAACCTGCATCTATTCTGGTGCCCAACAGTATTTGTCATATGTTATAGCTTGTTCAGATATCCAAGAGTAAGAAAATCAAATATGACATATCTACAGAAAATCTGATATCTGGCTAGGGCAAGAACATGTTTTCAAGGGTGGTTATAATACCTGCACCCATCCTGAAATGCATATACCTTTCTGGTGTAATTTTATTCCTCCCCAAAGAAGGGTGCATCTACTTACCCACCTTTTGGATAGAGGCTAGTCTTCTGATTTTTTTTTTTTTAATGTATTTATAAAAAGGAAACACCGACAAAAACCATAGGATGAGAGGAGTACAACTCCACACAATTCCCACCACCAGAACTCTGTATCCCATCCCATCCCCTGATAGCTTTCCTATTCTGTAACCCTCTGGGAGTATGGACCAAAGGTCATTATGGGATGCAGAAGGTGGATGGTCTGGCTTCTATAATTGCTTCCTTGCTGAATATGGGCATTGGTAGGTTGATTCATACTCCCAGCCTCTCTCTCTTTCCCTAGTGGGGCAGGGCTCTGGGGAATCAGAGCTCCAGGACACATTGGTGGGGTCATCTATCCAGGGAAGTCTGGTTGGCATCATGATAGCATCTGGAACCTGGTGGCTGAAAAGAGAGTTAACATATAAAGCCAAACAAATTGTTGACTAATCATGAACCTAAAGGCTGGAATATTGTATATGAAGATTTGGTGTCTCTGTTTTGTAGATAGTTGTCGTATGCTTTACATTGGCTTGTTCTAGCCCTCCCCCTCCAAGAGAATTGGATGAGTCCTGTTAATTTCGTGGGCCTGCTTGGCCCCGCCCCAAGGGACCCTGGGAGAGGGTTCCGGAGTCCGAGAGTTCCTGAGTTCCCCAGTGACAGAGTTCCTGAGTTCCGGAGTTCGAGAGTGGGAGAGTGCGAGAGTTTCTGAGTTGGAGAGTAAGGGAGAGGGTTCCTGAGTTCGAGAGAAAAAGAAAGAGTGCTTGCGCCGCCGCAAAGAGACAGCCGAGTTCTGTTTGGTGATTAGTTTGTCTTAGTTTGTGAATCGTTGTTCCTGAATAAAGAAATACAGCTGCCCTGCCCAGCCGTTGTCTCCGCGTCTCTGTTACCCGCCGTGAAGCTAGCTGGAGCCATCCCGAAATTTTAACAACAAATGGCGCCCAACGTGGGGCTGAAACGGAAGCTGAAACCGGGACGGAAGGGGCAGGGTTCAGGAACGCAGGCGTAGCTGAAACCTGAACGGCGGAAGGGGGTGGGGTCAGAGGAGGAGCGTCCGAACACGTGTGCGTGTCTGTGGGAACAGAATTCTTGGGTTTAGCCGCTGATCGCTTAGGATGTCTAAGTCTTAAGCACATGTGATTTAACTCTCGTACCTCAGCCTCAAGGTCACTTATCCTTATGGCATACCACGTTTTACATATCTTGAAAGTGGCGACCACAGTTAAAAAAATCCAAGGGGTAGCGAAAATTAAACCTTTTATGACAGCGGGAATCTGTCCCAGGTCAAGAAATAATGACTGGGACACCTCCTCATAAAACGAGAAATTTCCCATAGTGGAGGGAAACGCGGGGCCACAGAAGTGGGCGGATGCCACTTACCTGTGTCTGGGCGGTTTCGGAGACCTCAGGCCGGGCGTGGTGTGGGTACGGAACACGATGGGCGCCAGATGTTGTTGAGGTGGTCTGGTGTCGGGCTGCACCGCGGAGAAGAGAGCGGACGTCCAGAGCAAAGGGGTACACAGATCTTTATTATAGGATGGGGGGGAGGTTTGGTTCAGACCACGTGGAGCCAGCCAGCAATGGCCGACCACGGGGGGAGAGCAGGGAGCGAGACCTCAGAGAGGGAGAGCCGAGAACAGCCAGCGGGAATAGCCAGCGGGCGGGAGGCGAGGCGCAGAGCTGCCGTTTCCACCTGGTTAAACAGCCAGCCAGCCGGCTGCGCCCAGACAACCCCGCGCACCGCGCCAGCAACCCCGCAGCCCCGCAGCCCGCAGGAGGCCTACGCCACCATGCAAGAGCCCGATGCCAGCACGCTAGAGCCCGATGCCAACATGCTGGAGCCCGATGCCAACATGCTGGAGCCTGAGGCCAACATGCTGGAGCCCGATGCCAACATGCTGGAGCCTGAGGCCAACATGCTGGAGCCCGATGCCAACATGCTGGAGCCTGAGGCCAGCCCACAGGAGCCGGCTCTCCACCGCGTGGTGCAGGGCACTGGACGCGTGATCCCTCCACGCTGCTCGGCCACTGCGAACAGGGCAGCAGACATGGCAGGGCCATGGGGCAGGGCCGCGGCGTTCTATCATGGCCGCCACCCCTGGGCACCTAGGCCCACGCCTTCTACAAAGATGGCCTGCCTGCCCTCTTTCTATGAATTCTGGAACCATCCCGGGCCTCCCGGACTCCCGGGCTCCCTGCCAAAACTGGGCACACGAGATCTCCAGCCGCCGGTCCGGTCTGAAGGCAGACAAGCTGGAGTACGCAGAGATTTGTGCAGAGATCGCAACCTGCAATTCCTAGAAGTGGAGCTGCGCGGGAAGCCACCTCCGGATGGTGAACCCCCCCCCAACAACTAAGACAATATAGATTTAAATTCGTGTTTAAAATGACATGTCTTTGTAACAAAGGTTTCTCTCCTTGTGTATTAATGACTATGTTTATGTGTATGTTTAAAGTTTGGTAAACAGTAGCTTTAAGGCTAAATTCTTACTAGTCAAAGATAAATGAAAAAGGTTTTCAACGTAATTCTCATAAAGATAAAAATTAACTTACATTTAAAGTCTGAGGTAAAAATTAGTTAACAATCAATATATTTCAACTAAGTTGGTCTAAACAAAAGGTTAAATAGACTTGTTGATATGTAAAACACTACCTTCTCTATTAGAAATGGTAGATCGCACAATGGCTATGCTAATTATTCTCATGCCTGAGGTTTCCTCTCCGGCCCACACCTAGGGTGTGTCTCCATCTTGAATGGGTGTAACAAAAGGTTAAAAGACGGTTGTTGATATGTAAAAGTCTCAAATTCCTTCTCTATTAGAAACGTTGGATCGTGCAGTAGATATGCTAATAACAAGTTTTGTTTCATAGTAAGTAAGTTGCAGACAGCTGCCTTTGGGACCCTAGGCCGTTCCCCGCCCCCATGCAAATGCCCGTCGAGGCAAGTAGCCCCCCAGAGGCAAGAAATGTTTTTTTTTTTCAGATATGGCCCCCTCAGGCCTTCCCTTGGCAACATGCTGGTTTTGGTTATATATGTTTCTGTTCACCCCACACCCTTGATACTATAGTCATTTAGTTAAAAAGAAAAGGGGGAATTGTCGTATGCTTTACATTGGCTTGTTCTAGCCCTCCCCCTCCAAGAGAATTGGATGAGTCCTGTTAATTTCGTGGGCCTGCTTGGCCCCGCCCCAAGGGACCCTGGGAGAGGGTTCCGGAGTCCGAGAGTTCCTGAGTTCCCCAGTGACAGAGTTCCTGAGTTCCGGAGTTCGAGAGTGGGAGAGTGCGAGAGTTTCTGAGTTGGAGAGTAAGGGAGAGGGTTCCTGAGTTCGAGAGAAAAAGAAAGAGTGCTTGCGCCGCCGCAAAGAGACAGCCGAGTTCTGTTTGGTGATTAGTTTGTCTTAGTTTGTGAATCGTTGTTCCTGAATAAAGAAATACAGCTGCCCTGCCCAGCCGTTGTCTCCGCGTCTCTGTTACCCGCCGTGAAGCTAGCTGGAGCCATCCCGAAATTTTAACAACAGATAGTTAGTAGGCCTATTTTAGTTATATTTCAAAGGGCCCATGACTATACTAGTTTTTTTTTTTCCTGAGCCTGACATCTGATATGCAGGTGGAACCAAGTTATTGTCTGAGAGATGGTGTCATGGCTTTGGTAGAAAGAGTGAGAAAGAAGGAATGCTTGTCAAATTCTGGGCCTAGTCCTCAAAAAGCTTTGCACTTTCTGCTTTCAGCTTCTTTTGCTGTTTTTGGCTCAAATCTGTGTGGAAAAGTCTGAACTAGTCTGAAAGGCGCGGGAGGCACAGGACATAGCTGGATGTGAGCACTGATTTGCTCCATTTCTATGCTCCCATTGTCCACTGGTGCCAGAAAACAGCAGGTGGGTCCATTGGAATAACTACCCAACTGAGCTCCAACCCAAGTACTGATCAAAAGGATGGTGAACTATGAAGTGACTGTTGGGGTCCGGCGGTAGCACAGTGGGTTAAGTGCACATGGTGCCAAGTGCAAGGACCCCGGATCCCGGTTCCAGACCCCGGCTCTCCACCTGTAGAGGAGTCACTTCACAGACAGTGAAGCAGGTCTGCAGGTGTCTATCTTTCTCTCTCCCTCTCTGTCTTCCCCTCCTCTCTCCATTTCTCTCTGTCCTATCCAATAACTATGACATCAATGACAACAATAACTATAACAACAATGAAAACAACAAGGGCAACAAAAGGGAAAAAATATATATATATAGAAATGCCTGTTAAGACCATCAAGTTTTGGACTGATTTATTATATCACAAAGGCTAGCTTATACACAAGGACACATGAATGAAGGAAAAATATGCCCTTTAGTTCAGAGAAAATATCTGAACTTCAAGTGATCTCTGATCTAAGATGAAATGGAGTATGCTAGAATGTGAATGTAAACTCCCCATAACAAAAGCAAAGAAACAAACAAAAAAGCGACAGTCCTTCTAAGGGACAAAGTTTTCACTGACAAGGTTCTGCTCACTTTTTGTGGGGAGGAGATAATGACATGCCCTGCAATTATAAAAATAAGGGGGGGAAGGTGGTGACAGGGGAGCAGGAACAAAATGGCTGACCTGGACACTGCCTGCTTTGCTGTGCGCGCGCAGCCCATGGCACTGGAGGAAGCCTTGGTGCTGCAGTATCTTTCCCTCTCTCTATCTGAAAAAGTCAGCCTGTAGTGGTGAAGCACAAGCTTCATGCTTCTACAAGCATGAAAGAAAGCAAGCAAGAAAAGAAAGAAGGAAAAGGAGGAAGAAGTAAGACACAAAGAGGGAGAGGAAAAGACACCACAACACCAGTCCCAGTCCCATGGGAATTAAACTTGGATCAAAGTCACGGCAAAGCAGGCACCCTACTAGGTGAGTTGCCTTGCTAGTCCAGATAAAGGCTTTAGGAATTTAGAATGTCCTTGACCAGATGTTCTCCAAAATAGGGAGGCAAGCTTTAATAAGAGGAAAGACATCTTCTGCCTCCTCACTCCCATCTCCTCCAACATGAAACCTTGGCTGTGTCTATTTCAGGTGTCTTATATCTGCCAAGAGAAGAAGGGGGAAGGGTAAGGGGAATTAGAACAATCCTTGAGTGAGGGCACCAAGAGGCTGGGTGGTGGCATACCTATTTGAGCACACATGTTACAATGTGCAAGGACCTGGGTTTGAGCCCCAGCCCCCACCTGAAGGGGGAAAGCTTTGTGAGTGGTGAAGCAGTATTGCAGGTGTCTCTCTCTGTGACCACCCCCCCCCCCCCCAATTTCTGGCTGTCTCTATCTGCTAAGTGAATAAAGATAATTAAATAGTCATTTAAAAAATTCTGGAGAGGACACCAGATACTGGCCCTGGGGCTTTGTCAAAGTAAATTTCATTTATCCTCCAGACAACCACAGGAACAATCAGTTTTTTCTCCTCTTTATTTTGTGCACAGGTAAGCTAAAGTTTGGGAGGCCAATTTATGTACAGGCACTGTGATAAAAGGAATATGCTGGTTCTAAAACACTTTGCTTTCACCCCAACCAACTCCCCAGAAAGTCTTTGTGGATTTTTTGCTCAAGGGCTTTATGGGTTTACAAAATAAAAAGATACATTTGCATTCTTTAGTCACAAGAAAATACTGCCACCACTTTAGGAAGCCATGACTCCTGTCCCTCCTCTGCCCCCCACTGCGTTGAGGAAACATCCCTCTGTTCTAAACCCTTGTCCATTCACTTGTAAATAAAGAAATTTGGGTTGCCTGTTTTCTTAGACCCTATTTCTTGCTCTTCTTATTTTTATTTATTTATTCCCTTTTGTTTTCCTTTGTTGTTTTTTAATTGTTGTAGTTATTGTTGTTGTTATTGACGTTGTTGTTGTTATTGATGTTGTTGTTGTTATTGATGTTGTTGTTGTATAGGAGAGAGAGAAATGGATAGAGGAGGGGAAAATAGAGGGGGAGAGAAAATAGCTGCTTGTGAAGCAACTCCCTTGCAGGTCGGGAGCCAGGGGCTCGAACTGGGATCCTTAGGCTGCTCCTTGCGGAATCACTTAGAGAAATTATTACCTGAGTGACGCTTGTTAAGGAATTTCTTTCAATAACAGAGAATCCCTACCTCTGTGAAGTTTATTAAGTTTATTTTTAACCTTTTTTTTTTTTCTTCACGTGCATATTTGGTATGGGTAAAGGTGTCAGCTTGAAGACCTTGATTTTATTCCTGGGGTGTTTTGGCACAAGAAGGAACTGGGGTGAGAGCTACCCCAACAAAGGTGCACATCAGAGACACCTCTTTTGGGGGTGTGAGTGGAGCCCCAGGCAGCCTTTGCTGAGAAGACAACAGCCTAAAAGGTGGGGCGAAGGTGAGAGGAATGTGGTGGGACAACTGGAAAGAGCACAAAGGCACCAGGTGCCTTTCTAGCTTGGGCTCCAATCAGGGTGTAACATAGGGCGAGGCATTGACCTTCAGTGAGAAAGAAGATACCCTGAGGCAGACATGCACCCAGGGTTTGAATTTGCATAAGAAGAGACATAGTTCTTCTTCTAGCGTTTGCCCTTCTTCCGCAGCCAGTCAACAGTGTCAGGTTGAGCCTGATGTTTCGAGACCTCCTTTGAATCTGGAGAGGTGGCAGTCGTTGACTATGTGGGTCATAGTCTGTCTGGAGCCGCAGGGGCAGTTCGGGGCGTCTCTGGCTCCCCAGCGATGGAACATAGCGGCGCACCGGCCATGGCCTGTTCGATAGCGATTGAGGAGGGCCCAATCATAACGTGCTAGGTCAAAGCCGGGTTGACGCTTGCAGGGGTCTGTGATGAGGTGTTTGTTCTTGACCTCAGCTGACTGCCAACTCTGTTTCCAAGAGTCTGGAACAGAGAAGTTCAGTGTAGGCGTAGGGGACCAGATTGGGTGACGAGACCTCAAGCGTTGGACAGGGTGAGCGAAGATATCTGTGTATATTGGCGGGTCATAGTGATTGACACAAGCCAGCAGCCAGGATGATCTGAAAAGCCATAGCCCAGTAGACCCTCATCCATACCAAATCAAACACATATGAAGGAAAGTCAGCCTCTTAAAACAACTGGACCAATGACAAGCACTGAGGGGGTGGGACTGAACAAGGCCCACAAGAACAACTCCTATAACCAAAAGTCTCTTGCTTCTTGGTATGGTGGGCAGCTGGAAACCAGCCCCATGCCTTGGAGAGAGGAAAGGAGGGAGGGACCATAGTAAGGTATTTTTGTCTCCTCACCCCTTTTCAAATCTTAAAATGTTTGTGCTTGAATTATGCTGTTCTCCTAAATAAAATTTCCTTTAATTCTTCTTCTAATAAATTACTAGCTATTGTGTTTGGTTAACTGTTTTTATAGAACAAGAAAGCCATGGACATTCCAAAAAAAAGGGGGGGAAGGGGCTTGTAAATTATCTGACAACACTTTTTTGTCTCTATCCTAAAAGGAGGCACTTATGCTGACAGGTAGCTAATGGAATTAACAGCATGACCTGTGAGTCATGATAGAACTTCAATCATTGGCTACAGCCTTCAGTCCTGTAGAGATGACTTTGAAATTATGCTTCCAGAGTTATTGCTGGGGCTTGGTGCCTGCACTACAAAGCCACTGCTCCTGGAGGCCATTTTTCCCATTTTGTTGTCCTTGTTGTTGTTGTTGTTATTGTTATTGTTGCTGTTGTTGGATAGGACAGAGAGAGGAGGGGAAGACAGAGAGGGGGAGAGAAAGACACCTGCAGACCTGCTTCAGGTGAGGAGCTGGGGGCTCCACCTGGGATCCTTAGGCCCGTCCTTGTGCTTCTTGGACGTGCACTTAACTTACTGCGCTACCGCCCAGCTCCCCCTCCATCTGCTTCTAACCATGGAGGGTTAAAGGGGAAATGTCCTGAGGACAAGCATGGAATTCCGAACTAAGTCATGTGGTTTAGATTTAGTTCATTAACAAATCAAAAAAAAAAAAAAAAAGCCTTTGTCACTGAACTGAATACATATATATATAGCTTGTTTTTCGTACCCTAATCTTGTGTTGCACAGACTAAATGCTCACTACAGTGGTAGACACATGTATGCGCCATCTACAGATACATAATTAACGTGTATACATATAGTATACGTAGTATGTGCGTACATATATAATAGTACACACATAATCTGCACATTGCATGTATACAGTGCTCTGGAAGATTATTAGAATGGTGGAGAAACGAAGCCTGCCACCAAATTCACATGTATGACTTTACACTTCTATTACCTGCACTAACACATACCAGTATCACTTAATGAAATTTAATTGACTTTTTCAAAAAACAGTGCCATCAAGCTCCTCATCTGCTTCATGCACAAATATCTGCAGACAGGCTGAAAGGAAAAATGTGAAGTACAGTTTAAATAGTTGCCTCTCAACTGCTCTGTAAGACAAATAGATGTATTAATGAGCACACACTTTAAGGCGTATTTTTACTTAAATGGAGGGAGGAAAAAAGAGCATCATCTCACCAGAGGCAGTAAGAAAGATTTGAACTCTGACCTCAGGAAAAAAAAAAGACTTTTTTTGTTTGTTTGTTTTCAGAAATGCCTACTTCTGAGAACTATGAATTAAGGACTTAGAGTAGGACTCTAAGGGCCGAACAGGTCAGAGAAATGACCTCTTGATTTATGTAACAGGAGGCTCCTGTCTAAGAGGTAGATAAGAATCAACCACAGCCCTAGTGATGTGAAGATGTATGTAGCTATATGTCACACTCAGTGATCACAGAGCCAAGATATTTTAAGAGTGACTATTAACACCACGGTGCTCTTATATACTCAGAACTTAAGTGTATGTAGATTTAGGCTGAGGGTAGAGGTGAAGTTCTAGATGTATGTCATGTTATGCTAACTATTACTGAATAATAAAAATGCCAGGGCCCTTCCCTAGCAGGCGATTTAAGTAGTCACAGGTATAGGCTTACGGAAATCTATTTTTTCAAAAAGATTTTATTTATTTTACTTTTGAGAGAGATTCAGAGAGAGACACACAGAGAGATAAACACCAGAGCACTGCTCAGCTCTGGCTTATGGTGGTACAGGGGATTGAACCTGGGACTCAGGAGCCTCAGGCATGAGAGTCTGTTTGCATAATCATTATGCTAGCTCCCCTACCCAGAAGTGTATTTTCTTACTATTAGAAACTAGTGTTTTGGATTTTTTTTTTAACACCTGAAATATTGTGGAAAACTGAGAAATGTTACACATATACAAACTATTGTATTTACTGTTGAATGTAAAATATTAATCCCCCAATAAAAGAAAAAAAAACCCTGAGATATGAAGACATTTTTTTTTCTTTAGAATGCTTACTACCATGTGTTCTTCCCTCCCTTGAACTTCTTGGGTGTTTATTCCTACCCACCTTAAGTCATTATCTGTGAGTAAGTCTTATCTTACTGGGCTTCAGGAATGAGAGAAAGTGCTATTCCTTCTTTTTTTCTTTTTCTTTGCCTACCCTCTCAATGCTTGCTAAACACACAGAAGACTTAACGATATGATATGTGTGCTGTTGTTGAATGAACCACAAAACAGAATAAGGACTCCTTGTACTGCAGAAATAGTTCTCCAAGCTCACTGTAGACAGCTGTGTGAACTTGGCAGGTAAGTCCAACTCTCTGGGGCTTTCTTGTAAAATGAAAGGGTAAAGTGTTAGCTAGACTGGGGATAATAAATAGGGTGCTATGTGCGTATCTACTAAGATGGATTGGTAGTGAAGGAACTTAGCTCTAGAATGAGAAGGAGTTGGAAATTGCATCTGGGCATAACTGGGAAAAAGACTGATTGATTAGCCATGTCTGTCATGGCCACTGAAGTGGAAGGTGATTGCTTGTGCTATTCCTTAGACAGAAGGTATGTGCTTCTAGGCTATTAGACTGTTACTGAAACTGAGAATACTGAGTATAAAGCTGATGATAGTCAGCTCCTCTGGGCCCTTAGACTGGATCCTATACTTCTGCTCAGGCAGGCAGGGAACTCTGTGGCTGGGTGAATATGAAAACTAGTCAACCAACCAAGCAACCAACCAACCAATCAACCCAGCACATTTTGAAGCTTCTGTGTAACTGATAACTTACATGTCCTGGTCACCTTTAATATGTAGCAAATATAGGAGTAGATGGCTTGTGAAAGAACATTAACAGGGGCCTGGGTGGTGGCACAACAAGTTAAGTACAAATAGTACAAAGAGCAAGGATCTAGTTTGAGCCCCCGCTTCCCACCTGCAGGGTGAATGCTTCACAAGCCGGTCTCCAGATATCTATCTTTCTCTCTCCCTCCCTATCTCCCCCACCCCTCTCAATTTCTCTCTTTCCTATCAAATAAAATGGGAAAAAAAAAAAAAAAACAGCCTCCAGGAGCAGTGGATTTGTAGTGCCAGCATGGAGCCCCAGTGATAACACTGAACATTAACAGGATGCAAAACGCATGGGAGAGTCACTGCTTGCCCTTTCAGTTAGATAACTTCTTACCCTCCCGGAAGTTCCCTAGACAGATCCTGTTTACCAAGAGGGCAGGTGTCACTGAGCTGGAGAGGTGGTAGTGTTCTCAGAACTCCCAAGTGCAGGCTAAAATCTGGCAGGGGGTTGGGGGACAGGCGCCTGAGGCTTTGGTGACTCTAGATAACCAAGTGCAGGCTAATGAAACCAGAGGTACTTACTGTAGCCACCGAGTGCATTCATTTCAGGAAGAGATTTATGGTTTCTCCCATAGAAAAGTGAAGAAAAACTCCAGATGAGAGCTCAAGAGCAACAGTCACATTCAAAAAATTTCCAGATGATTCTGGTATGACGATGGCAGGGTTCGGAAAGCACTGTTTTGGATAGCTGAATCATAGTCCAAGAAGTATTCGAAAAGGGTGAGCAAAACAAACAAACAAAAAACAAATAAATAAAATGTCAGAGACGATGTAAATTCCACAACTTAACACTAACAAGAACTGGGGAAATCTAGGTTGATGATAGCGCGTGTAGTTGTCTTTAAGCACAAGATAAATGAACTCAGAGGCCCGGCTACCAAAATAGTGGTGTCAGCCTGAACATAGAGGAATGCAATACCAACAGTGACAACAGTGGAAGGAGAAACTCCCCTTTTCCTAGACTTTACTCTCTTTAAAACAATTCATTTATTGATTAATTGATTGATAGGTAGATGGATTCATTGGTAGGGGCACATACTGTGCTGGGGACTGAATTCAGGACCTCATGCCCGAGAATCTTCCAAGCTTTATCCACAGTGTCACCACCCAGGTCACTCACACTTTATACTCTTGGAGGACAATTGGACTAAGATTTTGATTTAATGGAGGCAATTGTGATTTTAATGTTGATATTTGACAGCGATAATAATTTTCAGGTAGCATTTCAGCATTTGCTCTGGATATAACATTTTATTTATCCTAAACAAGCACTAGAGTTGGAGGGGGTAGCAAGATAGCTCAGTTGGATAGTGACCTTGCTTTGTCATGAGTGTAGCTCCCACTGCCCTGAAGGAAGTTAAGGTACTGTGGAACCTTTCCCTCTGTCTGTCTATTTCTGTCGCTCTACTTAAAAAAAAAAAAAAAAGAAGGAAGTTGGGTGGTAGCACAGCAGTTTAAGTGCAGGTGGCAGCAAAAAGCAAGGACCAGCATAAGGATTCCGGTTTGAGTCCCCAGTTCCCCAACTGCAGGGGAGTCGCTTCACAAGAGGTGAAGCAGGTCTGCAGGTGTCTATCTTTCTCTCCTCCTCTCTGTCTTCCCCTCCTCTCTCCATCTCTTTCTCTTATGACATCAATAACAACAACAACAAAAGAAGGGCAACAAAAGGAAATACATAAATACATAAATAAATAAATAAATAAATAAAAATCTAAAAAAAACCACCCAAAACAGCTGGGAGTTGTGAAACCCCAGTGGCAACAGGAGCCAAACAAAACCACTTCAGTTTGGGTGTGTTAGTAGAATATAGCCCGTTAGCAGATGCACAACTGAAACTAAAGGGCTTTTATGCCCTCCCCTGAAGTCCTGTATCATGCTTGACTATTCATGGGACTTACAGCCCAGGAGATTAAGAGAACAAAAAGCATCTCATAGAAGAACTAGGGTCTTTTGTCCTTCTCTCCCTTCCAACCCCCAAATTAAAAAAAAAAAAAAATTATAAGGCTTTGCCTGTTTTCTTCAAACCTGACGGTTTTCTTCAGTTTAATGCTCTCCCACCTGAGCTACGTTGGCACTGCTAACCCGATGATTTTCTTTCTTTCTTTTTTTTTAAAGAATTTTTTAAATATTTATTTTTATTTTCCCGTTCGTTGCCCTTGTTGTTTAACATTGTTGTTGTTATTGATGTCATTGTTGGATAGGACAGAGAGAAATGGAGAGAGGAGGGGAAGACAGAGAGGGGGAGAGAAAGACAGACACCTGCAGACTTGCTTCACCGCCTGTGAAGCGACTCCCCTGCAGGTGGGGAGCCGGGCCAGCCTTTGCGCTTCGCGCCATCTGCACTTAACTTGCTGTGCTACCATCTGAGTCCCAACCTGATGGTTTTCTAAGGAGACAGGACAGACTTGTCATGAGAGGTCTCAGAGAGAAAGAAGCACTGGCGTGTGGTAGAAGCTACAAAAACACAGACCTTTATTCACCTTGAACAAGCCCTTTCTTTCCCCCCCATCCCCCACCGCTTCTTTTTATTGCCACCAGGGGTATTGCTAGGGCTTGGTGCTGGCTCCACTAATCCATTGTGCCTGGTGGCCATTTTTTCCATTTTATTTTATTGGATAGGTTGGAGTGAACTTGAGAGGGGAGAGGGAAATAGAGAGGAAGAGAGAAAAAATAGACTCTTGCAGACCTGCTTCACCACTCGTGAAGCACCTCCACCTTCATGTGGGAGTGGGAGCTCAAAACAGCGCATTGTGATATGTGCACTTAACCAGGTGCACCACCATTTGGCCCCTGGCCCAAGTTATTTATATTTATAATTCATTCATTCATTCATTAATTTTACCTCCAGGGTTATTGCTGAGGCTTGTTGCCTGCACTACAAAACCACAGCTTCTGGTAGCCTTTTTTTTTTTTTTTTTCTATTTTATTGGATAGGATAGAGAGAAATGGAAGGAGGAGAGGGAGCTAGAGAGGGAGAAAGATAGATACCTTCAAACCTGCTTCATTAATCAGGAAGCTTCCCTCTGCAGGTGGGATGCGGGGCCTCAAACTCCGATCCTTGTACAAGTTCTTGTGCTTCATACTACGTGTGCTTAACTGGGTATACTATGTTATTTCTTTTTATTTATTTATTTATTTATTTTAAAATAATTTATTTCTTTATTGGGGAATTAATGCTTTACATTCAACAGTAAATACAATAGTTTGAACATGCATAACATTCCCCAGATTCCCATTTAACAATACAACCCCCAGTATTTCATTCATCATTTTTCATGGACCTGTATTCTCCCCACCCACCCACCCACCCCAGAGTCTTTTACTTTGGTGTAATACTCCAATTCCATGTCAGGTTCGACTTGTGTTTTCTTTTCTGGTCTTGTTTTTCAACTTCGGGCTGAGAGTGAGATCATCCCATATTCATCCTTCTGTTTCTGACTTATTTCACTCAACATGATTTTTTCAAGGTCCATCCGAGATCGGCTGAAAACGGTGAAGTCACCATTTTTTACAGCTGAGTAGTATTCCATTGTGTATATAGACCACAACTTGCTCAGCCACTCATCTGTTGTTGGACTCCTGGGTTGCTTCCAGGTTTTGGCTATTACAAATTGTGCCGCCAAGAACATATGTGTACACAGATCTTTTTGGATGGATGTGTTGGGTTCCTTAGGATATATCCCCAGGAGGGGAATTGCAGGGTCATAGGGTAGGTCCATTTCTAGCCTTCTGAGAGTTCTCCAGACTGTTCTCCACAGAGGTTGGACCAATTGACATTCCCACCAGCAGTGCAGGAGGGTTCCTTTGACCCCACACCCTCTCCAGCATTTGCTGCTGTTACCTTTTCTGATGTATGACATTCTCACAAGAGTGAAGTGATATCTCATTGTTGTCTTGATTTGCATTTCTCTGACAATCAAAGACTTGGAGCATTTTTTCACGTGCTTCTCAGCCTTTCGGATCTCTTCTGTGGTGAATATTCTGTCCAAGTCCTCCCCCCATTTTTGGATGGGGTTATTTGTTATCTTGTTGTTGAGTCTGGCAAGCTCTTTATATATATTGGTTATTAAACTCTTATCTGATGTATGGCATGTAAAGATCTTCTCCCATTCTGAGAGGGGTCTCTTGGTTTGGGTAGTGGTTTCTTTTGCTGTGAAGAAGCTTTTTAATTTGATGTAGTCCCATAGGTTTATACTTGCCTTAGTCTTCCTTGTAATTGGATTCGTTTCATTGAAAATGTCTTTAAAATTTATGCGGAAAAAAGTTCTTCCAATATTTTCCTCTAAGTATCTGATAGTTTCTGGTCTGACATCCAAGTCCTTGATCCACTTGGAATTTACTTTTGTATTTGGTGAAATACAGTGATTCAGTTTCATTCTTTTGCATGTTTCAACCCATTGTTTCCAGCACCATTTGTTGAAGAGACTCTGCTTTCCCCATGTAATAGTCTGGCCCCTTTGTCAAAGATTAGATGTCCATAGGTGTGGGGCCTCATTTCTGGGCTCTCAATTCTATTCCACTGGTCAGTGTGTCTGTTCATGTTCCAGTACCAAGCAGTTTTGACGACAATGGCCCTATAATACAGTTTGAGATCTGGGAGTGTGATACCTCTGGTTCTGTTCTTTTTTCTCAAGATTGTTTTGGCAATTCTAGGTCTTTTCTGGTTCCAGATAAACATTTGTAGCATTTTTTTCTATTCTCCTAAAAAATGTGCTTGGGATCTTGATGGGGATAGTATTAAATTTGTAGATGGCTCTGGGTAATATATTCATTTTGATGATGTTAATTCTTCCAACCCATGAACATGGAATATCTTTCCACTTCTTTGTGTCTTTTTCAATTTCTTTGAGTAGTGACTCATAATTTTCAGTATACAAGTCTTTCACTTCTTTGGTTAGGTTTAGTCCTAGATATTTTATTGTTTTTGTTGCTATAGAAAAAGGAACTGATTTCTGGATTTCAATTTCTTCTAAGTTAGTGTTTGCATAGAGGAATGCCACTGACTTTTGAATGTTAATTTTATAGCCTGACACCTTACTGTATTGCCTGATGATTTCCAAAAGCTTCTTGCTGGATTCCTTAGGTTTTTCCATGTATACTATCATGTCATCTGCAAATAAGGAGAGTTTGACTTCTTCTCTTCCAATCTGTATGTCTTTAATTCCTTGCTCCTGCCTGATTGCTATGGCAAGAACTTCCAACACTATGTTGAATAGTAATGGTGATAGTGGGCAGCCCTGTCTAGTACCTGATCTGAGGGGAAATGCTTCCAGTTTTTCACCCTTGAGTATGATGTTGGCTGTAGGTTTGCTATATATAGACTCCACTATCTTCAGGAATTTTCCATGTATTCCCATTTTTTGTAGTGTTTTGATCATAAAGGGATATTGTATTTTGTCAAAGGCTTTCTCTGCATCTATTGATATGACCATGTGGTTTTTGGTCTTGCTTTTGTTGATGTGGTGGATCACATTGATTGATTTATGTATATTAAACCAACCTTGCATGCCTGGGATAAACCCCACTTGGTCATGATGAACAATCTTTTTGATATACTGCTGTATCAGGTTGGCTAGAATTTTGTTCAGTATTTTCGCATCTATGTTCATCAGAGATATTGGTCTGTAGTTTTCTTTTTTGGTTGTGTCCCTGTCTGCTTTTGGTATCAGGGTGATGTTGGCTTCATAGAAGCTGGCAGGGAGTATTCCAGTGTCTTCAATCTTCTGGAAGACTTTTAAAAGTAGAGGTATTAGTTCTTCTTTGAAAGTTTTGTAGAATTCATTTGTAAAACCATCTGGTCCAGGACTTTTATTTTTGGGAAGATTTTTGATAACTGTTTCAATTTCATTAGCTGTGATGGGCCTGTTCATGTTATCCACTTCCTCTTTACTTAGTTTTGGAAGTTGGTGGGTATCTAGGAAATCATTCATTTCTTCCAGGTTCTCTAGCTTGGTGGCATATAGTTGTTCATAGAAGCCTCACATGATATGTTGAATTTCTGCAGTGTCTGTTGTGATATCTCCTCTTTCATTTACTATCCGATTTATTTGGGTCTTCTCCCTTTTTTGTTTTGTGAGTCTGGCTAAAGGCTTGTCAATTTTGTTTACTCTTTCAAAGAACCAACATTTACTTTCATTGATCTTTTGTATGGTTTTCCTATTCTCAATGTTATTTATTTCTGCCCTAACTTTGGTGATTTCTGTCCTTCTGGTTGCTTTAGGATTCCTTTGTTGTTCTTCTTCTAGGTCTTTAAGATGTGCAATCAGGCTGTTTATTTGTGCCTTTTCTTGTTTCCTAATGTGTGCTTGTATAGCTATGAACTTCCCTCTTAGGACTGCTTTAGCTGTGTCCCAAATATTTTGATAGCTTGTGTCTTCATTTTCATTGAACTCTCGAAACATTTTGATTTCTTCCTTGATTTCCTCTTTGACCCAGAAGTTGTTAAGAAGTGTACTGTTGAGCTTCCACATTTTGGGACTGTTACTTATCTTTTGTTGATTGTTAAGTGTTAGTTTAATTCCACAGTGGTCTGAGAAAATGCTTGGGATGATTTCAGTGCTCTTGAATTGGCTGATGCTGTCTTTGTGGCCTAACATATGGTCTATCCTTGAGAATGATCCATGTGGATTTGAGTAAAATGTGTATTCCAGTTTCTTGGGATGAATGACTCTGAAAATGTCCAATAGTTCTAGTTTATCTATCTCTTCATTTAGCTCCCTTATGTCTTTACTGATTTTCTTCCTGGATGATCTGTCAAGTTGAGATAGTGGGGTGTTGAAGTCCCCTACTATGATTGTGTTCCTGTTAATATATTGCTGTAGCTTCTTTAGTAGATGTTTGATGTATTTAGATGGCTTCTCATTGGGTGCATAGATATTAATAATTGTTAAGTCCTCTTGATTGACTGATCCTCTGAGCATTAAGTAGTGTCCATTCCTATCTTTTTTAATCTTATCTATTTTAAAGTCTATCATGTCAGATATGAGAATAGCTGTTCCTGCTTTTTTTTGTGGGCCATTGGCTTGTATGATAGTTTTCCATCTTTTCAGTTTAAGTCTGTGTTTGTCTTGTTGAGTTAGGTGAGTTTCCTGTAGACAACATATTGTTGGGTTGTGTTTTCTGATCCATCTTCCTACTCTGTGTCTTTTAATAGGTGAATTCAGGCCATTGACATTTATTGATATCAAAGATTGAAGATATTTTAACACCATTCTTGTAGAGTTTTAGAGTGTTTTGATATATGTCCTATTTGTGGTGGTCTAGTTGTTTATAGGAGATGTTTCAGAACTTCTTTCAGGGCAGGCTTGGTGATGGTTGCTTCCTTCAACTGTTGCTTGTCTGAGAAGGTTTTGATGCTTCCATCTAGTCTGAATAACAGTCTAGCAGGATATAGTATTCTTGGCTGAAAGCCTTTCTCATTGAGCACTCGATAGATATCTTGCCATTCTCTTCTGGCCTGTAGTGTTTGTATGGAGAAGTCTGCTGCTAATCTTATGGGTTTTCCTTTGTAGGTGACTCTTTGTTTTTCTCTTGCAGCCTTGAGGATTCCTTTCCAATCTAAGTATGACATGTCTTGGTGTCTTTAGGTCTGAGTTAATTCTGTTTGGGACCCTCTGGGCTTCTTGAATCTTTATGTCTTTGGTGTTGTCCAGACTAGAGAAATTTTCAGCTATTATGGCCTGGAGAATGCTTTCTTCCTCCCCTTCTCTTTCTTCCTCTGGTAAGCCAATAATGCGTATATTGTTTCTTTTGAAGTCATCCCATAGGACTCTGTTGTTGTTTTCAGCATCTCTTAATCTTTTTTTTGAGATCTCTTACTTCTTTTTTAGTTGTCTCTAATTCATCCTCAATCTTGCTAATTCTGTTTTTAGCCTCATAGATTCTATTCTCTCTGCCCTCTACTGCTTTCTGGAGTTCATCTATTTTGTTGCCCTGCTCTGATACTGTTTTAGCTTGTTCAGCTAGTTGCCTTCTTAGCTCAGCGATTTCAGCTTTCAGTTCTCTAATAACCATGAGATAATTAGAATTTTCTTCCATTTTCTCATTTGTTGTTCCTGCATTTCTGATTACAATTTTTTCAAATTCTTTACTCACTCTTATTATTATTTCCTTAGCTAATGTTTGGATGTTGAACTCGTTGCTTTGTGCTTCACCATCTGGAGGACTTTTAGCTGGACTCTTGTCCTGGTTTGAGTCTCCAATATTTTTTCTTGTTGTTTTAACCATTTTATATATGTTAACAGTTTTTTCAATCCCTGAGTTGGAGCTCAGTGGTGTAAAAGCCTCTTTTTTTTTTTCTTCCCTGTAGGCTATGGGAGCCTGAGGGCTTTTAAACTATCAATAGGCTTCTTAGCTTAATCACTGACTCCTGACCAAGAGATAAAGCAGGGTGTGGCAGAGATAATCTTGTGGTTATGCAAAGAGACTTTCACAGCCCCTCAGCTATGCCACGGAGGTATAGGTCTTCTCCTGAGTTTCCCGGTTAGATTTCTGTCCCCTGGTGTCCCTCCCTGTTGCTGCTCCAGATTCTGAGGGTAGTAGCAATGGAGACTCAGAGTTGCACTTAGTGAGTCTCTGGGGAGTCCTTTCCTCCCTTCAGCTGTCCCCTTGTTGTGGAGCAGACTGGAGGTGGTGTCTCCACTGATAAACTGTTGAACTGTTAGCAGCCACTTAATCTCTCCTTAGGCCCCTCTCTCCTCTCTGTCACCAGCCACGTGTGTTTGTACTCACCGGTGATTTACTGGGTTCCTTTAAATCACCTGTGGTCATTCTAGTCCTGTCTTGTTTCGGTCCGCGTGGTCTCCTTTGGTATTCCTAGTTGATCCAGGAGAGGAGAGGAGAGGAGAGAAAGCGATCTGCAGCTCTTAGCTCCGCCTCCGGAAGTCCCACCGCCATACTATGTTATTTCTTACAGCCAGAGATGCAAGCAGTGACCCTCAAGATTTTTTTTTTTTACCAGATGAGGAAAGAGGTAGTATTTAGTGACTTCCATATTTTCATTTTCTTCATCTCTCGCCTCTATTTTCTCTCCCTTTCTTATGCTCTCCCTCCTGACCTTCCCTTCTGGATTTTGCGACTCAGCATCACAGGTTTTCATCACTTAAACAATGGGTGTCCTCACTCTGGGAGCTAGTACTCTACATTGGTGCTCTAATTTAATGATGTTCTAGTCTGCCTTTCAGCTTCTTCCCCCATTTTAGAATGAAGACTCTATAGAACTGGGATCCAGACACTGTTTTCTTTGTGAAAATTTATACCCAAGGCCAGCACAAAATCCTTCCTAAGTCTGACAATCATACTCATTTGTTCTGAAGTCATTATCTCTACAAGGCCTAGTGTTTGCAGTAACAAACAACAGAGGTTACAAAACGCTTACCCTGTCTGTTTCAAAAGTCTCCTTTGCAATTAATTGCTCACCACTGTTTGAGAAAATTTCCTTTCTCCACAGGAATTTTCCATAGAACACTCTATCTTAAAGGTGAATTTTTCTAGTGAGAAAATGCAAATATCCCATCTGTAGAGTTTCTTCATTCTTCTTCTTTTTTAAATCATGACTCTACTTGCCATTTTTTTTTTAGCAATAAAAAACTCCCAACCCAGAAGGCCTAACTATTCCACATCTTATCACCTTCCATAATGACTTTCAGAGGTAAGAACTGGCTGCCCTCACAGGTAATCAAGAGAAAAAAAAAAAAGACTATGGAAACTAGTGATGCCACCACTTGAGAGAATGAAGTCATTGTGAGAGAGTAGGGACCTCCTTAGAATGGAAAAACCTGAGTTGTCTCTTGGTTTTTACCCCTTGTATCTAGATGGCAAGGACAACTGTTTACAAGCTGTGTGTGACCTAGAGCAAGGGACCTCACCTCTCTGTACTTCATATGGGGTGAGATCACCACATGCTTCATAAACTTGTCATGTGGAACCAGTGGGTGGCCAGGTTAAAGCAAGGTGAGAAAGTTTCTCCTTTATCAGAAGAGCTGAAGCAGAGTGCACAAGCCACAGGCCAGGTGCATGTGGGGAAGGGGTGGGACTACAACAAAGAGACTTGAGACAACAGGAAGCCTGGGCTGGTCAGACATGCTCATGGTGGCCCTTGGGGACTTCAGGCTTATAGAAGTAACATCACAAATCTGGGATTCAGGGGCAAAGAGATAGCTTACCTGGTAGGACAGGCATCTTACCATTCTTGAGGCCCTAAGCTTGGGCCCTGACATGACGTGGGAGCACTGTGGATGGTGCAGTGGTGCTGTGATGTGTCTCTTTGCTCTCTAACTCTCCCCCCACTCTCTGAAATAGAAGAATCCGAAGCATGGCTCAGGGAAGACCACACAGTGGGGGTGGCATACATGTGAAGCCCCATGCCACATTAAACAACATGATAAAGAAAAAAGCCAGGATGCTCTTTTCTCAGTTGAAGAAGTGACATTCACAGAGGGAGGAGGAGACGAGACCAAAGGTTGTTTTAGAAGTAAAACCATAAAACAAGTTACCACAATTGGAAAAAATGTTGGTTCAGAAGACAGGAGATCTTGATTTTGTCTCAGCATATTAGCTGTTTGGGACAGGGAAGTAGCATAATGGCTATGCAATATGACTTTCATGCCTGAGGCCTAGAGGACCCAGGTTCAATCCCTGGTACCACCATAAACTAGAATTGAGCAGTGATTTGGTACCAAAAAAGTAGTTGTTTGATAATGGGCAGAAAATTTACTCTTTATCTCTCTCTCTCTTTCTATCTATCTATCTATCTATCTATCTATCTATCTATCTACTGATCAGCTCTGGTTTATGGTGGGTGGCTCAGGGGATTGAATCTGGGACTTGGGGGCCTCAGGCGTGAGAATTTCTTTGCATAACCATTATGCTATCTACCTCCTGCCTCCCTCTCTCTTCTCTTTCTCTCTTTTGCCACTTGAGTTCTCACTAGGGGGTTAGTGCCTATAAGGTCGCACCATTCCTGGAAGCCTTTGTTTGTTTATTTTTTATTTTTTTTAATTTAATTTATTATTGGATAGAGATAGAGAGAAGTTGAGAGGGGAGGGGAAGTAGAGAGAGAAAGAAACAGAGAGACACCTGCAGCCCTGCTTCATCACTCCTGAAGCTTTCCCTCTGCAGGTGGGACCAGGAGCTTGAACCTGGGTTCCTATGTGCTACAGTGTGTGCACTTAATCAGGTGTGCCACCGCCTACCCCTTGTTTGTTTATTTTTACTGCCATCACCACCAGCCTGCACTATGAATCCACCACTCCTGGTGGCCATTTTTTTCCTTTTATTTTCCTCTCTCAATTTTTTTTTTTATAGGACAGAGAGGAATTGAGAGGTTAGAGATAGATAGATAGATAGATAGGTAGATAGATAGAAACATAGACACCTTCAGGCCTGCTTCACCAATTGCTAGTGAGGCATTTCTTCTGCAGGTGGGGAGTGGGGCTTGAACCTGAGTCCTTGTACAGGGTAACATGTGTGCTTAACCAGGTGTGCCACTGCTTAACCAGCTGGCAGCCATTTATTTCCTTTTTCCTTCTTTTTGATAGAGATGAGAACAAGAGAGGAAGAAAGGGGTGGGGCAAAGATGTTCAGCCCTGTTTTACCACTCATGAAGATTCCTCCCCTATAGGTTGAGACTGGGGGCTTGAACCTGGGTCCTGGTGAATGGTAACATATGTGCTCTATGGGGTGCATCATCACCTGATTCTAGCCATGTGCACTTAACCTGTTGCACTACTGCCTGGCCCCCTCCACCTGATTCTAAAGCTTACTCTTTCTAAGGTATAATTTCCCTGTGGGAGATTACTAGATCTTCTTCCTGGTTCAGATATTCAGTTCTTTTAAACTTATGGGCAATCTTCTCAGTGTTTACAGAGAAGAGAAAAGAGGTGAAAAATACATGAAAGTACAAGGGAAGAAAAAAGGGTAAAAAAAAATGTAAGAAAAAAGAACCCCCTTCTGCTTAAATACAAGTAGTGAACTGTGTGCCACTTCTAGCAATCTCTGGCAAATGTTTCCTAACAGTGGCAGCTTGCTCACCCCTTATGGAATATTTGTAGAAAAGGAGGTACAGATTGCTAACAGGAAGACGCCTGAGATGTTGACTATCTCTGAATGTCTGATAAGGAAAGGGAAAAAAGGAAATGGCATTTGCTGTTTCTTCATTCGACAAACATATGTTAAGTGCACACTGTGAGCCTATGCACCCGGCCCACATGAATCCCACTTGATTTGGGTTCTCAAAAACTCACAACTTAGTATGGGAGACAGGCATGTAATAATGATAAAAAAAAAAAATCTAAAGCTACTCTATGAGAATTAATGAAATTAGAGCTGGAGAATGGAGGGTTCCCCCTTACCCCAATAGGGGGACTGGAGAAATCTCATACTGGGTGATATTGAGCTAGTCCTTAAAAGATGAGAAACTGGGAGCTGGGCCATAGTGCAGCAGGTTAAGTGCACATGGTGCAAAGCACAAGGGCCAGCATAAGGATCCTGGTTCGAGTTCCCAGCTCCCAACCTGCAGGGGGGTCGCTTCATAGGGGGTGAAGCAGATCCGTAGGTGTCTGCCTTTTCCCATCTCTCTCCATTTCTCTATGTCCTATCCAACAACAACAACAGCTATAACAATAACAACTACTACAAGGGCAACAAAATGGGAAAAATGGCTATCCAGGAGCAGTGGATTCGTAGTTCAGGCACCGAGCCCCAACAATAACCCTAGAAGAAAAAAAAAGATGAGAAAGTTTGGGGGCTAGGGAGATAGCTCAGTGGTAAAGCACATGCCTTGTCTGTGTAAGACCCTGAGTTCAAGCCCTGACAGCACACACACAGGGGAAGATGGGGACAAATGAAACATCATGGAGGGTGGAGGGGTGCTTTCATCTTCAAGTTAAAAAAAATAAAAATTAGAAAGGTTAGTAAGTTTTTACGGAGAGTGAGGAAGAGGGGCATTCCAGTCTGAGGTCATAACATGTGTGCAAGGCTGGAAGGGGGAAAGTCTGGGTGTTTGTAGGGTACAGAGGCAAGCGCTTTGCTGAAATAAAAACACTTGGGAGATTGCAGAGAAGTGACTAGATGCGTTCTGTCTTTTTATTGCCACCAGGGTTATCACTGGGTCTCAGTGCCTGCACAAGAATCCATTGCTTCTGGTGGCCATTATTTCCAGTTGAGAGGGGAGAGGAACTAGAGAAGGAGAGAGAAAGATAGACACCTGCAGACTTGCTTCACTGCTCAGAAAGTATTCCCTGTGAAGGTGGGGACCAGGGGTTCAAACCAGGGTCCCTGCACACAACTTGTGTGCTTAAATGGGTATACCACCATCCTGCTCCTGTCTCTCTTTCCTTCTTTCTTTCTTCCCTTCCTTCCTCCCTCCCTCCTTCTCTTTCTTCTTTCCTTCCTTGCTCCTTCCTTCCTTCCTTCCTTCCTTCCTTCCTTCCTTCCTTCCTTCTTTCCTTCCTTCCATTGTAAGGATTTACCTTAGGGATCTTAATGGAGGATTTTACCCAATATTCCTTTGAGGGTCAAAGAACCATTAATTAGTCTGATGCCTATGGAATACAGAAGCATGTGGCAATGGTGGATTTTGTATGAAGCAGACCTTGCTTTTCATTCTTTGGCTCACTAACAGTAAGAAATCCATTGTGCTTAGAGTGCTGGACTGGGAACTCAGTGATTGTGGTTCAGGGACTTGGAGAAGATGATTTATATCTCCAGATATCTCCAGATGGACCATCTGGGGACAAATTAAGGATGGTTTTCAAAATTAGAGATTGTCTGGCCACATATTCATAACTGAACACAAATGATTTGGTGACCTTTGGTCCAATGAACTGACCTTTTCTTATCTTAGCTTCTTCCCCAGAAAACTGTGGCAATGTTCCAGTGCCCTGAGTCACAGCGGGAGACTCCAGCTGTGGGTATGAGAAGCCCTGGAACAGCAGTTATGGATTGACCCTGCTAAGCTTAGACTGGCCTCATGTATCACTTAGCCCCGCCTGGAGTCTGGCCCCTCATACAAGAATCCTGGTAGTGCCAGCGACATAATATATTTACATAAACATTAAAAGAGGCCATGCATCTAGCATGAATAAAGAGATACTGCCTACAGCTCAACCATGAGTCCCTGGTCGTCTGTTACCCGCCCGTGAAAAACAACATAGCCTGGCGAAAACAACTTAACCCGTCGAAAACAATTTATGGCGCCACAACGTGGGACCAGACCTGCGCAACTCCCAGATAAGTGAAGACTTTGCCTACCTATGCACTATGGTCTTCTCTTCTACTTATGAAGAGGTTTGCCAAAGCCTCTACTGTTTCATTATGAGACAGTTTCTCTGTCTCTGGAACATTTTACTCTGGGCCACACTTCGGTTCCCTCACCGGGAACTTTGGTTTCTTATGACCGGGATCATAGAGCTTGGGAGATGCACGGAAATTTCTCCTTGGACTTTCTGGATTCCCTCTCCCATGTTTCCTGAGGAAAAGGACTACATTTTGCTCCGGGCCACAGTTTGGTTCTTTATGACTGTGATCGTAGACCTTGGGATATGCATGTGGATTTCCCCTGGGACTTTCTGGACTTCTTCTCGAATGTTTCCCATGGAGAAGGACTACTCTAATTTGAAGAACATTCTCGAGTACCCTGGCAGTTCCCAAGTATGGAGACACGTGGTTAGTTCTACTCTCCTGATTGGATTCTTTCTTCAATGGGAAGACGCTTTTAAAAATGGGTGCCTGAAGCAACCCAGCAGGAACAGTCAGAAACACCCTAAATGGAATTTCGAGGAGCTTTTTGAACTAGGATGCCCTCCGGGGACTCTTAATCCTACATGGTGAGATCTTGATAATCTGGTTCAAGTTGCGTTTCATAAGAGAATCATTTGAATGACTGAATTTTTGTTTGACATTGACTTAAAAAAAAAAAATGCTGGACGCAGCCATGATTTCTAGAGACATCCAGAAACAATCCAAAAAAGTTGTTTTTTCCCTCCTTTGATTTCTCTTTTACGTCTTGACATGAATCTGAAACGTTTAATCCTGGAAACCGTATGAGTTATGGGTGGGGCAGATAATGCAATGATTATGTTAATTATTCTCATGCCTGAGGCTTTTAACTGTGGTTCTTCTGTTTACCTTTGCACATTTTATTGAGTTTAAACTGTTTAAACAACCTTAAAATCATACTAGAAAGGACTTCCAATTATAATGGAGTTATCAATTATAGTAAACTTCTAATCTGCTACAAGTTTTGTTTGACAAGTAAGTGAATTTCAGCTGTCAAAGTCTTCACATGAAAAAGCATCTACTCAAATGGAATTCCTGGAAATCCATTTGGATCCTGTTCTCTGACATCGTCCCCGGAAACCAATGATGAGACCTGGCACGTCCTGAAGAAACAGATTCACAGACCCCGAAGATCACTCTCTCCAGAAAAGCAGAATTCTGGTGGCCGACATTCCCCATCGAGACAGACGTGCAGTGTTTCATCCTCTGGCATTTTCTTCTGTGGTCAGCTACTTTGGACTGACACCTCCATCGGACTTACTGGTACATGCTGCTGTGTTTCTCAAAGACTAACTTCAGCCAATTGCCTTGAGACTTTATAGACCATGTCCCCTCGCCTGCAGGCTCTGCCCCAGAGGCAGAAAACTCCCCCTCCTTATTAGGTTATGCCCACAGAGGCATGAAGTGCCCCAACAGGCAAGAGATGCCCACAGAGGCAGGAAACGCCCTTTGAGGCAAGAGATGCCCCCAGAGGCATGAAGCATTCCCAGAGGCAAGAAATGCCCTTTCGCCTGCTAGGCCTTGCCCTTTGAGGCAAGAAACGTTCCCCTTGACATCACATTGGTTATTGCTGCTCGCCTATTTTGTTTTCCATGTCTTATGCCAGTTCTTTTGAAAACGCCTGTACGATATACGTTTCTGTTCACCCCACAATGGCCATTAGTTAAAAAGAAAGGGGGAATTGTTGGTATGCATGAGACCCCTTCTGTTTCATTTGGTTTAAATCCCCCCTGCTTAACACTATTCTATTTACATAACCACTTCATTCTATTTACATAACCACTGTTAACAAGTTCCACCCTCCCTCCAGGGCATTTGTGGTTCAGTGATAGGATTCTCGCCTAATCTGCCCCCTCTTTGTCACACTCTGATTTTCACCAGTCACTTTTCTCTCCACCCTCTCTATGTCACATCCTGTTTCCACCCTACTTGGCAAGTATATATAAAGACAGCATTGTGAGTTTTAGAGTATCTTTAGTTTAGCTCAGCTCGGCTTAGACTGGGCTGCATCCTGCATGAATAAAGAGATACTGCCTACAGCTCAACCATGAGTCCCTGGTCGTCTGTTACCCGCCCGTGAAGCCAGCCCGGCAAAAACAACATAGCCTGGCGAAAACAACATAACCTGTTGAAAACAACACATCTCCACCAAGAGCTCTAACTAAACTACAAAAATGTGATTATTTAAATGTTTACTAAAAGTTTTTTAAATATTGTAATTATTAAAAGTTACTTCTTAAGGCGCAGGTAAGTGGTGCACCTGGTTGAGTGCACATGTTACAATGTGCAAGGACCTGGGTTCAAGTCCCTGATTCTGACTTGCAAGGGGAAAGCTTTGTGAGTAGTGAAGCAGGGCTGCAAGTGTCTCTCTCCGTCTCAATTTCCCCCTTCCTCTTGACTTCTGGCTGTCTCTATCAAATAAATAAAGATAATAAAAAATTTAAAAAGATCCATGCCTTTGGGTCCATGATTGTTTAACAATTTATTTGGCTTTGTATGTTAACTCTCTTTTCAGCCACCAGGTTCCAGATGCCATCAGGATGCTGGCCAGGCTTCCCTAGACTGAAGACCCCACCAATGTGTCCTGGAGCTCTGCTTCCCCAGAGATCCACCCTACTAGGGAAAGAGAGAGGCAGACTGGGAGTATGGACCGACCAGTCAACGTCCATGTTCAGCGGGGAAGCAATTACAGAAGCCAGACCTTCCACCTTCTGCAACCCACAATGACCCTGGGTCCATGCTCCCAGAGGGCTAGAGAATGGGAAAGCTGTCAGGGGAGGGGATGGGATATAGAGATTTGGTGGTGGGAATCGTGTGGAGTTGTACCCCTCCTATCCTATGGTTCTGTTAGTGTCTCCCTTTTTAAATAAATAAATAAATTTAAAAAATTTAAAAAGAAGAGTTAATTTTTTATTTTTAAAAATTTTTAGTGATTTAATACTGATTTACAAAACTACAAGGTAACAGGGGTACAACTTCGTACTGTTTCTACCACCAGAGTTCTCTGTCCCCATTCTCTCCATTGTAAGCTACAGCAGTTTTCCTAAGGTTACAGGTATGGGTTAACTATTATTTCTACAACTACCTGTCTATATTTGCTCATTTCCCCACCCCCCATTGGTTCCATGTTTTCTTCTTTCCAAGTCATACATATACCTATTACTATAACCAGTGTCTCTCTCTATTTTCTCTGCTCTCTTCAGGTCCTAACAGAGTAGAAGTTCAGAGCCCTCTGGTCATCTTCCCCCCTATTATTCCCTCCTACTGAGAGTATGGATCAAAATTCTTTTGGGGGTGCAGAAGGTGGGAGTTTTGGCTCCTCTGCTGGGCATGGGCACTGGCAGGTCTATCCACACCCCCAACCTATACAAGAATTAGTTCTTATGGATTGTGAGCAATCAAAATACAAGTTTACTAACCAAACTATACATATTTATCACAAATTTAACCTCAGAACAACAATTAGGAAAATTTAGAAAAGTGAATTATTATGGAAAATTGGAAGGAGTAGGGTTGGAAAAATAGCCTACTAGGATAATGTGCTGCTTTGCTATGTGCTTGAATCTGGTTTGAACACAATCTCTACCATACTGAAGGAAGTTTTGGTACTGTGGTCTCTTTCACTCCCTCTTTCTCTCTGTATATATCTAAAAGAAAAAAAAAGGAATATAAAACTTTTTCTGGAGGTCATTTTTGGAATAAAAGTACAAAATGAAGAGGAACTATCCAGATTTAATTTGAGACCTAGATTGGAAGAAGCCTTGGAATCTTACACTTCTGTCTGGTGGCTAAGAATTGTTGGCACAAGGCAGGCAGGTTCTCAGAGAGTCAGCCTTTCTTGGGGCAGCTCTTATATTTGAAAGGTTCCTTCTTGGAGCCTCCATGGGCTTCCTCCTCTTCTAGAATCTTAGGGGCTCTGAAAAGAAAGCCCTTTGGAGATCATCTAAGTTCATCCACACAGAATGCAGAAGTACCTTCTACAAATCTGACTCCTCTGAGGGGAAAAAAATGTTCCTAATGAATTTCTCAGCACTCCAAGAGAAATATGACAATGCTGAGCCAATCAGATTGTTAGACTCCTGCTTTACTCAGTGTGACCCCTACTGACTCAGTGAACTTAGTAAAGCTCAATGGATACTTGAAATTTTCACTTGATAGAGCAACCCTTCCCTCCTTTGGTTTGATTACTCTTCAGCTACCTGGAAAGCCAGAGCATGGATGTCTCTCGGCAAGGGAACCCCAATTGGGTCAGACATTTCCCATTGTAGCCTTTTCCTCATACCTTACTAATTTTGTGCCCATTCTCTGAATCTCTGCCTCAAAAGCTGCTTTTCCCATAATGTCTTTATGTTTGAGTCCTTTCATTCACAGAATCCTGGGCCTTTCTCCAGGATTCATCTGCTGACCTGCCTTACAACCAACTGCTACTTCCCGCAGAGTCCAGTCCGCAATAATGCAGGTCATCTTAATTTTTCAGCCTTGTCTACATATCTTGGGGTATGTGTTGAAAGAACAGATCACTTTTTTTCCCCTTTACACTTTTTTCTGTTGGGGGGATTTTTCTGAAATTATCATTCACCTTCAACTTGAAGAGAATCTGGCCTTTTCTATATATCAACATTGACTATACTACTAAATGTTCATGTTCATGGTGGGAACATTGAAAGAGTATCATCATTTTCTGACTTATTTCTGTAAGAAAATTTAAGTAGGCAGCCCAGGAGGTGGCTCAGAACAAGGGCACAGGATATACAAGCCAGAGGTCCTGAATTCAGTCCCTGGCATTGCATGTGTCAAAGCAGTGTTCTGGTCTTCCTCCTCCTCCTCTCCCTCTCAATTGATCAATCAGCCAATCAACCAAGCAATCAGTCTTTAACAAAAAGAAAACTGGGTGGAGTAACTGACACCATATGTTTGAGTGTTTGAATGTAGAGACTAGTTATGCTATGCAGACCAGGCCTTATTTTCTTTTAATTCTAAGATGCAGATAATAATACCATCACAGCACAACTGTTTTGAGGATCACATGAGGTACTATGTGATATTGCCTGGTTTAGAGGCGTTGCCCTGTAAAATTTAGATGGTGGCAAATAAAGTAAAATTATAATTCACTAGAACCCTTTAAATTTGAGAAGCTGGCATGAATGTGAAGGATTATACTTAATTGAGGAAAAAAATGAATTCGGTGACAGAAGAAGCATAAACAACTATTATTCAGGAAGAGGGGATGACTGCTTGTGCTCAAAATAAACATCAGAATAACAAGCAAGTATCAGAAATTAGCATAAGTTAAATATTACCCAGTGACACGTTATTGACAAAATTTCTCAGACCCTGTTTATGATGATTTGTCTCAGCACTGTAACTGTGTAACCTTAAGCATACAAATTGAAGCCTCAATCTTCTTGTGTACAAAATATAGAGGTTTGAAAGAAACGGTCTCTAAGATGCCATCCGGCTCTTTAAATTTCTCAGTCCCTAGTATTTTTTTAAACTTTATTCATATTTATTATCTTTATTTTATTTATTGGATCGAGACAGCCAGACATTGAGAGGGAAGAGGGTGATAGAGAGAGAGAGAGAGACAGAGAGACACCTGCAACACTGCTTCACCACTTGCAAAGCTCTCCCCCTGTAGGTGGGGACCGGGGACTCAAGTCTGGGTCCTTGTGTGTTGTAACATGTGCACTCAGGCAGGTGCGCCACCACCCTGCCCCTCCTAGTATTTTAAACTCAATGTGATAACTTTTGGATTACAAAAAGGGAAAACAAAAAGCCAACCACACTGTAATTGTGTGCAGTAAGCATTAGGCAACTTGACGGCAAAGCTATTTTAATACCTGTCACCAGGCATCAGAGAGGATATTACTGAACCCGTGGGTCTAGGGGTGGGTGAGTGAATCGCTCCCCCCCCCCCACTCTCATTGATGACACTGCCAACACAAACCCACTTGAATTTCAAAAGAGAGATCTTTCCAATTATCTGGTGTATGTAACCCAGCAAAGGTTACCAAAGAGAGCTTGAGAAATTGGACCTTTAAGAATAACAGGGCAAAAGTTTGGTGCGAGTAGCTTTGTGAAGGTCTTCCCAGGCCACTTCCTTGACCAAATTGGCTGTCAGGTATCTCCCAGCTCGGTTTCAATAGTTCCCCTCACTTTCACTCAGTGTTACCATTACTAGAGAGTGTGACTCAGAGCCCAAAGGTGAGCTAGGCTCTTGGTTGCTCAGTGTTTTATTACAGCAGTTAGATGACACTGTAGTACTGATATGTTTTTCAATGAGTTTTATTAGTTGTTCTTTGCAATTATTTTGAAATGCTTTTGTTCTTTTCCATTTCTTAATAGAGAAATGCGATTAGCCAAAGAGTAATGTCAGAGACTACACTAGAGTGCATAGTCTTCTAAGCCCTCAAGATTGCATATCTGTTACCTGATATCATCTATTAGGTCTTAATAGGAACTCACTATACAAAAAACAAAACAAAATAAAATGAGAATAAAAAAGAAATTGAGTATGAAGATGTGAGGGGCAGAAAAAAATGGATAGTGTACACACCAGGAAAGTTTACTTCAGGTATCCCAGAGGGAGAAAGAAAATAGAGAAAACCCAGCTGAGTGCTGTACAATTTTGGGTCCATTAGAATCATGACTGAGGTAAACATAAACATAATCTTTCATCTGGGCTAACATTTGTGAGCTGACAACTTCACTGATTATTAGAGAAACACAAATTAGAACCACTTTGCATCACCTTGCATCAGTGAGAATGAATGACTTAAAAAAAAAAAAAAGAACAAATGCTGAAGACGGTGTGGAGGAAATAGGAACCCCAGGAGTCTATTGGTAGGAATCCAAACTAGATCTTCAAACTGCAGCCCAGTGAAGAATGGTATGGAGAATCCTTAGCACCCTAAAAATAGAAGGCCAGCAAAACAGCTCACTTGGCTAGTGTGCTGCTTTGTCTAGGTTCAAAGCCCAGCCCTCACTGCACTGAAGGAAGCCTGGATGCTGTATTCTCTTTCACTATCTGCCTTTCTGTCACCATAAAAAAGGAAATGAAACCATATCATATCAAATTGATGGGGTTTACAGTCAACAATATTTATACACCTTTCCCATATTGGGAGCTACTCTCTTCCCTGATCCAGCTTTCTGGTCCTTTTTCCAGTCATGACATCATCTCCCCAGACAATAACTTGGATCCACCTGCATATCAGATGTCAGGCTCAGGGAAAAAAAATCTAGTATAGCCACAGGCCCTTTGGAATATAACTAAAATATGCCTACTAGCTACTTACAAAACAGAGACCCCCTACCCCAACTCTTCATCTGCACTACTCCAGCCTTTAGGTTCATGATTAGTCAACAACTTGTTTGGCTGCATATGTTAACTCTCTTTTCTGCCATCAGGTTCCAGATGCTAGCATGATGTCAACCAGACTTCCCTGGACAGACAACCCCACCAATGTGTCCCTAGAGCTCTGACTGCCCAGAACCCCGCCACACTAGGGAAAGAGAGAGGCAGACTGGGAGTATGGACCGACCTGTCAACACCCAAGTTCAGTGGGGAAGCAATTACAGACACCAGACCTTCTGCATCCCACAGTGACCTTGGGTCCATACTCCCAGAGAGTTAAAGAATAGGAAAGTTATTGGGGGAGGGGGTGGGATATGGATTTCTGGTGTCAGGAATTGTGTGGAGTTGTACCCCTCTTATCCTATGACTTTTTCAGTATTTCCTTTTTATAAATAAATTAAAAAAAAAGAGAGAGATCGAGCTCACATCAGAGCAAAAAAAAAAGACATGAAAATGCTAAAATTTGCAAGGATATGTGCACCCTCCTTATATTTATAGTTGCACTGTTCACAATAGTCAAAATATGGAACCCACATGAATGCCCATTGACACATGACTAGATCCGTAAGTGATGGGGATGTGCTCAATAGAACGCCACTCAGCCTTTAAAAAGATGCAGTTTGGCTATTAGGGACCAAATAGATAGAACTGGAGATGATATGCAAAGAGAAATAATGATTTGAACAAATTATTAGATGACTTCACTCATATATGGAATACAGGTAACTGATACAAACAAAACTGCAAAAAGAATAACAGAAATTACCAAGCCTTTGTGGAAACGATGGTGGTTGTCAGAGGGAATGATACTGAGAGAAGAGGAGATAGTGGAAATTTTCCATTTGGTGGGATGGCTCAGGAACCTTGGTGTTAGATGGGGTGAGTTGTACATACATGGACACACACATACATACACATGACACTATATTCCTAAAATCTTATAAAACAAATGGGGAAATAAAAGTTTGATGGCTGGGTACTGATAGTCATGCACTAAATGAACAGAGTTCACCTGACACCTCCTTACTTAAAAAACTTGTGGTTCTCCCACCTGGTTCCAGCTGCCTTTGCACTGGTAGAGACCTGGTGACTTCTTCTGTCATATTTGGCAACCTGTAGAGGTAGATGCAATCAGTATAATTATCTCCATTTTCCTCCAGTTGAATAAACTGGAGCCTGAGAAGTGACTTGCCCAAGGTCACAGCGGGGGAGTGGGAGGGAACAATGTTGAAAGGTGCTTGGCTGGGTATAGCTGCATAACTACTGGGGCCCTTTTCTTAGAATAACCAGATCTCCAGTGGGAAAGGACCTTTCTTTTTTTATATAAATATATATTTTTAATATTTATTTACTTTCCCTTTTGTTGCCGTTGTTATTGATGTCATTATTGTTGGATAGGACAGAGAGAAGTGGAGAGAGGAGGGGAAGACAGAGGGGGAGAGAAAGACACTTGCAGACCTGCTTCACCACCTGTGAAGCAATTTCCCTGCAGGTGGGGAACTGGGGGCTCGAACCGGGGTCCTTACGCTGGTCCTTGTGCTTTGTGCCACATGCGCTTAACCCTCTGCACTACTGCCCAACTCCCTTATTTTATTAGTGATTTAATAATGATTAACAAGACTGTAAGATGACAACAGGGGTACAATTCCACATAGTTCCCAACATCAGAGGTCCATGTCCAATTCCCTCCATTGGAAACTTTTCTATTTTTTAAAATTTATTTATTTATTTTGAATAGAAACAGAGAGAAATTGTGAGGGGAGGGGGAAATAGTGCAGAAGAGAGACACCTGTAGACCTACTTCACTACTTGCGACGCTTTCCCTCTGCAGGTGGGGATCAGGGCTTGAGCCTGGATCCTTGCGCACTGTAATGTGTGTTCTTAACCAGGTGTGCCACTGCCTGGCCCTGAAACTTTTCTATTCTTTATCCACCTCTGAGAATATGGACTAAAAATCCTTATGGGGTGCAGAAGGTGGAAAGTCTGAATTCTGTAATTGTTTTTCCGCTGGACATGGGCATTGGCAGGTCAATCCATAGCCCCAGCCTGTCTATATCTTTTCCTAGTGGGGTGGGGTTCTGGAGAGGTGGGCCTCTGGAACACATTGGTGAGGCTGTGTGTTCAGGGAGGTCAGGATGGCATCATGGTAGCATCTGCAACTTGTGGCTGAAAGGCAGTATGATATAAAGCAAATTGTTCTATAAACTGGCATCCCAAGGTGGGAACAGGGCAAATGAAACTTGTGTCTTCATGTGGGAGGATGTTGGAAAGTCTTTTTTTAGGTATGCTTCATGTGGCCCATGACTTTAGTCATTTTTTTTCCTTGATCTCCTCCCCTGTGATACTGAATATGCTGACCTCAACTCAACCAATGTAACCAGTGTCTCCATGCCATGTATCAAGAGATTCAGGTATCATACTGTATCCAGAGATGCTGAAGCCTGAGATGTCAACCCTCCAACTCCAATAATCTGGTGAGACATCTCCCCCTCCAGTTTCATTTCAAGTGATGCATTCCTTAGTGAAGTTACAGACCCTAGATATCGAATAGGGCCTAAGAGACAGGGTGCATGTACACATGTATCCATAAATTAGGGGAAAATATGTACCTCCAAGTAAAAGTACATAGTGATCCACTGTGAGTAGACTTAGATTCAGTAAATTCAGCAAGCAAGTAGAAAGACCTAAAGAAGACACTGTAAAGTACTTAGTCCAATATTTACTATTTGGGCCCCACTTCACTTCCCTCAGTCACATTAGGGCAAGAGACTAGCGCAGTTTAATGATGGTCAATTCTAAGCCACTCCATCATCTGGGGCCCTCATCAGAGAATCCTTGGATTCCCACATTGATATAATGGACCCTGACCCTCTCTTCACCATCACTGGTCACCTCTATCAGAAATGCCATCATAAACCCTCTTGTGAGCCTCTCTAGGACCTTGCCGTCACTGTAGAGTGGCAATTGTAGGGACTGCCCCACTCTTTGAAGGGAGACTGGGTCTGCCACTCGAGGAAGACTGGTCCTGAAATAAGTGCAGCTTAGAATGTTCCTAACTGTGACCATGGACTGTGAGCCTAGACTGACAGGTCAGGACTCAGAAGTTATACCGGCTCCCTCCTGTGCTAAATGTGAATAGACATTGGCCTTAGGTCAGATTGATGGAGTTGACAGTTAATAGTATTTATAGACTCTTCTCATATTTGGGAGCTACTCTCTATCCTATTCCAGCTTTCTAGTCCTATTTTCAACTCAGACACCATCTTCTCAGACAATACTGTTAGTCCACCAGCATGCTAGCTATCAGTATTTGGTCTGACACTTTGGTATTTCCCAAATGGGAATTTCACTGTAAATCCTTCGATCCACTCTCACCTCACCCAGAATGTCTAGGTCTCTGTTGTCTGAAACAAATGTATTTTTAATTCTCTGACCAGATTCTTTATCTTGCCCCCCACGGAGCAGACAAAGCTTTTAGAGCCTTTTCCTTCCCTGATACCATTGGTCTTCTTCTGCTGTCAATTACTTTTTCTGCAGCTTCCCAGGGGCTGTCTTCTGTTTCTCTGTCCCTCCTTTCTTCTTTCCTGTAATGGTGTCAAACCAACTTTCTAAAATGTAGCTCGTCCTGTCACTCAGGATACTTGACTTACTGGCTCTTCTGCTGCTCCAGAGCATTTTCCTGATGTTGTCCTTTTCTGCTCTCCTGCTGTCTACGTCTCCTTCTCTAGTCTACCACCTTGCAACATCTGAAACTTACATGACTCCCAAACCTGTGTCAAATGGCCCTTTTCTCTGAAACCTCTGATACTGCAACAAATGGCCCTCTTCTCTAAAATCTCTGACACTCTTCTCCTTATACCCCAATGGGAAGCAAATTCCCCTCTCCTTCTGTCATCTTTGAGAATGTTATGTTTCTATTTTTAACTGAATATTTATTTGCACAATTACTTAGCTACAGTGTGTTTCTTCCAAACTTTGTGTCAGTTTTATACCCTTTTTGGTTACTGCTGTATGAACAGCACAGTGCCTGATCATTACAGGCACGTACTTGATATATTTAATTTAAATAAATAAATTAATTAATTAAATCAATTTGCCTCCAGGGTTATCACTGGGGCTTGGTGCTAGCATTACGAATCCACTACTCCTGGTGGCCATTACCCCCCCCCCCCCAATTTTATTGAATATGATGGAGAGAAATTGAGAAAAGAAGGGAGGAATAGAGAGGGAGAGAAAAAAATAGACACCAGCAGACCTGCTTCATGGCTTGTGAAGCATCATCCATGCTGCAGATGAGGAATGGGGGCTTGAACCTGGATCCTCCCACTGGTGCTTGCACCTAATACAATGTGTGCTTAACCAGGTGTACCACTGCCTGGCTCCCTATTTTATTATTTTATTTATTTACCAGAGCATTGCTCAGTTCTGGGCAATGGCAGTGTGGGGGGATTGAACCTGGAACCTTGAAACTTCAGGCACAAAGTTTCTTTGAATAACCATTACACTATCTCTCCTATTCTCTATATTTTATTCTTGAATGAATGCATGCATCAGTTGAGTTAGTTTCCTTGTTTTCTTGGTTATAACAGTATCACTTGAATACTTGTCTATCTTTGTATCTGTATATATATATTAAAATTTTATTTATTTATTTATTTATTTATTTATTTATTAGAGACAGAAAGGGGAGATAGAGAGGGAAAGAGACAGAGAGACACCTGCATTCCTGCTTCACCACTCCTGAAACTTTCCCCCTACAGGTGGGAACCAGGGGCTTGAACATGGGTCCTTCGCACTATAATGTAAGCACTTAACCAGGTGCGTCACCGCCTGGTCCTGTATCTGTATATCTTTATTTAAATATAACTAGGGGGTTCAGGCAATGGCACACCTGGTTAAGCATACATATTACTCCTCTCAATTGCTCTGTCTCTACCCAATAAATAAATACATAAATTATATTACAAAGAATTATCTTTAACAAAAAAAAGGGTTGTTCTTTGTTAATTTGGAAAATGTTCTTTTTCTCTTTGCTCAGATCAAGGGAACAGTTTAGGAAACCCAACCTTTTGCCTCTGCCAGAGAAAGGGGTTGGGGGAAGATATACACTTGAAATAGAGAACACTTGGCTATGTTAAAAATGTGTTTCAGAGCAAGGGCCAAACATTTCAAAAGGTGAGCAGACGTGGGGAACCTGCAGGTAGAGTTCACTGACTAACTGGGCTGCTTTCAAGTGGCCCTGCTGAGATTGGCTGAGAGGCTTGTATCTCGCCTCATTAGACAGTCTTTTCTAAGATGTGTTTCAGGATGAGAAGAAAAAGAAAGGAAGGGGAGAAAAAGGGACAGCTGCTAGGTTGCTACTGGAGGGAAACAGGATGTAAAGAAGAGGAATGCAGCTGCAGGGGACTGGTTCTTGTCACCTTTCATCTCTTTCCATCACTACTCCGCACTCCCTTGCCAAGCTTCGTTTCCTATCAGGATCCACCTAAGGACCGGAGCTTGCCTTTTTTCTGCCTCTCCTAAGCTTCCCAGAGCTGTCTGATCTCTTTAGCTAGAGCTCTCTGAGCTGGGCCACGACCTCTCGCTTCCCTGCAGCTCTGAGGAGGATCAGAAAGCAGAGAAGGTGACAGGCAGGTGACCCAGCTTATAAAGGGAGTAGGAAGTGCTTTGCCCAAATTAGCATCACAGAGAGAGTTCAAGGCTCTCTTTCCTGATTCAGGATGCAGAGTCCAGTTCTCAGTGGTAATCAGAAGTGGATACTGGGTATGCATGTGGGGGGGGGCAGGAAAGAAGAGTAGAGATAGCATCACAGCTGACTGACAATTGTACACACTGAGAGAAGTGGATACTGAGTGTGTATGGGGGGCAGGAAAGAAGAGTAGAGATAGCATCACAGCTGACTGACAATTGTACACACTGAGAGAAGTGGATACTGGGTGTGCATGTGTATGGGGGGCAGGAAAGAAGAGTAGAGATAGCATCACAGCTGACTGACAATTGTACACACTGAGAGAAGTGGATACTGAGTGTGCATGTGTATGGGGGGCAGGAAAGAAGAGTAGAGATAGCATCACAGCTGACTGACAATTGTACACACTGAGAGAAGTGGATACTGGGTGTGCATGTGTATGGGGGGCAGGAAAGAAGAGTAGAGATAGCATCACAGCTGACTGACAATTGTACACACTGAGAGAAGGCAGGTGGGGGTGGGATGGCAAACTAACAAATGATGACAAAAGGTGGCAAGTTCCAAATCACATACATACACAAGACACCCCAGAGCCTGCTTCAGGCCTGGGGGAAAAACAAATAAACAAACAAGAACTTGAATGGGAAGAATTTTTTTTTTTTTTTTGCCACCAAGGTTACTGCTGGGGCTCTATGCCTGAACAATGAGTCTATTTTCCCCAGTAGCCATTCCCCCCCCCTTTCCTTTATTTTTTATTTGATAGGATAGTGAGAAGTTGAGATGGGAGGCAGAGGTAGAGTGGGAGAGAGAAGAACTCCATCAGGACCAAGAGAGAGAGAAGGAAAAAGGGAGGGACATTGGAATATAGTAACAGTTGTACACGTGAATTGGAAAGGAAAAGATGGGACCATGGCAAAAATGGGCAAATATAGACAAATATATATTTACAACAGATAGTTGAGGAAATAATAGCTATCTCATATCTGTAACCTTAGGAGAACCGCTGTAACTTACAATGGAGGGAATGGGGACGCAGAACCCTGGTGCTGGGAATGGTGTGGAGTTGTACCCCTGATATCTTGTAATTTTGTAAACCAATGTTAAATCACTAATAAAATATAAAAAGAGAGGGGCATACATATTTCATACTTATTTTCCAGGAAGTGGATGAGTGAATTGGTCCATGAATTTGGACAAAATATATTTGCATAATCATATAATTGCAACCATGATCTCTGTACTTCCTGTAGTTAGTAGAAAGAACATTTAATCTGGGGTACATATCTATTCATGAACTGATCTTTTCTGTTGCTGTTGTTGGGGATGTACTGTTTTCCAGGACCATGGTTGTCTCTGGATACATTTTTTTTTTTTTTGCCTCCAGGGTTATCGCTGGGGCTCGGTGCCTGCACTAGGAACCCACTGCTCCTGGAGGCCATTTTCCCCATGTTGTTACCCTTGTTGTTGGCGTTGTTATTATTATTGTTGTTGGACAGGACAGAAAGAAATTGAGAGAGGAGGGGAGAGAGGGGGTGTGGAAAACAGACACCTGCAGACCTGCTTCACGGCTCCTGAAGTGACCCCCGCCCCCGTAGGTGGTGAACTTGAACTGGGATCCTTACGCTGTTCCTTGCGCTTTGCTGCACCATGTGGCTTAACCTGCTGTGCTACGTACGGTCTGACCGCCTTGGGGTACAGCTTTACATTTCCCAAAAGTATGTGCCAACACACCTCATTTATACCTCCAAGTACTGTACAGAACATTGGACCCCATGCCCTCTTTAATCTCTTCCTGTCTCCACTGTAGTGTCTGTCCTCAGAGATGCTGGTACAGAGGAAGGTTCATTAATGTCCCTCTCTGTCTTTTCCTGGTGGTATACATTGATCGTAAACTCATCCCCCCCACTCCCCAGAGAGTTAACACTAGATTAAAAGGCAGCCACACCATGAATTACCGGGCAGCCTGGACCTTTTACTTTTGAGTCATTGACAAGCAAAGGAGACACCTAGTTTAGAACTGTGGCTTAGACTCTGATTACTGAAAAAGTATAGATCATGTCAGAATAACAACTAGCTCCCTGGCTGAAAGGAGGGATGGCTCAGTGACAGAAGCAGGAGTCCTCAGTACACTGCAGTGCTCATCTGAAAGGTTTGAGTCAACCACTGACACTGGACTTCTTCCAAGTAGTTTATGCATACACACACACACACACACACACACACACACACACACACACACACACACACACCACCTTGCCAACAAATGTGTTAGGGAAGAGCTCTAGTAGAAATACTAGGCAAAAAGCACAGGGACCGATGTAAGGATCCTGGTTCGAGCTCCTGGCTCCGTACCTGCAGGGGTGTGTGTGGGGTGGTGGTGAAGCAGGTCTGCAGGTGTCTTTCTCTGCCCCCCCCATCTTCCCCTCCATTCTCGATCTTTCTTTCTGTTCTATCCCTCAACAACAATAGTAGCAATGGCAACAATAACAATAGCAACAGCAACAAGGGCAACAGGCACAGACCCCCAGCAATAATACTGGAGGCAAAAAACAAAACAAAAAAACGAGAAGATCCCATATTTTTTACTTGTCTTTGAACATACCCCAGGCTCGGGATGACGGCTTCTGCAGAGATGTGGGGACAGAAAGAGCCAGGAAAGACTCTTTAAATCTACTATTCTGTGAAGATGGGATCCATTGCACTCAGGCTGCAGAGAGAAGACACACATTTGGCGAGACTTACTGTGAAGTCCAGGCTTGTACTTGCTCTTGTTGTTCAGCCTTCTTGTATGTAGTTCCCAAATCTGCCCCATGCAGAGAAGCAAATGGAATTATGTGAATTGGAATATAATTGTTGTCCTTCTCCTTTGGTGAAACCCCCGCATTAAAGAGATTCTGTACATGGGGGTTATTTACATCAACTTGGAAATCATACCATATGTTGTAGCTGTCTACTGAGATCATAGCACATACAATAACGAAACATTTGCTCACACAGTTGAAAGTATTGATTACACCATCACCGCCCAAGAACTTGGGTTCTCAGGCCTCACTGCCTGCATTTCATCGGTGTATGTCCAGGAAGGGCTCCAGAATCTGAAGACTTTTGAAACTCCCCGGGGCCGAGCTATGGTGCACTGAGTGGAGGACACACACTACTATGTGCAAGGACCTAGACTCAAGCCCCTGGTCCCCACCTGCAAGGGGGAAACTTCAAATCGGTGAAGCAGGTGTTTCTCTTTCTGTCTTCCTCTCTATCTCCCCTTTTGCTCTCAATATCTGTCAAGCTAATAAAATAAAAACAAAGAAAATAGGAAAGCTCTCTGGATATTTCTGACTATTAATATTATGATATTAATAATATCATGATATTAATATATGATATTAATTATGATATTAATATAATATTAGATATGATATTAATATAATATAATTAATTATAATTAATTATAATTAATATATAATTAATTATAATTATATCTAATTAATATTAGATATAATATTAATATAATATAATATTAGATATGATATTAATTATGATATTAATAATATCATAATATT
Source organism: Erinaceus europaeus (assembly GCF_950295315.1). Taxonomy (NCBI): domain Eukaryota; kingdom Metazoa; phylum Chordata; class Mammalia; order Eulipotyphla; family Erinaceidae; genus Erinaceus; species Erinaceus europaeus. The sequence goes on from NC_080170.1 coordinate 109,784,956, forward strand.
AATATTATGATATTTCTGACTATTAATCCAGTGTGAGGGTTAATGGGTCTACTTAAAGAAAAAAAAAATATTTACTTTACTTGTTCCAGTGAAAGAATGTGTGCTAGGAGACCAGGATGTTGTTCCTCCCATGCAGTGCAAGGCCTGTTTTCCTGTGCAGACGGAACCTTCTAATTCCTACCTGTTCTTGCTGAGTCATTTCCTCAGGTTACTGGCTTGCTTTTTTTTTTTTTTTAATACCCTAATTTACCTTTAGAACACTCTAATGTCAATATTTTCATTTTATAAATAAAAATTAAAAAAAGAGAACACTCTAACATTCATGCTATGCACAATAGCCAGTTTGAAATAACCCAAAGGGGCCAGGCAGTGGAGCATCTGTTTAAGTGCACACAGTGCAGTGCACACGGATCCAGATTCAAGCCCCTGGACTCTACTTGCAGGGGGAAAGCTTCACAAGTGGTGAAGCAAGGCTGCTGCTGTCTCTTTCCTTCTCGTTGTCCTACTCCTCTCAGTTTCTTTCTGTCTCTACCCAGTAATAATAATACAGTAAAAAAAAAAGGAACAACTCAAATCTCTTTCTGTTCATGAGTAAGTAAATAAAAAAACGCCAAAGTGTGGGAGTCGGGTGGTAGCGCAGTGGGTTAAAGTGCACGTGGTGAAAACGCAAGGACTGGTATAAGGATCCCGGTTCGAGCCCCCGGCTCCACACCTGCAGGGGAGTCGCTTCATAGGTGGTGAAGCAGGTCTGCAGGTGTTTATCTTTCTCTCCCCATCTCTGTCTTCCCCTCCTCTCTCCATATCCTCTGTTGGATTTATCCAACAACAATGTCACCAATAACTACAACAATAATAACATAACAATAAAACAAGGACAACAAAAGGGAATAAATAAATAAATAAACATTTGAAAACAAACAAACAAACAAACCCACGCCAAAGTGTATATACATATAGTGGACTATTCAGTCCTTAAAAAGGAACAGGGTGCCAACAATGTGTTACAGCCTGAATGAACCTCTAAAACATAATCCTATGTGAAAGAGAGAAGACACAAAATCCCTCACATTTTATGACTCCATTTTAAGGGAAATAACTGAAATTATAAAGACTTAGAGACAAAATAGATTGGTGATTGTCAGGGGCTGGCAAGGGGAGAGATTGTCAGGGGATGGAGAGGAGGGACAAGTACTTAATAGGTAGATGGTTTCCTTTTGGAGTGATGCAAATGGTTTAGACACAGCTAGAAGCAGTAGTTGTACAACATTTTGAAGTGCTACTGAGACATCCATTTTAAACAGTTAATTAAAAAAAATTTTTTTTCATTATTTATTTATTCCCTTTTGTTGCCCTTGCTGTTTTATTGTTGTAGTTATTGTTGTAGTCACCATTGATGTCATTGTTGTTGGATAGGACAGAGAGAAATGGAGAGAGGAGGGGAAGACAGAGAGGGGGAGAGAAAGACACCTGCAGACCTGCTTCACCGCTTGTGATGTGACTCCCCTGCAGGTGGGGACCTGGGGGCTTGAACCGGAATCCTTACACCGGTCCTTGCGCTTTGCGCCACCTGTGCTTAACCTGCAGCACTACAGCCCGACTCCCAACAGTTAATTTTTAAAAAAATATTTATTTATTCCCTTTTGTTTCCCTTGTAGTTATTATTGTTGTTGTTATTGATGTCATTGTTGTTGGTGTCATTGTTGTTGGATAGTACAGACAGAAATGGAGAGAAGAGAGGAAGACAGAGAGGGGGAGAGAAAGACAGACACCTGCAGACCTGAAGCTACTCCCCTGCAGGTGTGGAGCCAGGGGCTCAAATCTGGATCTTCTAAGCTAGTCCTTGTGCTTTGTGCCATGTGTGCTTAACCCTCTGCACTACTGCCTGACTCCCTAAACAGTTAAATGTTTTTTTATATTTATTCCCTTTTGTTGCCCTTTTTTTTTATTGTTGTAGTTATTATTGTTGTTGTTATTGATGTTTTTGTTGTTGGATATGTCAGAGAGAAATGGAGAGAGGAGGAGAAAACAGAGGGGGCGAGAAAGATAGGCACCTGCAGACCAGCTTCACCACCTGTGAAGCGACTCCCTTGCAGGTGGGGAGCCGGGGACTTGAACCGGGATCTTTACGCTGGTCCTTGTGCTTTGTGCTACCTGCAATTAACCCACTGCACTACTGCCTGACTCCCAAACAGTACATTTTATATTGCGTGAATTTCACCTCAGTAGAGAAGACAAAGACTGGAGACCAGCATTGGTGCACCCAGCAGAGCTCCCCATCTGCAGAGTGAGAAGCTTTACAAATGATGAAGCAATGTTGTGGGAGCAACTCTCTCTCTCCTTCGTCCTTTTTTTGTTTAAAAAATATTTAATTTGATAGGACAGAGAGAAATTGAGAGGGAGGGTAGAGAAAGAGAGAGACAGAGACACCTACAACATTGATTCACTGCTTGTGAAGCTTTCCCCCCTACAGGTGGGGGACCGGTGGCTTGAACCCAGGTCCCTGTGCATAGTAACAAGTACCCTTAACCAGGAGCGAACCACCCAGCCCTTCCCTCTCCATTTCTCTCTGTCACTATCCAAAAGTAAATAAATAAAGTAAAATATAAGTAAAGGGGAACAACCAACCAACCAACCAAACAAAAACAAAGGCTACTCAACATTCAGCACTGCAGTGATGCTCAGTGCAGCAGGCCACACTCAGGGACCCTGTTAGTCTCATGGAGGAAGAGGGAGGCCATCGATAAAGTGACACTGATCTGCATACAAGAACAACCATAGTCACATCCACAGTCTCAGTGGTACTGCTGGGAGTTAGATCACACACTTGCATACGAACGTCACCTCTCACTTGGGTGTCACCTAAAGGGAAACATGTAATTTTATTCTCCAGAAGCCAGGAGCAGCCTGATTTCTCTCAGTGAATCTTAAGTAGATTTAAAAGAGCAAGCCTAACAGACCTAAATTTTTGCCAGCCAGGGTAGTGACTTGGCAACATTAAGTAAGTTTAATTGTCCCCTGGACGTGTTAGTGTATATTGGCCGAAGTGGATTGTGGAAGACCAGTGTTGTGGCCATCTGACCCAGTACTAGTTAAAGGTTAAAATTGTGTGTGTATGTGTGTGTGCGTGTGGGGGAGAGGGTCCCAGAAATACTATGTTCTTTGACAAAGATGCCACCATTTTTCCTTCTATTTTTCCCCAGTGGATGATGGGTATGACAGCTATAGCTTCAGCAGCCAGAATGTAACCATGAAGTAAAATTCTAGCTTAAGGTCACTGTGACGACTCCACTGGATCTCTAAGCTAGCACCAGCGGTGACCTTCCTCTGGATACTTTACATGAGGAAAATTAATTTTCGCTTGTCCAAATCACTGCTGATAAGTCTTCTGTGACTTGCAACTGAAAACTTTTTTTTTCTTCTTTTACCTCCAGGGTCATTGCTGGGGCTCTGTACCTGCACTATGAACCCACTGATCCTGGAAGCAATTTTTCCCCCTTTTGTTGTCCTTGTTGTTTATCATTGTTGTTGGGTAGGACAGAGAGAAATCGAGAGAAGAAGGGAAGACAGAGAGGAGGAGAGAAAGATAGACACCTGCAGACCTGCTTCACCGCTTGTGAATCGACCCCCCCTGCAGGTGGGGAGCCGGGGCTTGAACTTGGATCCTTACACAGGTCCTTGTGTTTTGTGCCCTGTGCACTTAACTATCTGGCCCCAAAAATGTTGTTTTAAAAAAATATTTCATTTTATTTCTTTTAAAGAGAGAGAGAAAGGGAGAGGAGAGAGAGAGAGAGGGAGAGAGAGAGAGAGAGAAACTAGAACACTGCTAAGTTTTGGCTTATGGTAGTGCTGGGGGCTGAACCTTGTACCTCAGAACCACAGATATGGATTCTTTTGCATAAGCATAATGATATCTCTCCAGCCCCTGAAAAAACTCTTAACAAAGTTAGGACTGTGCTTTGGTGAGGGCCATTTTGCTCAGTAATCTCTATTTAATTTTGTTAATTGATTTATTTTTATTGCCACCATGGTTATCCCTGGGGCTTGGTGAGGAAAGGAATACAGAAATGGAAAGAGACTGCTGCAGACCTGCTTCCACAGGTGGGGAGTGGGGAGAGGGTCGAACCTGGGTGCTAGGGCATAGTACCATGTGTCCTCAACTGGGCACACCCCCACCTGACCCCCTCGGTGATCTCTTAATAAAGTTGTCTGTTGCAAACAGATTGCAAAGGCAAGTCCACCACAAAGGCGTGGGCGATGCCATCTCTCTGCTTGCTCTTCCTGCCTCTGTGAATGAGGCCCTAAGATTTATAACAGGGAGGAGATCAGGACAAGACATATAGGTGTCTGGCCTTCCTTGTCTCAGCACTGTCATCTATTTCTTTAATGAAGTGTGAGACCAGGACTCCATAAATTCACATAGTAGCAGAAGCGGGCAGCCGCTCGTCAGCAGAGCTATTCAGGGAAGCCAGCATCACTCTTTGCGTATTAGAGAAGTTCACAGCTGGTTAAAAATAGGCTTGGAGAGAAGTCGCTTTTAGACCACAGCTCATTTTGGATTTCTCTGGAGCCCCATTCTGGGCCACAATGTATTTCCTTTTTCCTAAGTAAGAGCACCCAGGCGGCTCAGAAACAATAGCTGCGTGGTTATCTTTAGGTTGGTTGTGCACGGAAAGCAGAACTAGGTAGAAGCAGCAGTAACCCCCTGGGCACACTGCAGTGTTAACAGCTTTTTAATAAGTGCTTGTGCCAGTGGAGCCTTTACTAGGGGACGGCTTTTTGCCTTAAATCCTCAAAACAACCCCTGAGAAAGAGGCTATTAATATGCCTTCTCTCCCACTTTTTTTATTTTAATTTTTTAAAAATATTTATTTTATTTATTTATTCCCTTTTGTTGCCCTTGTTGTTTTATTGTTGTAGTTATTATTGTTGTCGTTGTTGGATAGGATAGAGAGAAATGGAGAGAGGAGGGGAGAAAGATAGACACCTGCAGACCTGCTTCACCGCCTGTGAAGCGACTCCCCTGCAGGTGGGGAGCCGGGGTTCAAACCGGGATCCTTATGCCGGTCCTTGTGCCGGTCCTTGTGCTTTGCGCCACCTGCGCTTAACCCGCTGCTGCGTTACAGCCCGACTCCCCCCTCCCCCTTTTGACGGAACCTCAGGGTCAGAGCGAAGAAGCAACTTGTTCACACAGGTGGAGCATGGAGGAACCAGGGTCTTCACAAAGGTGTGTCAGATTCCCTTCTGAGCCTGTGTTTTCTGCATCACTTCATTTTGAACTCTGCACAGCTCTGTGAAGTCGGGAGCAGAGCAGAGTGGGTACCCTGGCTCACACAAGGGGGAAAACAGACTTCATTTGTCAAGGTCAACCAGGCTGATTTAGAGTTTTAGGCTCTTCCTGGACTGAGTGCTCAAGCCCTGTCCTTCTGAAAGAAGACCCTTCTGGGCTTCACTTCAGAGATACACTCCGTACTCAGTATCCAAACATTCCAAGGCTAACCTGATTTATTCAATGTCTCTCATAGATAATTTCCTACCTAGGATATCTATTAAATAATATTTGGTTTTGACATTCAAAAAGCCCCATGTGCAATATTATGTTTACTTTTTTTTTTTAGGATTTATTTATTTATTTCATAGGACAGAGAGAAACTGAGAGGAGAAGGGGAAATAGAATGGGAGAGAGAAAGAGAGAGAGAGAGAGAGAGAGAGAGACCCCTGTAGCCCTGCTCAACACTTTTGAAGCTTTCTCCCTGCAGGTGGAGGCTGGGAGCTTGAACCCTAGTCCTTGTACATGTCAATACATACGTGCAACCAGGTGCGCCACCAGCTGGCCCTTTTTACTGTTAATTTAACAGTTCTTCAAATAATGGGAGGAGAGTGAGCTGGAAGGGATGACTGTTTTTAATATGGCTCTGTCAATTAGCTGATAAAGCCAGGATCATATCTCTTTGAACATTTAAATTATCCAGTGACAGGGAAGCTGAGAATTAGCTTGTGGTGTGTGGGGGTGGGAGGGGGAGAGTGTAGGTTAGTGCATGTGAATTTATTTTCAACACCTGAGTTTTGAAAAAATAAAAGTGATCTGCCCACATTTTCAAGCACAGTGGTAATCAAAAGAGAGCTCTATGGAGGTAATAATACCTTGTATTTAAATACTGCTTGTCTCTGAAAAGCTCCAAGCATGCTATAATCATTTCCTTATTGCGGTTCTCAAAACTTCCTGGGTCAAAAAGTTACAAAGTTTATATCAAGCAATCTGGCCTCAGTTTCTTCCCTTCTGTCTACTCCCACAGCCTGAGGCCCCTTCTGCAATGCTGCTAGCCTCTCTAGCTATCTCCTCTCTGCATCTAAATGGCTACTTACTGGACAAAGAACCACACAGTATTTTAATTAGAAGAGTTTCACTCCAGTGAGCTGAAGGCTCAGAGTAGTTACAGGTGGGGAGAGTAGAGGAGCCCCCTTCTCTGAGTTGCTCTGTTGAGCCATTTTTTATCTGCTGTTAGACTCTGGGAATCTTGCATAAACAAGATTGCTTCTGGGGCCTGGAGTTGGTGCACTCCGTAGAGCTCACAATCACACGTGTGAGGACCTAGGTTCAAGCCCTCCTCCCCACCTGCAGGGGTGGGGGAAGCTTCATGAGCAGTGAAATAGTGCTGCAGATGCCTCTCTGCCCCTCTTCCCTCCCTTATCTATTTCTTTCTTTTTTTAAATAAAAATTTTATTAATTTTATTAATGAGAAAGATAGGAGGAGAGAGACAGAGCCAGACATCACTCTGGTACATGTGCTGCCGGGAATTGAACTCAGGACCTCATGCCTGAAAGTCTAGTTCCTTAGCTACTGCGCCACCTCCCGGACCACAACCCTTCTCTATTTCTATCAAAAAGGAACCAAAACAAACAAACAAACAAACAAACAAAAAATGTGGCAACAAAGAGTACTGGATTTGTAGTGCAGGCTCTAAGCCTCAGTGATAACATTGGTGACAATATAAATAAATACATAGAAAAATGGGTTGCTGCTGTTTAAAAATAGAAATAGTCTGCTGGTCCAATCTAGCCTTTTCTCATTTATTGAAGGAAAAAGTGAGATTCCCCAAATAGGTGAGTAGTTTTTTAAGGTTATTCTAACCAGTCCTGGAGCCCTTATCTCTGAGTGCCAGTCTTGGGCACTGGACATACCACCAAGTCAGCCTTCGCCCAGCGTGGTGTAACCCCAACCCCCAAGAGTGCTCACACAGCTGTGGACTCACGCTGAGAGTAACTTGAATGCATCTGACAGGACAAAATCGTCTTCTTTCCCTTTACAGTTAAAGGAACTCATGTTACCTGGGAACATTAATCTGACTCACACAGGGAGAAACAGGTAGGATTTAGTATTGCCACTTTCTTTTTCTTTTTATTTATTTATTCCCTTGTGTTGCCCTTGTTGTTTTATTGTTGTGGTTATGACTGATGTCGTTGTTCGTGGACAAGACAGAGAGAAATGGAGAGAGGAGGGGAAGACAGAGGAGGAGAGACCTGCTTCACCACTTGTGAAGTGACTCCCCTGCAGTTGGGGACCTGGGGGCTTGAACCGGGTTCCTTACATAGGTCCTTGCACTTGGTGCCACGTGCGCTTAAGCCACTGATCTACCACCCAACTCCCAAGTAGGCGCCACTTTCACCCAGTCCCAAAATGGTTCTCTACCTCAACTAGGTCATGAATTTTAAAAAAAGTGTAAGTACAAACATACACATATATTTATATAGCTACCGCCTTCCAGTGAGCTCTAGAGCATATATATATATATATATATATATATATATATATATATATATATATATATATATTCTATTAGATTTTTTTAGAGGGGAAGGAAGAGAAGTTAATGACAGCCTCATTAAAAACAAGAAACAAAACAGAAAAATGTATTTATTTTGTGAGACAGAAAGAGGACAGAGTACTTCTCCAGCATATGTGGTGCTGGGGATTGACCCCAGAGCCTCATGCAGGCAACTTCTGTGTTCAGGACTAGCTTCATTTTATAGTGAGAAAATCAACATATAGAATAAACTGCTTGGCATGAAGCGCAAGGACGGGCATAAGGATCCCGGTTCGAGCCCTTGGCTCCCCAGCTGCAGGGGTGTGGCTTCACAAGAGGTGAAGCAGGTCTGCAGGTGTTTATCTTTCTCGCCCCCTTTTTGTCTTCTCCTCCTCTCTCCATTTCTCTCTGCCCTATCCAACAACGATGACATCAATAACTACAACAGTAAAAAAAAAAAAAGGCAACAACAAAAAACGGAATAATAATAGAAAAAGAATAAACTGCTTTGACTTGAATCATGGCCTGAACTGAAGGCATCAGTATAAAACTATCTAAATGTTTGTGGTATCATGCTGTGTTTCCAGAGCAAAGTTGAAGAGGTTAAGGGACCTAAATTCCAGGTCTTTGTGGAGCTGTGTCCTAGGGTCAGTGCTTGGCCCTCAGAGCTTCAGTTTCCCTAGATAGTAAATGGATAGAGAAGGGTGCTGGTCATTTCCCTTCCTGACTCCTGTCTCAGCAGCGGAATTTTGTGTGGAGAGGTTGAAGAACAGGACTAAGCTTGTAACAGTTCATCTGCTGGATGGGCTTCAGAAGCCCTTGTAGGCTCCTTGCTTGCAGCCTGTGGAACAATCCTGCTGGATCCTGGACTAAGCCACAAGCCAAGGGTTCGGACTGGTCTACCAGAGCCCAGTTGTCAGGACAACCCATAGCTGACAATGAGACTGAATGCTCACATGCGTGCGTGCGTGCGTGCGTGTGTGTGTGTGTGTGTGTGTGTGTGTGTGTGTGTGTGTGGTACATTGGGTCTTATGTAGTAAGTACAGGGTAGTGGCCTAAACTCTAAGGCAGGGAAATGTTGTTCATGTGGGAGTATAGCCATTGATCTCTAGGGGTCAAGAGCAAGTCTCAGTGGATCTAAAGTCTCTTTCTGTGTGTGTTTTTGGGTCAGAACTGGGGGCTTACACATGCATGATTTCACTGCCCCACCCTGTAGCTGATTTTTTCATTTGGAGACAGAAAGGAGAGATACCTGGGTGCTGTGGTACTCCCATGTGTTGCTGAGGTTGGCAAGACATGCATCCTACCCATTGAGTTCTCACTCCATGTTCATCGTAAGAGCTGAGTACTTCCTTGGATAGCCAGAGAAGGATCAGCAAACAGAGGTGGTACATTTGCCACCGGAAGTCATCCAGGCTGGGCAGTAAGTTAGGCTCTTGTTCTCGAGTTTGTTCAGAGCACCTGTCTGTTGTGGACTTCCTCCACTGCTCTGCGCCAGGCCATGATGGCGGATGACATTCTTGGCATTAGAAGTAGACAGTTTGCTGGTGAGACTCCGTACAGTCACATCTGTCAGAGACCACAGTCTTCTGCCTCAGCACTTCCAGTCAGTGCAGCTGCTCCAAAGGCACCCTTGAGTTGCCTGGTAAACAAGCAAGTGGTTGGTTGCCTTGGTGTCTTTCCATGCCTTTCAGTCTCTTAGGAGATGATTCACATCACAGTCCAGAAGCTGAGAAACTGCTGCAGCACAGGGAGATGAATTACAAAAGAGCTCTCCTTGCACTTCTGAATACGTTTCTTATTCGTTTAAGGTGTCTGGGGTTTCTCATTTGAAAATTAGGCACATGGGCACCAGCTTCCTACAGTGAGGGGCTTCTGACTGCTTTTTATATAATCAGGGCCATTGAACAATGGAAGAGTAGAATGAGCTACCTAGGGTGTGGTGAGTGCCCAAAACCTTCAGTTTTTAAACAAAGGATGGAGGGGCTGGGTGGTGTGTACTTGGTGGAGTTCACGTTTCCCTGCACAAGGACCTGAATTCAAGCCCCGGGTCCTCACCTGAAGAATGGAAACTTAAGCAGTAGTCAAACAAGGCTTCAGGCATCTCTCTTTCTGTCTTGTTCTCTATCTTCCCCTTCCATCATTGCTTCTCTCTATTTCTACCCAGTAAATGTATGAATAAAATATTAAAAATTTAAAAATAAACTTGGTGGTGGTGTGTGGACAATTTAAAACTAGGTAATCTCATAAATTTCCTTTAATGTTATTACTGAATTAGAATTACTCTTCACTATAGGAGGAGATAAATTATGTCAAGTACCATAAAAGTCACAAACAGTGCTCTTGTAAAAACATCATTTAGATAAAAGATTTGTTTGTGGCTGGAAAAATTGCAAGAGGCTTCCTGGAAGGGAGGTGATTGAACTTGGCTGAGAGAGGACATAGAATTTAATGGAAGTGGTTGAGGGAACAGAATACATATGCAAGGACCTAGGTTCAACCCCCTGGGCTCCCCACCTGCTGGGGAGGAGCTTCACTAGTGGCAAAACAGATTTGCTGGAGTCTCTCTTTCTCTCTTCCTATCTCTCCACCTCTTTCCATTTCTTTCTGTACTATTAAGTAAAAAATAAAAAAAGGCTATTGGGAGCAGTTGAATTATTGTGCAGGCACAGAGCCCCAGCGATGACCCTGATGAATATGTATATATGGAGGAGCAGCAAGAGGACAAGCATGTTGACATGTGAGCTAGAAGGTGGGAGGAACCGTTAGTTGTATTATGTGAGGTTAGACAAGAAAAGTGGACGTCTTGCTGTGAGGGGGGGTGGTGGCTCAGTGGGTAGTGTGCATGAGCTGCAAACATGGAGCCTCAGGCTTTACACCTGACTCTCTAGATAGTCAGAGCAGAGTGCTGATCTCTGTCCTTCTCATTAAATAAGTAAATAAACTTTTTCTTCTCAAAGGCAGATCTTGGATTGGAGAGATAGCTCACTGGGTAGGGAATATCTCTTGTCATATGAGTGACCCATGTCCTCAGGGTCCCAGGGGAAGCTCCAGTGCTGTGATGTCTCATCTTTCCCCCTTCACTTCTTCCTATATGAAATAAAAATAATAAAAAAGTTGGCTCTGACAATCAATGACATGAAGCATTTTTTTTCATATGTTTCTCAGCCTTGTGGATCTCTTCTGTGCTAAATATCCTGTCCATGTCCTCTCCCCATTTTTAGATGAGGTCATTTGTTTTCTTGTTGTTGAGTTTGGCAAGCTATATATTTTGGTTATTAAACTCTTGTCTGATGTACAAACTATTGTATTTACTGTTGAATGTAAAACATTAATTCCCCAATAATGGGAAAAAAAAAAGTTGGCTCCAGAGCAGTGAAATTGTGAGAGGCCTTGACTCTGAATCCAAAGAAAACAACAAAGTAATACATACTATCAAGAACAATAAACCAAGTAAATAAAAAAATAATAAAAAGGAAAAGGAAGCCTAAGATGGTTTTATCCTAAAAAAAAAAAAATCACTGGGAGTTTTTTTCTGGCTTGCTGTCTCTAAGCCAAAGAGAATGATGGTAATCTGACTATTGCTCAGCGGATGTTTGTGGATCTGTAGCCTCTGAATACATATGGCAGAACCCTACTTCCTGGCCACCTTTGGGTCTATGGCTGCATCCTGGCCAGTGAACTCTAAACAAACATTTAATTGTCAGCTTTCTTCAGCCTCAGCAGTGCAGCTGATAGCAGTTTCTTCAGTCTGGGTCTTGGGTAGATGAGTCTCTTGCTACCAAATGACCAGGAGGTGACTGTGAAGAATAAGCCCCATTGCTGCTTTAAGTCACGGCAAGGTCAGGTTTGTTCTTCTTTTTTTATTATTTGATCCCCCCACTTTTGTTGCCCTTGTTGTTGGTGTAGTTATTATTGTTATTGTTGTTATTGATGTCACTGTTGTTAGATAGGAGAGAGAGAAATGGAGAGAGGAGGGGAAGACAAAGAGGAGAGAAGATAGACACCTGCAGACCTGCTTCACCTCCTGTGAAGCGACTCTCCTGCAGGTGGGGAGCCGGAGGCTCGAACCGGGATCCTTACACCAGTCCTTGTGCTTCGCGCCATGTACACTTAACCTGCTGCACTACTCCTGACCCCTCAGGTTTGTTCTTTACTATGGCAGAGTCTGTCCTATCCTGAGTGATGCAAGTCACAAGATCGGGGTGTGCCAAGCTAACCGAAGCCTAGCATGGGTGCAAATAGCAGCTTGGTCAAATAGCCTATTGTTATTATTATTATTTTGGAATTTTTGGAGATGGGAAGAACAGTGAGGAGATAGAGTGCAATAGAACAAACAAGAGATAATAAATAGTGATACATGGGTTAAGGGACCAGGTGGGGGTGCACCCAGTTGAGAGTATATTGCTATGCACAGCGTCTGGGTTCAAACCCTTGGTCCCTACCTGAGGGGGTGGGGGGAAGCTTCATGAGCAGTGAAGTAGTGTTGCAGGTGTCTCTCTTTCTCTCCCTCTATCTCCCTCAGTCCTCTCAATTTCTCTCTGTCCTATCAAATAAGAAAAAGAGATAGATAGATAGATAGATGATAGAGAGAGAGGTGGGGGGGTGGTCACAAGGAGCAGAGGATTTGTTGTGCCAGCACAAAATCTCAGCAATAACCCTGATGGCAATAAAATAAATAAATAAATAAAATGGAAATCAATATATGGGGTATGTGGTGGTTAGAAAGACAAAGCAAGAGGGATGGGCAGTAACAACAGGTAAATGCACATAGTATGAAACACAAAGACTCACGCAAGGGTCCCAGCTTGAGCCCCGGGCTCCCCACCTACAGGGGGGTCGCTTCACAAGACGTGAAGCAGGTCTGCAGGCGGCTATCTTTCTCTCTCCCTCTCTATCTTCCCCTCCCCTCTCCATTTCTCTCTGTCCTATTCAACAATAATAACAACAAAAATAACAACAACAACAGAAAAAAATGGCTACCAGGTGTAGTGGATTCATAGTGCAGGCAGGGAGTCGGGCTGTAGTACAGTGGGCTAAGCGCAGGTGGCGCAAAGCACAAAGACCGGCATAAGGATCCCGGTTCGAGCCCAGGCTCCCCACCTGCAGGCGAGTCGCTTCACAGGCGGTGAAGCAGGTCTGCAGGTGTCTATCTTTCTCTCCTCCTCTCTGTCTTCCCCTCCCTCTCTCCATTTCTCTCTGTCCTATCCAACAACAACAACAACAACAATAATAACTACAACAATAAAAAACAACAACAAGGGCAACAAAAGGGAATAAATAAAATAAAAAAACAAAAAAAACTTAAAAACAAACAAACAAACAAAAAAACAGTGCAGGCACTGAGTCCCAGCAATAATCCTGGAGGCAAAAGAAAAAAAAAAGATAAAGCAAAAGGGACAGATGTAGTGACTTCTCCTTTCCTTTCTTTCTTTCCTTCTCTCTTCCTTTCTTTTTGTCATCACAAAAAGATGATGACAAAAAGGCTTTAAGGTGTCAGGATAACTTTTAAAGATATTTCTAGAAAAAGACAAAGAAGCAGAGAGAAAGTGAAAGAGACACAGCATTGAAGCTCCCTCCAATGGTGGTGTTGGGCTTGAACCTGGATTGCACACATGGCAAAGCAGTATACTACACAGTATACTACACAGTATGCTAACCCCAGGTATTGTGATTTCCAAGGATGAGTTTGGAAAGGGAAGAGTCACAGGACTAACTAAAAGATGAGTTTTTTTGTAGTTCTATTTTGAAAATTATCAGTGTCCCAACTGGGGAATCAAGAAAGACTGCCTAAAACTGTCTCCAGTGAACACTCTAGAAGTCTTAATGAGTTCCCTGGACAATTAATTTTGGGGTTTACACACTCCCACTTTTCTGAGCAGTAGGAATTACACTCAAATTCAGTTTCTGTTGCCACCTAACAGGTTCGATCTCCTAGGTAGGAGGATCTGTTCTGAATCAACGGCTTGTGGATCTCCACAGTTTGCAGGCATTAGCCAGTTAGCTTCCTCAGGTGACTCCTGTAAACATCTAAACTCACTGGCATAGAACAGCCAGACCAGCCGGCACCCATGGGATCCACAGTTCCCCCTCCTTACGCGTGCTCTCAAGCATGACCTTTAAAAGGGAACATACACCCATAGCATATCGAGACAACTGTCCTTGTCCCAGCATGTCTCTCCATGACAAAGCCAGAGATTGGTTCCTTTGCCTTCCTTGGCTGCTCTTTTTTTCCCTAGGATACCCTGTTTGGCTGCTTGTCCCAGGCCCTTAGCCCAGTTGCACAACAGGATTGAAAACAAAGGGACCTAGAACCACTACAGGGCAGATTTAACTTGCCATGTCTCGGACTAGAGGAGAGGGCTATAGAGGAGGCCTACAGAAGACCTTGTAGATTGTCCCAGGCCTCTGAATCAAACAGGAAGTATGTGCAAACCCCAGATCAAAAGATCACAGTGCCTAAAATGTGATCCTCCAAGATGACTCTTTCACCTTGCTCTTGTGTGAATTGTGTGGCTGCATTCAACAGGTCACTTTTAAACTTATTTTTTACCAGAGTACTGCTCAGCTCTGGCTATTGGTGGTGCTGGGGATCCAACCTGGGACCTTGAAGCCTCAGGCATGAAAGTCTTTTGCATAACCATCATACTATCTCTCCCCCCCTCCATTTCTTCCCCCCAAGATTGTCAATATTATTCACATTTCTAGTTTCCACTTCTACCGCAGAGCTCCTTGAGGGATTCTCTAAGCATCACAAACCATGCACAGCTTTCCTTTGAGCTGAGTCCAGTATTTTCTCAATTAAATCTTTGGGGACATGCTTATCAGGTAATGCTTTGAATGGTAAGTGAAGCCCCAGCCCATCTCTCTAGACTTTTTCAGTGCCCAAATATAATTGAATCATAAGATTTGTATTAAAAATAGTAAAACACATTCTAGTAATTTAAAATATAGGATGATATTTTTGCTCGAGATTTTAGGTGCCACTTCAGTACTTGAGGAAAACAGAAGCAAGGAGAATGGTAGGGACTTTTGTAGAAACTCTCATAGTACTTTCTGGGCCTTTTCAGTGATTTTTTTTTTAAACAAGAGGAAGAAGCAGATTCTTTGTAATGTTAATCCCACTGCAAAATGGATGCCTTCCTTGGCTTTTCCCTTGGGGTGTGATTATCACTACCTGAGGCTGCCAGTCTAAAAGAATGGTTTAGAACTCACAGCAGAATCGAGGAAAGAGAAAACCAGAAGAAAGATTTTCCTCTAGCAAGTGGGAATGTATTAGAGAGGAGATAGGAAGGGAGGAAGAAAGGGTCAGAAAGGCCATATTAGTATATACAAAGTAGACAATGTCCAGAGGGGTACCCCCTAAGTGATGAAGGAAGAGTGCAGGGGGAAATCATGGTAAAGTCAAAATTCCCTGCAGGGAAGATGGGCCTTATGTCAGTCATTTTGGTTTTCTCCGGAGACACTGAGAGAGGTAGTGGAGGATCACAAGTGATGCCAATTATCTTGAAGACCTTGGGTCTGAAGAACAAACAAACAGCTGCCCTTACTTGTTGTGTTCTGTGGCTGTGTTGTTTAACTTCTCTGGAGAGTGCAATTTGGGTAACACTTCCCAGTGCTGAACTCAGGGCCATGATGACTTGCACAGCCTGCCCACAGTCATACTAGACCAGTGGGAACCTTTGGCATGTGTAAGAACATGACTACTGTGTTTTCAACTGGGTCAAGAACAATTGAGAACACACATTCTCTGAGGGCAGGTTGGCAGAGGAGAGAAGGGAACAAAAAGTTGCATAGGCCATGGCCCCACTTCCAAATAACCCATCAGAGAAGTCACCCCAGTTCTCTCCACACAGGGAGAGATGCAGAGAGGTCTGAAATAGCTTCCTTGGTGATTCCCTGTATTTAAGGGACCAATTAGAATTGAGAGAAGGGAAGGGGTTTTCTACTTGTAACAATTGGCAAGGAATTTATTTCTAGCTCATGCAGTTGTCTCATCAATTCTTGCTGGGGTAAGGGTTTTCTTTTTCTTTCCTTCTTGCTTTTTTTGTTCTTTCCATTTTTATTGGATAGGACAGAGAGAAATTGAGAGGGGAAGGAGAGAGACAGACATCTACAGACCTGTTCCGCTGCTTGTGAAGCATCGCCCCTGCAGGTGGGGAGCTGGAGGCTTGAACCGGGGTCCTTGTGCTTCATATGATGTGTGCCACCACCTGACCCCCAGAGTTTTCTAAGCTAAATAGAAAGTGAGCTCAATGAAAAGGAAGCAAATCAGGAAAACTTCCGAGAAAGGCAGGCATGGTTTTGCTTATCTGAGAGAGAAGAGGAAAAAAGGAAAGACACCTGGAAATAGTAATAGGCATAGCAGTGACCTAGAAAGAAAGTGAAGGCAGGACCATGGCAAAAAAACCAAACATAATATATCTAGAGATTTAGCCCACATTGGTAACCTTGGGAGAACTACTGCAGTTTCCAATGGAGGGAGTAGGACACAGAACTCTGGGGTGACATATATGAAATTATACCCCTGTTATCTTACAATTTTGTAAATCCATATGAAATCACTAATCAAAAAAAAAACAACTCTAGAAAATGAGACCCAAGTACATACATCTGCTGTCTGTACGTCAAATACGTAATTTAGTGGGAAATAAATAATTAAGAGCTGATCAAAAGAAGAGTGTTCTGGTTTCTACCTAGTTTCTGATTACTATAAAAATATAAATAATATTTACCGATTTGATCTTAAAATGAAAATGTAGTAGTTTACTTATTTGCATGTTTAACTCCGATTATTTGTACTCCGTACCAAAGTTCCTCTAAACTGGGACCTTGATATGATCAATAAAAAAAAAAACTTGACCACAAAGCATCTTCAAGCTGTTGGAGCATGAACCTGAACTGATATTGTGTGTCAGTTGTAATTTGATTTTATTTATCCATCAGCATCCTCTGCAGCTAAATATAAGCATGTATGAAGAACAGTCTCCACTAGAGACAGGTGCCAATGTCTCCAGAATTCTTAAGGATTAGTGACCTGTGAAATATCAGTGCTCAAAAGTTCTGATTTCTCCCGTGAGGTAGTTTTCATATCTTATTTTGATAACAGAATGCAAACGACCTCAGCAAAGCTCCTCGCCTGTGGTTTTTGCATGATGGCATAACCGTGTCTGTTTAAGACAGACAATTAACAAATACAGAGCTCAGTTTAGCTTTATACAAATCAACTGCATTTGGAGAGCTACCAAGCAATGCTTGTAAGTAAAAACAAGTGAATCTTTTTTTGCAGTTCTGTTCATTTGGATTTTTTTTTTTAAATTATAATCTGTAACAACAGGTAGACATGATCATTGCCGTGTACTCCAAACCAAGAAGTGACAGAAACGGAGGGGTTGATCCTGGGGCCTGCCACTTGCACCTCTTGAGTTTGGAGCAATCAGTTCCTGTGTCAACCTTTGGGAATTGGCATAAGCCTCCCCCTATCTGTCTTTTACTGATTTTGCTGAAGGGGCAGATGTGATGACTCTTGGGAAAATTATCCACTTGCAAAGGAGGAGCAGGAATCTTCTGAGCAGATTAAGCGGCACATTGGCTGGTGTGCTGGGAGTTGCACAGACACCAAGACACTCCGAGGGAAAATGACTTTCACTGTTGTCATTTCAGTCACTCTCATCACTTAACAGCCATGGCCTCTCTGTCCTTACCGGACAGTGATAGTCCCTCACACTATCTGGTGCCTCATATACCTGGTATGTATTTGGTTTGACAGGCCCTGATGGAGTGAGTGCCTGTGCACAGGAAGTGTTTCTAGGCAGTAAAACAAAGTCATGTCATAAGAGTACTGGGGCAGTGCCAATGAGAGCAGGAGTTGCGGGACTGGGAGGTGGTGTACCTGGTTGAGTGCACATGTTATAATGCGCAAGGACCTGGGTTCAAGCTTCCAGTCTCCACTTGCAGGAGGAAAGCTTCACAAGTGGTAAAACAGTGCTACAGGTGTCTCTCTGTCCTCCCCCCCAATATCCCCCTTCCTCTTGATTTCTGACTGTCTTGATCAAACAAACATAAATTAAAAAAAATTAAGTGCATAGCTTTAAAAGAAAAGAGAGAGAGACAAGGGATTGGAAAGTGGGCTCTCACAGTGGTGCTGGCTCTTTGTTGAGAGAGAGCTTAAAACTCACAGAGGGACTGGAGTTAGGATGGGGTGTTTGTAGAAAACGTGAAATTTAAGCAGGTTCTTCTCTGATGTAAAAGCCGATCGTCAAATCCTGGATGAATGAATCACTTTAAAATATCTTTTAACTTCTACTTAGTTTTTACTTGATAGGACAAAGAGAAATTGAGAGGAGAAAGGGAGATAGAGAGGAAGAGAGAAAGACAGACACCACCTGCAGCTCTGTTTCATTGTTTTGCTGGTGGGGGCCAGGGGCTTGAACCTGGGTCCTTGCCCTTGGTAACATGTACTCTACCAGCTGCACCACTGCCTGGACCCTCGAGTGACTTTTAGTCACATGTTTTGAGGAGTCTGGTTCCTGCAGGCAAACTCATTGTGGTTTTCTTCCCTTTTCATGTTTGATTGTCTGGGTTCAAACACAGGAGACAGTGGGCACAAAACAAATGCCATGGGAGGACTCACCCAGCAAAATGACAGTGTGTGTTTGGAAGGGGGCCGGGCGGGTCAAATAGCAAAACGCCCTCATGTGGTGCTAATACCTTGGCCAGGTCACTTGCCTTCTCCCCATGTCAGGATGCTGTGGAGGCACATCCGAGCGGCTTTGCAGATAGTTTGCTACCTGGGAAGTCTCTGCAATTTTTATGCCAAGTGACAAGAATAAAGCAACATCCTGAAGGCATGCTGGGCTGCTAATGACTATCATAGGCAATTCAGGATACGAGAACAGCATCTCAGGGAGCTGTTACCACTGTCCTGTACAGAAGAACTAACCTGAGCACCAGGGCTAGACTCAAAGAGAAAGGCGATTAACGAAGATAATTGTCTATTGTACTGTGGAAAGCTTCCTAGGGCATTTTTCTTTCAGAAGGTTAATTATCTTCATAGATAGCTTGGATATTAGGGTTATTAGAGGGTGGGAAACTGCTGAAGTTTGATCTGTAATTATTGATGGCATGCTAATGAACTGAGGAAAATCATACTGACTGGCCCAAAGGTGTCGGGGAAGCTCTTTGTGGAATGGCAGAGTGGGCTGGTCATGGCTGTACAATCACCACATATCCAGGTGCTTCCTGTTTTAGCAGAGGCAGTGTCTGAGGGGCTTGTAGGGGTGAAGGGTGAAGTCACTGTGTATGTGTGGGGGCTTCCCCAGCTACTGGATTCATTTTGTCTTTGTTTTGGCTGCTAGTGGAAGGATGCTGTCAAACTATGTCACAATATTTTTTCATTTAAAAAAATTTTCCCCCTATTGCTACCAGGGTTATTGCTGGGGCTCAGTGCCTGTATGGAAAATCTATTACTCCCCAAAGTCTATCTTTTTTTTTAATAGGTCAGAGAGAAATTGAGAGGGGAAGGAGAAAAAAGAAGAGGAGGAGGAGAAGGAAGAGGAGGAGGAGAGAGACCTGCAGCTCTGCTTCACCAGTTGTGAAGCCTCCCTCCCTTGCCAGTGGGAAGTTGGGGCTTGAAACAAGACCTTGAGCATGGTAACATGTGTGCTCAACCAGGCCTGCCACTGCCTGGCCTCTCTACAATATTCTCTTCTCCATTTAGATTAAGAGTAAGATATCCTTGGGGCTGGGAGTCTGGGCCACAGTTTGCTGCCTGTGTAGAAACAGCCAGCTGGGCTCTGGGTCAGCCACTGCTTCCTCTGAGGAGGCCCCGGGATTGTCCTTCAAGTCTGCCTCTCTCCTGCTTCGGCTTGACCCCCTCCTGCATTTCGCCTTATGCTCCTTTGTCCTGCTTTTCTCCTGTCTCATGCCCTCTCCTGTCCAGTGGCTTCAGTCTACTCCCAGTACTCCAAGAATCTCCACTTACCCACCTTGTGTTTGTACTCCCCTGGCTAGAGGAGCTATGCAACACAGACTCTGTTGTTAGGAACAGCTGCAAAGTACAACCTGCCCAGTCCCACCCTGCCTGCCTAAGAAGGAATAAGCATGGGATTTAGCTTCTCCAGAAACCCCCCACCCCCGCCCCCATGTACTGTACCTACATACAACCCTATCCTGTCACCTTTTCTTTTCTCCTTTGTTAACTCCTGACAGCAAGAAGCAAACATTCATTTCTGTGCCTTGGCATATAGCAGGACACTCATAGTACAGTAAATGCTCGTTAAATATCAGTAGGGGCCCAGGAAGATAGCGCAGCCTTAGAGCACAGGATTTGAATGTCACAAAGCCCAGAGATCCTAGGCTCAATTCACCACCACCATATGTCAGAGCTTGGTGGTGCCCTGATCTTTCTCATAAAAACAACAAATTAAAAAAAAAACAAACAGCCTCTCCTCCCCAAATACTTATGTAGAATAATAAGGGCCACAGTGGGGGGGGGGGGCTGGCATTGAGACCACAAATTAAAAACCTCCCGTCTCTCTATCTTGACCTTTGAACAACAGCACCAAAATAATCCTCCTGGATTTTTTCAAGTGACTGCTTCTATGGAGATGTTCTTCTTTTTCTCTCCTGCCTTTAAATAATAGTAATAATAATAATAAAATAGGTTTTTAAACCACCAACTGGAACTGCAGCTGTTCTCAATTCATTCTTGAAAGTCAGATAGGCTCTGAAATTCTGAGGCACAGGCATTGCCCAGACAGTGATGCAAGTGCAAGAGGACCAAAAGTGATGTATCCTGGCAGATTCTGGGCCCCAGAGTGCAAGCAGCAAAGGTGGGGAAAGAAGAAAGCAATTAGAACATTCCAGGTCTGAGGGCCAGACAGAGAAATTTGTTTAGACTGCAGAGAATGGTCATTTTTCTCTTCAGCAGCCTTCTTGGCTTCAGACACAAAGTGCCGTTATCTAATAACTGTGTAACCTGGACAAGGTCATTTAACCTTGATGGGAGTCATCAATGAGAGAAGAGAGTGACAACTCTGTTAACCAACTCTTGTTGTCTTGATAGAATCAAATTTGAAAGTACTTATAAAAAGACTGTAAATTTGCATGCAAAATCTATTATTAGCAAACACCCTTATCACACAGGAGGCTTTCTCTGAAGTTCCTTTATTGAGGAGAGGCCAGGTTTAGGTATTCCTAACTAATTTGCTTCCTAAGGGAAAAAATATCGATTTTGGCAGTCATGAGAACCCAGAAATATTTTTATTCATATGTCAGCAAAAACTTGTCTCTGGTGAGAATAAAAGCTTTACCAACTTTAATCCTTGCATCTTGTAGAGGTAGTTTGTGGTTCCGACTTTCTCTCCACCAAGCCCACTTCAAATAAAGTCAAAATGAATTTACCTGTGACCTCGTACTCTCTATGAGGATAATATTAGATACCCTGTCTGAAGTCTTATGAGAAAAATCAAACGACAACATCTGTAATTATAATCCATAGAAGACCATAAAAGGAATAACAACAGTGGTCTTTGACAGCTTTGAAGAGGAGAGATGACATCCCCCACCCCAGCCCCGGAGGAATGATTCATGGAGACTCTCTTTGAATCTTATGATTCTTGGACCCAGTCCCTTTGATAAAGATAAAGTTCTCCCAGGTTCTTATAGAGCTTGTGGACCAGTGTGGAGGTTGGTTCTTCAAGGACTTTTCTCAGAATCTGGGGATAGCTCTACTAGATTGTATTAGTCTCTTTCTAGTTGTGAGGTCAGAGTTCACACAGCTGAACTCTGAAATGCTTAGGCTCTTAGATTCTAGGCTGAGTAACCCCTGGGCAAGCCCCTTCCATGCTCAGTTTTTTTTAATATTTTAATCTGGAAAATGGACATAATAATACTTACTTCAAAGGGATGTTGTAACATTTAATTGATGTTTGCAAAACCTTCTGAGATCTACAGATGAAAGACCTTCAAGAAGAACATAACACAATTATTATCCAGGAATTAATCCCTTCATCAGCCTTTGGAAGTTTTCTGTTTGTTCAATCTGTATAAACTTTGTGGGGTGGGGGTGAGGGAGGTCACTGGACATTTTCAGATGTTAACTTCCTGGTCACCCTCTGGGACTACTTCCTCAGTTGAATGTCATCCCTAGACTACCACCTTCCATCATCACTATGTCCTCTGCACACTACTGAAGCAATGATCTTGTTTCTTTTATACATGGTCAGTTGTCAACATGATCTCAACCTGGACCATGCTGTGAGTGAGAAAAAGCTGACCTCCGAGTAGAATGTGCATTAACCCCCAAGACTCAGTATTTTCTATTCTTTGAGCTACAGAGAAAATGTCATACTCCTTCTTGCTGTCAGTGGCAGTATTTTAGTCCTTTAGAAAACATCTCTTTTTGTCTGGAATCTGATACTCTTCTGTTCTTTATTTTTTTTAAAAAATTTTTTATTTATTATTGGATAGACAGGGAAATTGAGAGGAAAGGGGGAGGTAGAGAGACACAGAGACACCTACAGTACTGCTTTAACGCTCAAGAAGCTTATCCTTTGCAGGTGGGGACTGGGGGTTTGAACCCAGGTGTTTGCGCTCTGTAACATGTGTACTCAACCAGGTGAACCACTACGCAGGCCCCTTAAGCTTTTTATTCTAAAAGTAAGATTAACGTGACTATGTAGTGGGAATAGTAGGACTCCAAAGAAATGTGATTATTTCCTTTGGTTTCAGCTTTTCTTTTACTTTAGTCTCCTCCACCATAAAATAATGACTTTTTTTCATTAAGAGTCTCAAAATTTTGTCCTGAGGAGTTAATGAAATCATGTAGCTGAAAGCACTCTGTAAAGTATAAATGATGTGTGTTCTAAGACATACAATGAGGTGAGGTAAAGTATTATCTGATGTGCAATGCAGAAATCAATGGCTACAGTCCATGCTCAAAGAGACAAATTTGAGGTGAGGAGTGAAGTCATAAGATCAGCCCTGCTGTTTCCAAGTTTGCTGAAAGAACCTCCTTTTACAACCTCTTTGTCTATTGATCATTTGACCTCTGAACATCTGCACTAATAGGCAGGTCACTATCTACTGATGTAGTACATTTCAGACTTACAGCTTCTCACTGTTAAAAAGCCCTTTCTCTGGCTGAGATGACATCAGTCCCACTGATCCTTCCAGAACTGGCTTATAGGTTTGGCTCCTGGTTCCACACCATAAAAAATATTAAGCTTTTCTTTGAGGTTGTTCAATGTCCTTTAATAATTTTTTTCAGCTGTTAGACTACTATGAAGGTAAAGGACAGTTTTTACTCTTGTCTGAAATCCTGAGATAAGTTGAATCCTTCCAAAGTTGTTCCTTGGCGCCTCATTTTTTTAAAAGAAATTTTTAAATATTTATTTATTTTCCTTTTTGTTGTCCTTGTTGTTTAACATTGTTGTGGTTATTGATGTCTTTGTTGTTGGATAGGACAGAGAGAAATGGAGAGAGGAGGGGAAGACAGGGAGGGGGAGAGAAAGACTTGTGAAAGTCGCTTGTGAAGTGACTCCCCTGCAGGTGGGGAGCCAGGGGTTCGAACCGGGATCCTTATGGCCGGTCCTTAAGCTTTTACGCCACGTGCGCTTAACCCGCTGCACCACCACCTGACTCCCGGGGCCTCATATTTTAAGTGCACTTGACAAAGTAGGGTATGAGGGAAAAATGGAGAGTGGTTACAATGAGATGTCATTCCAGTATCTCTTCCACTATTATTTCTAGTTCTTTCCCATAATCATTCTGACAATATCAAAATTTTTGACCTAGCACAGAAATTGACCCCAAAACATCAATGGAGGTTGGGATTTTCATTGTGCACAGATCCAAATGGAAGATGTTGAAAGCTAGCCAGCTTATTGTAGCTGACTAGCTTATTCCAGCTGACCTGCTGACTGATTTCCTTATAATACTAGGTTCTAGGTCGTTAGCATTTCCTGGGTAGCTACAATGGGTCAGGACCTGTGTTAGAAGCTTGTATGCAAAACCATCGCACTTTCTTTCCAAGGATCTACAGCCTTCCTGAGTTGAGAAAGATTTGCCATCGACAACAGACTTGCTGTTGCTGATTTCATCTTCCAAGGGAACATGCTTAGTCACTAATAAGGAAATGTCCATGAGACCTTCAGTCATAGTTGTCTAACTCTAGATTCCTTTCATCCTATGAAGTCATGGCAAGAAAGCTTCGCAACCCAGATGTGTACTCAAGATCATCTACAGTTTGCACAGACAGACATGTTTTATTCATGTGTACTTGTAGTTCTCAAGTGTATATGTGTTCTGTTGTGAATAATCAAATATAATTTAAAGTATTTTATTTATTTATTGTATAGAGACATAGAAATCAGGTGGGAAGGGGGGAGGTAGAGAAGGAGAGAGACAGAGTTAACACCTGCAACACTGCTTCAGTGCTTGGAAAGCTTCATTCACTGTGGGTGGGGGGCAGTTCTTGATCCTGGGTCCTTGAACATTGTAACAATGGGCACATGACCACCTGGCCCCCAAATATAATTTTTAAAATCATACTTCTGAAGCTGCAGTGTTTCTGTGATCATATGTTTTGTCATTTACTAGAATTCTATATTAGCATGAACTGTTTTTGATCAGTTTTCAATTTACTGAAAAGATGACTGCAAAGTATAACAAGTTCTCATAGACCTACTTCCGTTTCCTCTCAAGTTTCTCTATTATTGATTTCTTGCTTTAATATAGTATACTGGTTATCATTGATGCATTACTATTGATACACTATTATAACTAAAGTTCAATGCTTACTTTCGGTATACTTTCTTATTATAAAACTGTATATCTAGATCATATATCTCTGTTAAATCATATGAGACTGCATCTTTAAGGTAGAGAGGAAAGGGAAGTTTATTCTTTTTTCAGAATCTTTTTAAGTTTATTCTTTATGTTGTATATTTGTAGATATTGGCAGGTGGATAATTTTTCTACCATTATAGTGTCATGTTGAACGGTTTTACTGCCCTAAAAGAAACCTCTGTGCTTACTAATTCATCTCTGCATTCTCTCTCTGAACTGTTCATTTCTTTTTGCCTTTATAGTTTTGCTTATTCAAGAATGTCATGTAGTTGGGATCTTTACAGAGGGGTTTCTTTAACTTTGCAACATGCATTTATGGTTCTTCTGAGTCTTGTGATTTGATAGCTCCTGTTATTACTGAAAAATAGCCTACTATCTGAATGTACCACAATTTTTTTATCCATTCTCTTTTTGAAGGGCATTTTGATAGCTTCCAAGTTTTGACAACTGTGCATAAGGTTGTTATAAACTTGTGTAGGCTTTTGAGTACATAATGTTTTCAACTCCTAACTGCTGGGCTATATAGTAAACCATGTTTATTTTTGTAAGTAATCTCCAAACTGCCTTACAAAGTGTACAACTGACATCCCCACCAACAAGGAACGGACCTCCCCCTTACTCTACATTGTCAGCAACATTTGGTACTCTTGCTCTTCTGGAACTTTTAATTTTTATTATTTTTTTATTTTGACATTTCAATTGGTCTATAGAAGTATCTGGCTATTGCATTCATCTGAGAGTCCACACTGACATGTGAAACTGAGCATCTTTTCACATGCTTACTTGCCAAATTACTGTCTTCTTTGGTGAGGTGACTGTTCCCATTTTTAGTCCATTTTAAAGCTGGAATATTTGTATTCTTATTATTGATTCGTAAGTTTCTTCTGGTATGTTTTGAGTAACAGTTCTTTATCCGTTGTGTGTATTACAAATACCTTCTCCAAATCTATATTTTTTCTTTCATTCTGATGTCTAGTTTTGAATTATTGTTAGTACTCTGACCCATTTTGAGTAAACTTTTGTAAAAGGTGTAAAATCTATGTTTATCCATTTTCACATGTGAATGTTCAGTTGTTTCAACACCATTTGTTGAAAAGCCTATTCATATCCGTTGCTTCAGTGTCAAAGATTAGATGAGTATATGTTTGTGTATGTGCATTTTGGGGCTCTTTCTTTTAGGTATATCTTAACGTATTCTTTGCCAGTGCTGTATAAATTGATTACTGTAGCTTTGTAATAAAATCTACAATGTGTAGTGTCAATTCTTTCTGTTTTTCTTTAATATCAGGCCAGTTATTTTTGGGACTTTTGTCTTTCCATGTAAACTTTATAATAATTTTATTGATATCCACAAAGTAACTTGCTAGGATTAATAATCTCTTGACTGACATGTTAAATCAGATAAGCCAGAAAGAGAAGGATGAATATGGGATGATCCCACTCATAGACAGAATTTGAAAAATAAGAACAGAAGGAAAAACACAAAGCAGAACTTGGACTAGAGTTGTATTGCACCAAAGTAAAAGATTCTGGGGTGTGTGTGTGTGTGGGGGGGGTAGTGTTCAGGTCCTTGAACATGATGGCGAAGGAGGACCTAGGTGGGGGAGCTAGAGAAATGTGGAAAACTGAGAAATGCTATACATGTACAAACTACTGTATTTTACTGTTGACTGTAAAAACATTAATCACACTAATAAAAGGCAAAAAAAAAAAAACCCACCTTGATTGATATAGCAATCAACTGATTTTAGAGATCAAGTGGGGAAGATTTGATGTTTTGCAATACTGATTTCTCTAATCCACATATGTGGAATCTTTCTCCATTTATTTGCATCTTCTTGAATCCCTTTTGTCAGAGTTTTGTGCCTTTCTTCCTATAGACCATGTGCATATTTTGCTAAATTTATGCCTAAAGCCTTAATTTGGGGGCTACTGTAAGTGATATCATGTCCTTAGAAATTTAGAAGTGGGGAGTCAGGCGGTAGCGCAGCAGGTTAAGCGTAGTTGTCACAAAGCGCCTGAGGATCCCAGTTCGAGCTCCAGGCTCCCCACCTGCAGGGGAATTGCTTCACAGGTGGTGAAGCAGGTCTGCAGGTGTCTGTCTTTCTCTTCCCTTCTCTGTCTTCCCCTCCTCTCTCCATTTTTCTCTGTCCTATCCAACAAAAACGACACCAATTATAACTACAACAATAAAACAATAAGGGCAACAAAAGGGAATAAATAATAAATAAATATTAAAAAAAAGAAATTTAAAAGTGTAACTGCTGCTAGGGGGGAGGTTAGTGTTATTTTTCAGGTTAAACTTTGGTATGTTAGATTATGTGATGTTGGACATGAGGTAATGATGAGAAGACTCGGTATCTGCTGCCAGAAGGGCGTCTAATAGCATGACTGTGCCATGTCACAGTGTACTGGAAGGAGAAATCCCATTTGCAGCTCAGACTCTAAGGATTAAAAAAATAAAAAACCTTTTCCACCAAAATACATTTTTAAAAACTCCTTTTCCTTTCCACAGTCCCCATGTGAGATACAACCTACTTGTGCAAGCGGGGTAGCTAGGGGAGAGTGGAGAGTTGTGGTATCATCCAACCACTGCTTTTTTCATTAGCGGATTGCTCATGAGGGAAAGATAAAAATTCTTTAAAATTTTTTTTTAAATATATTTTTTATTATATTTATTTATTGATTGGATAGAGACAGCCAGAAATTGAGAG
Source organism: Erinaceus europaeus (assembly GCF_950295315.1). Classification (NCBI taxonomy): domain Eukaryota; kingdom Metazoa; phylum Chordata; class Mammalia; order Eulipotyphla; family Erinaceidae; genus Erinaceus; species Erinaceus europaeus. The sequence continues at coordinate 109,812,324 of NC_080170.1, forward strand.
GGAAGGGGGGATAGAGAGGGAGAGAGTCAGAGAGATGCCTACAGTCTTGCTTCGCCACTCACAAAGCTTTCCCCCTGCAGGTGGGGATGAGGGGGGCTTGAACCCGGTTCTTGTGCATTGTAATACTTGCACTCAACAAAGTGAACCACCACCAGGTCCCAAGATAAAAATTCTTTCCATGGTCGACAAGCTTGGGATGCTTCAACCTCAGTCAACCTTTTCTGACTTTTTAAGATGTATTAATTTTTTTTATTATAATGGGAGAGAGGAAGAGAGGGAGCAGAGCCTGCAAGATACCTCACTCCTCTCTATTCCTCCCCTCTCCTTTGTTTTCCTCCTCTCCTCTCCTCTCCTCTCCTCTCCTCTCCTCTCCTCTCCTCTCCTCTCCTCTCCTCTCCTCTCCTCTCCTCTCCTCTCCTCTCCTCTCCTTTCCTCCCCTCCCCACCCCTCCTCACCCCTCCCCTCTCCTCTAACCAGGTGTACTACTGCCTGGCCCCAGTTATTTGATCCTCCCAGACCATGTCTCTTAAAGCACAACATAGTTTTTAGCATGTAATTTTATGTGATTAGCTGACTACAACACTGTGGGTTTCATTGGAGCACTGAGTCTGTTTTGCTCAATTGCGGTATCAGTGTACCATATATTGCAGCAATGGAAAATGAATTAGAGCCTCATACATGTATGTTGCTGCTGAGTGGCCTTCCAGGCTCAATATTTAGAATTCTTTTGGTTTGAAGGAGAGATAGGGAAGAGAGAGGGAAAGAAGAAGAAACAGAGAGAAAAGAAATATCACAGCATGCTCCCTCTTCCCTGGAGCTCTCTAATTTCTATTTAATGGGATTCTCATGTGGAATTTGAGCTCAGACACATGTATAGCAAGGCATGTGCTCTATGGAGCGAGCTATCTATTGCCTCCTTCCCCCATAAATGTTGAATGAATGGATGGCTGACTGGTAATCCTGCAGAATTATTAAGAGCTTACATATATCATTTTAGAGTATAGAACTTGCTCAATGAATCATTACATAGACCGAAAGGACTCTCTTAGTCACATGGCCCAAAAGACCTACAGAGATACCTCAGGACACCTTCATAGTATCTACGTATACCATACCTATGTATCATCTCTGTTTCCCACTCAAGCAATATGATCAACATTTTGCTTCCTAGAGTAGTGGAAACTGAAGCCATCGTTTCCTTTACAGTGTGTTATATTAGTTAGCTCTATAGTGGTATGGGTACACATTGACTTGACTTCTGCAAATTTATTTAGCAAGCCCTTATTGACTATTATAATTATCTGCCACACACTGTGTTAAGGGAGAACCATTTGTGGGACTTCTCAGGCATATTGCCATCTTGGAAGACTAGCGTTACAACGGTATTGCATTGCTCAACCCTTCCTTGCCAAGCCAAGTCGTCAAGGGTGGAATCGGAGCAGAGGCTACAAACTGTTGTCCCTGGGGTCCTGTATTAATGTTTTGTTTGTTTGTTTGTTTGCTTGCTTGTTTAGGGCTGTCCAATCTTTCTGAAATGCTTGGTACTTATTACCTTTGGCAGGTCCTGCTCTGTTTGTTCTCTTAGTCTTCTGTGACACCCTGCTGCCTCAAACCTGGTTTGGAATTGTGTTCCCTTGTACACTTGCCTCCCAAGCCCATCCAGCCTGTGATTCTTGATGGAGTCCCATCCTCCTCTGGGGTCAGAAGTTGTCTGGAAGTACTACTTTGCCAGTTCCTTTTTTGTAGATGTGTGGGGAGGGTGGTCGCTGGGTGACTCACAAGGATCCCACCCCCACCCCCAAGTAAAGTTCCATTAAGGAATTGGCACATATACATACACATAATGTCAGAACACCCTGTCCCAGAGTGTTTGCAGAACAGCTGCGAGGAGAGCAGTGAGTGGAGCACATGCTCTGACTGGTGTGTTTTGTAGGTCCTGCTCATGGTTACGTGAAAGGACTGGGAGACACTTCAACGAAGGCAACCATGCAGCGCTTATTCTTACTCAGTCACTTAACTGTGGCTATATTGCCTTGGGCCCCTAGGCAGCTTGCTTGAACTTTGAGACTTGGTTTCTACGACTCTAAGTTGCAGGTGATCTGAAAGAGGCACTAAGGTTGGGGTGAGGTCTATAAAACCCAATACATAGGAAAATGCTGAGTATATTGCTTTATGTAGAAAAGACAACCTATAGTTGTTGAATTTCAGTCCTGCTTTATAGAAACTTTTACTCAGGCTCTTACAGAATATGGCTTGGCAAGTCTGGGCCCACCTTTCATAGAAAACCTCAGGATGGGAATGGATGGTGTTGTTCCTTGCTCAGTCTGGCTGCACAGAACATTCTGTGCCCACAGCAGACCTGGCCATGTGATTTCTTCCCCTTCTTGGCTGCTCCCACTGGCAAGCCTTGAATAGTCAAACACTCTCCATGGCACTGAGAACTTTCCCCAAGGAACCCAGTGGGAAGACTATTCTGTTTTGTAAAGCCTTGACCCTTTTCTGGAGCCAATCCTGGTGGAGATACAGAGGACCTAGTTGTTTTATTTTCTCCATTGGTGGCCACTTAAACGTTCCTTTAGCACAGTGAATGAAATGCTATACACTTTATTAAATAAAAAAGATAGGACAACCAGACATGCAAAACCCAAGAAGGACTTCTTTCAGGCTGCTAAGTACATCTGCTTAAACATCTGCTCACATGAGATGGGGTCGATGTAGCTGGATGAGGAACTGTTGGGAATAGGCCCCTCAGTGAATGTCACTTAGTTTATCTTGTAAAAGTCAGGTAATGTCTAACACTTCCACAGATCTAATAATTTATCCACCAGTTTCTTAACAATTTTGCAATCTGGATGAAGGTAAAGTGCTGACTACCCTCATTCTATAGACAGGAAACTGAGGCTGAGGGTGTTGAGCAACTCCCGGGCCACCCAGCTTGTCAATGGTACATCTAAGAAGCCAGCCCAGGTTCTCGCAGCCAGAAACCTTTGTTGTTCAGTATGTCATTTTGTTCTTTGGAGAAGCATAGCTTATTTGAAGCTTTAACATTTTTCATGACTTTCCGCTCTAGAAGTTGAAATCAAACTAATATCAACATATATAGTGGAAATCAAATTAACTTCAACAATGCACATTCTTTTTATTACTAGATAGCAAAAATAAGTAAAATGATGACCGATATTAAATTTTAGCAAGGAAGTATCTTCTTTCATGTACTGGTGTTTGGTCTGGAAACTGGTACTGTACCTTCAGAGGGAAACTTGGTAGTTATCTTTAAGAATATGATATGCCACATTTTTAGGTACACATTTTTATGTTTTTTAAGGTGGCACACACAAATAAGTTTTTCTGTAGTTTTGTTTGTAATAAACAGACAAAAAAAAAGAAAGATGGAACCCACTGAAGTTTAGCAAATGGCTCAATTATAAGGTAGTGGGTTTATGAAATACTGGGAAATACCATAGACCTGTTTATGGCAGCTGACACGGCTAAATCTCTACCAGGTGTTAAGTCAAACAATCACACATGAAACATTAGGTCATATATGTAAGGAAAAAAGTTGCAAAAAATGAGTTATTTCTACTTGCATATAAAATTAGTTGTATAGAGAGTCAAATATGATACTGATAAGTGATTAGCAGTGGCTGGAAATAAGAGGAGAAGACTTGAGAGTTCGTCGACAGTAGAGTTTAGCATTCTGAAGGGCAGTCAAGGGGATATTTGTGTTTCTTTTGAATTAAAATATTGATTATTTTTCTTAATGCGGGAAAGAAAGGAAAGGAGAAAGGGGGAAATCAGAATACTGCTCAGCTCTGGTTTATGGTGGTGCTGGGACCTACAAGGCTTAGGTATGAATGTCTGGTGCACAACCACTGTGCAATCTCCCAAGCCCTTACTATAAGAATTTAAAAGATGGGAGTTGGGCGGTAGCACAACGGTTAAGCTCACGTGGTGCAAAGTGCAAGGACCGGCCTAAGGATCCTGGTTCGAGCCCCCAGTTCCCCACCTGCAGGGAGTCACTTCACAAGCAGTGAAGCAGGTCTGCAAGTGTCTTTCTCTCCCCCTCTCTGTCTTCCCCTCCTCTTTTGATTTCTCTCTGTCCTATCTAACAACAATGACATCAGTAATGACTACAACAATAAAACAACAAGGGCAACAAAAAGGGGAATAAATAAATAAATATAAAAAAATTTAAAAAAGAATTTAAAAGATTCACTCATTTTTAAAATTTTATTTCTTTATTGGGGAATTAATGTTTTACATTCAACAGTAAAAACAATAGTTTGTACATGCATAACATTCCCCAGTTTCCCATATAACAATACAACCCCCACTAGGTCCTCTGTCATCCTTCTTGGACCTGTATTCTCCCCACCCACCCACCCCTACCCCAGAGTCTTTTACTTTGGTGCTATATGCCAATTCCATTTCAGGTTCTACTTTTTTTTTTTCTGATCTTGTTTTTCAACTTCTGCCTGAGAGTGAGATCACCCCATATACTTCCTTCTGTTTCTGACTTATTTCACTTAACATGAATTTTTCAAGGTCCATCCTAGAAGTACCATTTTTACAGCTGAGTAGTATTCCATTGTGTATATAGACCACAACCTGCTCAGCCACTCATCTGTTGTTAGACACCCGGGTTGCTTCCAGGTTTTGGCTATTACAAATTGTGCTGCTAAGAACATATGTGTACACAGATCTTTTCGGATGGCTGTATTGGGTTCCTTAGGATATATCCCCAGGAGAGGAATTGCAGGATCATAGGGTAGGTCCATTTCTAGCCTTCTGAGAGTTCTCCAGACTGTTATCCACAGAGGCTGGACCAATTGACATTCCTACCAGCAGTGTAGGAGGGTTCCTTTGACCCCACACCCTCTCCAGCATTTGCTGCTGTTACCTTTTCTGATGTATGACATTCTCACAGGAGTGAAGTGGTATCTCGTTGTTGTCTTGATTTGCATTTCTCTGACAAACAGAGACTTGGAGCATTTTTCATGTGTTTCTTGGCCTTTTAGATCTGTTCTGTGGTGAGTATTCTGTCCATGTCCTCCTCCCATTTTTGGATGGGGTTATTTGTTCTCTTGTTGTTGAGTTTGGCAAGCTCTTTATATATGTTGGTTATTAAACTCTTGTCTGATGTATGGTATATAAAGATCTTCTCCCATTCTGTATGGGGTCTTTTGGTTTGGGTAGTGGTTTCTTTTGCTGTGAAGAAGCTTTTTAATTTGATGTAGTACCATCGGTTTATACTTGCCTTAGTCTTCTTTGTAATTGGATTTGTTTCATTGAAGACGTTGGGATGCATTGGATCGACCTTCTTGTGGTGCATCCCGTGAGTACCCATTTATTGGGGAAACTGATGATCCTTCCTAGCCGACTGAATCCACATGGATCCCAGTCACTTTCAAAGCCAGCAACAAGCAGACATCAGGCTCAACCTGACGCTGTTGACTGGCTACGGAAGAAGGGCAAAGGCTAGAAGAAGAAGAATTGAAGACATCTTTAAAATGTATGCGGAAAAGAGTTCTGCCAATATTTTCCTCTAAGTATCTGATAGTTTCTGGTATAACACCCAAGTCCTTGATCCACTTGGAATTTACTTTTGTATTTGGTGAAATACAGTGGTTCAGTTTCATTCTTCTGCATGTTTCAACCCATTGTTTCCAACACCATTTGTTGAAGAGACTCTGCTTTCCTCATTTAATAGTCTGGGCCCCTTTGTCAAAGATTAGATGTCCATAGGTGTGGGGTGATTCACTCATTTTTTTTCCATGAGAGAAGGAGAATCACACACACACACACACACACACACACACACACACACACACACACACACACACACACACATACACACACAATGTTAGAGACCAGAGCACTGCTCATCTCTGGCTTATGGAGGTATAGGTAGGACATGTAGAGTAATCTCTAGTAAAAGTAATCTAGTAAATATCCTGAACCTGGGTCATTTTATTTTAATCTTATTAATTTATTTTAATTTTATTTTTATTTATAAAATGGAAATATTGACAAGACCATAGGTTAAGAGGGGTACAATTCCACACAATTCCCACCACCAGAACTCCATATCCACTCCCCCCACCTTGATAGCTTTCCCATTCTTTATCCCTCTGGGAGCATGGACCCAGGGTCGTTGTGGGCTGCAGAAGGTGGGAGGTCTGGCTTCTGTAATTGCTTCCCTGTTGAACATGGGTGTTGACAGGTTGATCCATACTCCCAGCCTGTCTCTCTCTTTTTCTAAGGGGTAGGGATCTGGGGAAGTAGGGCTCTAGGACACATCTGTGGGGTCATCTGCCCAGCGAAGTCAGGTTGGCATCATGATAGTGTCTGGAACCTGGTGGCTGAAAAAGAGTGAAAATACAAAGCAGAACAAATTGTTGACTAATCATGAACTGTAAGACAAGAATATTGCAGATGAAGATTTGGGGTCTCCGTGTTGGAAAAAGCTAGTAGGTCTATTTTAGGTATATTCCAAGGGGCCCATGACCCTACTATTTTTTGTCTGAGCTTGACATCTAATATGCAGGTGACCTAAGTTACTGTCTGGGGAGATGGTGTCATAGTTGGAAAAAGGACTAGAAAGTTACATAGGCTCCTGTGCTGACTATGGGCCCCAGATCAAATCAATGGTGTTTACAGTTAACAATATTTATATACTTTTCCCATATTTGGGAGTTACTCTTTTCCCTGATCCAGCTTTCTAGTCTTTTTTTCTGGCGATCTTTGCCCAGAAATTGTCTTTACAGTGAAAACCTACCTATTCACAATCATTTATATAATTAAAATGTTAAATGATAAAAACACAAATTTTGAATAAAAACACATTAAGTCATTTGTTGTCAGAACTATTTTATTGATAGCTTAGCTTAAGGGGCAAAAATGCTGTTGCCTTTTCCAGTTCTCTGACCATGACAAATATTTCAAAGCCGTTATAGGACTAGGTAGCCCTCAAGCCTTTGATACATTTGTAGAATCACTGACATTCACTTCTATGAGACTTAGAGAGCGCGCTGATGTTTGTCTAAAGAGAGGCAGGGAGTTGGGGCCTGGAATTAAAATGCCTTGCTACTTCTCTCTGTGATGATCCATTTGAGAGTTGGCTCAGTGCCACATGCCAGACCTCTAACTCTCAAACCCTTGGTGTTTGCCTCTGTAGAGAGCACACATCATTAGATTGCTTCATCCCCTGCTTTCTTATCAGGATGAAATCATTCAATGGCTATTAAATCATTAGGGAGCTGTCAAATCTCTAACTTAATAAGATTGTTAGAGAGTGATGTCATGGCTCTTGTTTCCATTTTTCTGAGCCTCATCGTTGAAACAATTTGTCCAAGGGCATGTAGCTGCAGAAGGACTTTGGCTCTGCCTCTGTGTTGGTGCTGCTTTGCACGAGCTGGTATCAATACATTGTCCGGAAGTTGTTTATGTGCCTCTGCTCCTTACTAGTTGAAGAATTCAGTGAAGTCAAAGACTAGGTCAGTCATCTCAGCCTAGCATCTCCTCTCTAATGTCCAGCAGGACTCAGAGAATGTAGATTATTTATGAGAACTTTGCCGGTAGGATTCTCTTTTCCTACATAGAGTATGAACTGACTTCCTAATATCCTTTTTTGGTTCCTAATATCCAATTTTTGACCAGGCACAGTGGGAGAGTAGAAGGGAAGATGGTGCAGGAAAGGTCAGTGGTTCCTCTGAAGGGAATAAAGCTGGAGGGGGGTGGGGGCAGTTGGGCGGTAGCCCTGCGGGTTAAGTGCACACAGAGCAAAGTGCAAAGGCATTAGGATCCCAGTTTGAGCCCCTGGCTCCCCACCTGCAGGGGAGACACTTTCCAAGTGGTGAAGTATGTCTGCAGGTGTCTATCTTTCTCTCTCCCTCTCTTTTTCTTTCTCTCTCCCTCTCTGTCTTCCCTTTCTCTCTCTGTCCTATCCAACAACAATAATAATAACAACAATGATAAAACAACAAGGGTAGCAAAGGGGAAAAAATAGGTTCCAAGAGCAGTGGATTCATAGTGCAAGCACCAAGCCCCAGCAATAATCCTGGAGGAAAAAAAAAAAAAGAAAAGAAAAGACAAAAAAAGCCAGGAGGAGCTTGGAAGAGGTGACAAGGCTGCCTCGAATAGGCTGCACACTGTGAGGAAGGAACACAGCCTGATCTGGCATGTCCCCAGTGACCTAGGAGGCCACTTTGCTCACAGCCTGGTAGACTTCTATCTTAAGGTTCCTGTGGCTTCTAAACTGATACTGATAGGAATCAGTTCAAGCTCATCATTTCAAGCTCAGCAGCTTTCTCCAAGGGTCTGCAAGGGTCTGTATTTCTGAGATCTAAGTCTTTTATCCTTCTCCTTCTGTCTTTCCAGCATTGGGACTTTGTACATACAGGATTCTACTTCTTCAGAGCCAATTTTTTTTTTCATTCAGATAAAGTGACACAGAGACACAGAGAGACTGGCTACAGAAGAAGGGCAAACGCTAGAAGAAGAAGAAGAAGAAGAAGAAGAAGAAGAAGAAGAAGAAGAAGAAGAAGAAGAAGAAGAAGAAGAAGAAGAAGAAGAAGAAGGAGAAGAAGAAGAAGAAGAAGAAGAAGAAGAAGAAGAGGAGAGACAGAGACCACAGCAATGGAGTTTTCTCAGCTGCTGTCATATGACACCATAAGGTGTGGGGGTTGACCCAGGCTGTGCACCTGGCACCCTTCCCAGTGGACTCTCAGGTCTGGAGATCTAAGTCGTAACTCTGACTTTAACCAGATGATCAGCTCCACACCCGAAATTGTCCAAAGCTTGGGAATTTTTTTTTTTTTAACTGAATGAGAAGAATTTTCTGCAGGGAGCCTGACTGTGATGTCCTTGTCTGATGTGGGCTCAGGAGTAATAACACCTTGTGTTTGTGCAGCCTCCCACTTCTGAGGAGCTCAAAGGACTTCCCAGACATTATCTCACTGTTTCTTACCATCTCCTTTGGAAGGAGGCTGAGGACAGCTCTCATTATCATTCCCCAGGCACACCTGGCACCAATGGGTTAAGTGGTTTTCCCACAACCATAGGGAGGCAGTCAGGAAGGGGACTAAGGTCACCAGCCCTCCAGCCTCCAACCTGCTCATTGCATCAGGCAGTTTCCAGGATTAATGCCCCCCTCCTCAGAGAAGAGAGGGTTTCCCATCACTGCTGGGGGGCTGACGACAGCTACCAGGAGACCCAGGAGAAAAGACTGACTCTCTTGACTCCAGGCTCCTGAGGTTGATAATGCATGAATTGGTGATAGAGAAAAATCTGAGCTTGGGGTGACTCATCCTCCAGGAAGAATCTGGCAGTAGACCAGGAAACATTTGTTGCCACAGTGGATTATAGGGCGGGGTGCACTGGAAACCAGGTTTGGGGTCCTTAACTGATGCTGGTCATTGAATGTTGTGCTTCAGCAAGGTAGCATCAGAAACCTTAGTTGGGGAGCCGGGCGGTAGTGCAGAAGACCCATGTAAGGATCCTGGTTCGAGCCCCCGGCTCCCCACCTGCAGGGCAGTCACTTCACAGGCCGTGAAGCAGGTCTGTAGGTGTCTATCTTTCTCTCCCCCTCTGTCTTCCCCTCCTGTCTCCATTTCTCTCTGTCCTATCCAACAACAATGACAACAATAATATTAACAACAATGATAGACAACAAGGGCAACAAAAGGGAAAACATGGCCTCCAGGAGCAGTGGATTCATAATGCAGGCACCAAGCCCCAGCAATAACCCTGGAGGCAAAGAAAAAAGAAACCTTAGATGGCCACATTCTCCAAAGGGAGACTGGGTCAACATACTCAGCCACTCAGGAAAGACGGTTCCTGCAATCAGTGAAGCCTAGAATGTCCCTAGCTATGACCACAGAAGGCGAGCTCAGACCTACAGGGATGCAGAAGTTACAGATGCTCCTGCACTGAATGTGGACCCCAGGTGGAGTTTACAGTTAACAGTATTTATATATTTTTTCCCATATTTGGGAGTTACTCTCTTCCCTGATCCAGCTTTCTAGTTCTATTTCCAACTCCACAGACAATACCTATTGCCCACCTGCATGTTAGCTGTCGGGCTCAGGCAAAAATTAATAAGGTCATGGGCCCTTTGGAATATACCTAAAATAGATCTACTAGCTTTTCCCAAAATAGAGACCCCAAATCTCATCTGCTCTATTCTTACCTTTAGGTTCCTGCTTACTAAACAATTTGTTCTGCTTATCTCTTAGTGCTTTTCAGCCACCAAGTTGCAGATGCTCACATGATGACAACCTGATTTCACTGGGCAGACAACCTCACTAATGTGTCCTGAGACCTCACCTCCTCAGAGCCCTGCCCCACTAGGCAAAGAGAGACAGGCTGGGATAATGGATCAACCTGCCAATGCCCATGTCCAGGGGAGAAGCAATTATAGAAGACAGACCTCCCACCTGCTGCACCCCAAAATGATCTTGGGTTCATGCTCCCAGAGGGATGAAGAGTAGGAAAGCTTCCAATGGAGGGGATGGGATATGGAACTCTGGTGGTGGGAATTGTGTGGAATTGTACCCCTCTTATCCTATGGTCTTTTTGATCATTATTAAATCAATAATAGAAAAAGAAAAAATAGAATAGAAAAGAAAAGAATCCTTAACTGGGCCTTGACTTTTTGTTTCCTGAAAGCTGAAATTAACATTGTGGAAGCCAAGGTTAAAGGTTGGTCTTCAAGTTGGGAGATGTCTCATTCAAATACGTCTTTAGTTTTTCCATTCATCAAAATAGGTAATACATGCTTCATCAGTTATAAAGAACTAAAGGTAATTTATGCCAATTATACTTTTTCCAAACATTTGGGCTCTTTGATAGTATAAAGGAATACTCAAAGTCATAGTGTTTTGGGGCTATCAATATTAACAGATTGTAGGGGAATTTCATATTAAGATAAACACAATCGTATTGTAGAAGAGTGTGCTATTATTGTTACATTTTTGTGTGTGGTTGTTTAAAATAAATATTATATTCCAGGATGATTTTTAAAATAACTATAATTCAAGCCCAAGGGATGTTTGTGTTTGTCTTAAAAAGCAAATACAAAGCCAAAACAAAGCTTTTATATCATTTGCTAACCTGAGCTCTCCCCACCCGCACCTCCCAAATCATTTTGTTGGGTAGATAATGGGTTACAGTACAATTACTGACACATGGATACAGTTTCTCATCTCACTGTGATAGGTGTCTGCAGAAAACGTTTACCCTCAGTTAGGCCCTTTCCCACTGTCACACACCAGGACTCCAGGACTCCCCCTCCCTCCTCAGAGCCCTTTGTTTGGTGCAATACACCTCACCTAGTTTAAGTTTTACTTTGTGTTTTCCTTTTCTGTCTTTATTTTTCAAGTTCCACCTATACATGAGATCATTTGCTATTTGTCCACTTTCTTTTTTTGAAGTTTTCTTCCTTCCTTCCTTCCTTCCTTCCTTCCTTCCTTCCTTCCTTCCTTTCTTCCTTCTTCCCTTCATCTTTCTTCCTTCCCCCCTTCTGCCCTTCCTTTCTTCCATCTTTCCTTCCTTCTTTTCATTCTTTTCCTCTTCTGTGGAAACTTGTGCATGCATGGTTTTAACACTCTAGGTCACAAGTTTTTCATTCAGATTGAGAGACAGAAAGAGGGAGAGACATCACAACTCCAGAACTTCCTCAGTTACCACAGTTGTTCCTATGTGGTGCCAGGGCTTGAAACTGAGTCATGTCCTGGGTCCATACTCCCATGGGGTTAAAGAATGGGAAAGCTATCAGGGGAGGGGATGAGATACGAAGCTCTGGTGGTGAGAATTGTACCCCTCTTATCCTATGGTCTTGTCAGTGTTTCCATTTTATAAATAAATACATTTTTTTAAAAAAGAAATAAACATAATTAAAAAGAAAAAGAAAAAAGAAAAGAAATTGGTTCATGCCTAGCAATACAGGTACCTTCTTTGGTTAACAATCTCTCTGGCCTGGACTTGATCTCATTTTAAAAGAGACATGGTAGTTATATTGCCAGAGAAAAGTTTATACCATTGGTGATGATGATAAGAGTTAGGTAGTACTAAAAGCAGACAATAGCATCACTGACAAAATTATAGTCTGATGGTGGCATTTGATGAACAGAGAACCTTGAAAATTTTAAACAGTGAATTCTGGTTCTCAGGTAAGTGTGTGTGTGTGTGTGTGTGTGTGTGTGTGCAGAACTCACTACATTCATGACTATAATTGCCGTGCCATCCTACCAAATGGATCTCTTCATTTATTTTCCTCTCTTCCCCTACTCCCTTCCCTCTAGCAACCACCATAGTTGTCCCAGAGTCTAAGAGTCAACTTGCTCGTTATTATTTTGCCAGATCTTTTGTTTTAGTTAGCTAGAGTCCACCTATAAGTGAAACTACCTTGCAGCTGTTTCTATATCTCTTAGCATAATCACCTCATTTTATTCGTTCTGTTATGAAGTCATCTTTTTTAGTGGCTGAGTAGTATTTCCTTGAATATGTATCCAATCACATCTTTATCCAGCCACCTATTATAAAGATAAAATTTATTAAAAAAATAAATTTCACCTTACCCCCAGGCATTGAGGGAGACGTGAATGGTTCCTCACTTCTAAAGGTCATAAATGAAAGTCGCTTTGCCCTGTGTTGTTTACTGCTAGGAAATGCAGGGTGGAGTAATTTGAGAAGCATTTGTCTTAATAGTCCATTCCTTTGGATTTAAATATACATTTGACCTTAGTTCAAATGCCCAGTCACTACCTGTAGGGGAAGCTTATGAAATATGAAACAGTACTGCAGGTATCTTTCCTTTTCTCTTCCTCTCTGTCTCTCCCCATTCCTCTCGATTTCTCTCTGTTCTATCAAATCAAATAAAGCTAAACAATTAAAATAAATGTTAATTTTTTTTTGTTAACCTAGGTGATACTAGCAAAGGTTTCTTTTAAAAAAATTAGTGATTTAATAATGATTGACACGATTATGGTATAAGAGAGGTACAATTCCCAATGCTAGAGTTCCATATCCCCATCTCATCGACTGTAAGCTTCCCTATTCTTTATCCTTCTAGGAGTTTGGACCTAAGATCTTTATGGGGTGCAGAAGCTGGAAGATCTGGCTTTTGTAATTGCTTCTCCACTGGACATGGGCATTGACAGGTCAATCCTTACCCCCAGCCACTAGCAGAGATTTCTATAGCAGTGACTTTACACATTTAAAAAGTATCCTGTCCTCAGATCTTATCAAGTGTCAGTGTGATAAATGGTGGTATGGAGAATGATTCTGCGTTTCCTGCAAAACCACTGTTAAAGATCTGCTCCCTGGTGTTACCTAGTGCTGAGACTGGGATAAAACTGAGAAAACTCTTCCTCAGACATTCAGCCCAGTGGAAGGTTCTGGACACTAAAGAATGAGTAGTGGTACTTTAGATCACACCATAAAACCCAGGTAATTCATCCTGCTTCTATTTTTTGTCTCGGTAGTCAGGAGGCTCAGCATGGTGCTAATCCTTCCTTATATTTAGTATAAATCGTGTCTGCAGTTCCTGGCGTGATCATCTCCTTTCTTTCACACAGTGGCAGGTCTGTGTGTTTAGCCATCTGGTGCTTTTACTAGAAGCCTTCTCCAGTATTTTTTTTTGTTTGTTTTATTTTTTTGTTTTTATAGAAACAGGGTATCAATGATAAGAAAAACACTTGTGAGATAGCTTTATTCTGTAACAAGTAGGAGAGGTGCTAAGACTCACACTAAAATCATATTCCTCCAGAAGTGATGGCTGAGGAAAGTTTGAGAAAGAGGCTGGGCTGGGCTTGCCTGGTAGTCTCTGAAGTTAGGCAGTTTCTGCTTAGGAAAAGCACAGCCACTTAGCAGTCTCCTCTTCCTCCCACCATGGTGGATTCTTGTAGTCTATTCTCTGCCTCAGCTTTGGCAGGTACAAATGGATGCTGTGGTCACATCCCCCTGCCTCCCCCAATACCTACCTCTAGTTCTTTTATAAACAACATGGATAGGCTTTGGTACCCTAAGACAAAAAACAAACAACAAACTCCTTGAAATTTCCTACCCATGTATTCTTTTTATTTATTTTTTATTAGTGATTTAATATTGACTGCCCAAACTGTAAGATAATAGGGGTATAATGTCATATGGTTCCCACCACCAGGGAGTCCTGTGTTCCATCCCCTGCATTGAAAACTGCAGTAGTTGTTCTCCCAAGGTCCCAAATATGGGCTGATTCTATAACTATCTATCTATATCTATTCATATTTATACACACCCCATTTTTTCAGTGGTCCCACCTTCACTTTCTTTCTAAGTAACCCCTATACCTACTACTACTTCCAGGTATCTTTCCTCCCACCCCCAACCCCACCTCTCAGTTAAGAGAAACAGCGCTTGACTTCCTCTGGTGTTTTCCAGATTTGCTTCCCTTTCAGTGATGGTATAAAAGCAAGATTCCTAGTAATAAATGCTTTATATTCTAGTGGAATTGGGGTTCAGAGTCCTCTAGTTATCTTTCTCTATTATTTAGCCCTCTGGTAGTATGGACCAAAGTTCTTTTTGGGGTGCCGCAGGCGGGAGCTCTGGTTTTTGTAATTGCTTTTCTGCTGGACATGGATGTTGGCAGGTCGATCCATACCCCAGCCTGTTTCTATCTTTCCCTAGTGGGGTAGGGCTCTGACTCATGCATTCTTAAGACTGGGGTGTGGGCTTAGAGCATCAGTCACACCCACACCCTGGTCAATCCCATGTTCCAAGGGTGGGCATCCCCACTGACTGTCATCTACTTTGGGGACAAGGGGAAGATGTTAGACAGAACCTGGACAAATTATGGACCATTAACACAGGACTTCTCAAGGTCCCAGGCACCCCTAGTTTTCTCTGGAAAGGGGATGTGGATCCCAGTGCACATGCTCATGAATTCCATGAACTTTTAGCCCATAGGAAGGAGAATGGGCCTCCCAGGGCTAAGGAGCCAGAGCAAGGGTGGTGGTTGCCTGCTTGATTCTACTGCTCTGTGGCAGCTCTCATGCTTAGAAAGATGGCCGCTGTCACCAAAGCTGACCTGCTTTGTGTCCCTGTCAGTCACAGGAGCCTGGATTCCTGATGCTGGAATTGATTATAAAGACCAATGTCTAAATTCTCATTTTCAGAATGGGAATTTTGAGGACTCCAGATGCAATGAACTTGGACAAGCAGTTTCTATTCTAAATTTTTGCACCACATCCTCCAAGGCTGGAGTAAAGAGACTAGGGAAGAGAGAGATAGATAATATTATGTAATGGAGACAGCACTGTCTTCAATATGTCTGTGATTAAAAATTCCTAGACCAGGGGGATGGGTGGTAGGGCAGCAGGTTAAGTGCACATGGTGCAAAGCACAAGGGCCAGCGTAAGGATCCTGGTTCGAGCCCCCAGTTACCCACCTGCAGGGATCACTTCGCAAGTGGTGAAGCAAGTCTATAGGTATATATCTTTCTCTCCCCTTCTCTGTCTCCCCTCCTTTCTCGATTTCTCTCTGTCCTATCCAACAACAACAACAGCTATGACAACAATAATAACTATAACAAGGGTAACAACAAGAGCAATAAAATGGGAAAAAATTTCCCAGATGAGGTGTCCTATGACAGTTAAGTGGCTGCGTAAGTTGTGATATATATATATGTATATATATATATATATATATATATATATATATATATACATATATATATATATAATGGATTACTACTCAGCTATTAAAAATGGTGAATTCACCCTCGTTCTCTCATCATGGATGGAGCTTGAAGAAATCGTGGTAAATGAGATAAACCTGAAAGAGAAAGATGGCTGAAATGATCTCACCCACTATTAAAAATGGTGAATTCACCCTTGTTCTCTCATCATGGATGGAGCTTGAAGAAATCATGGTAAATGAGATAAACCTGAAAGAGAAAGATGACTGAAATGATCTCACCCACAGCCAGAAGCTGAAAAATAAGAACAGAAGGGAAAACACAAAGCAGAACTGGGACTGGAGTTGGTGTATTGCACCAAAGTAAAGGACCGTGGGGTGTGGGGGTGAGGGGGTCAGGTACTGGAACATGATAGTGGGGGATGACCTAGGTTGGGAGGTAGGGGGGGTAGAGTAGTAGAGTGTTATGTGGAAAACTGAGAATTATTACACATGTACCAAGTACTGTATCATACTGTTGACTGTAGTAAACCATTAATCCCACCCCCAAAAAAATTCCTAGAGGATAGTGCATAAGCAAAGTGTGAGAAGTGAATGGTAAAGGGGAGAAAAAAATCCTTTCTAGCCTCTACTGTCAGATAAAACCATTTTTCGCCCCTTAGATGTATTATATTCACTCATATGTGCTGTGGCAAAGCAGAGATAAAAATTAATAGCTTTGTTTCCTGTGATCTCTTTATCAGCCCAAGTACAGGGCTACGGTGCTCAGTTATTTTAATGGAAAAACCAAGGTTGTATTATCAGGTGATAAGGCTGTGTCAGGCGCTATTTTATTCTCTTATCTCCCTTGTTCAAGGTGAGGTGTTCTTGCCCTGATGGATGAGTAGGGCTACTGTGACTGTGATGTTCCCTGCACCTTGATCTCACTCCTTCTTTTAAGATAACGGTGGCAGGTGAGAGTGGGTGTCAGGCCAGCTATTGGAAGGCACAGATCCCAGGCAGGGCTCTGAAGACTGAGGGACTTTGACTGAGACAGGCAACTTGGAGACACATCACATGGCCTGTTTCCCTTGAGCTGCAGAATCTTTTAAGGTACCTCCAGGAGAATTTGTTCAGCAACCAGTGATGCTTCCAGTGGAGTGTTTGAGAGGGAAGGAAAGATGAGTCATGCTGGTCTGTCTGACTACCTTGGGGGTGCTCATGCTGTTCATGCAGACAGAGGGCTGTGGGCTTGGTGACATGAGAAGGATGCTTAGTCTCCTCCTCCTTCACCTTTCCCTCCTCCTCGGGGCTTCCAGAGCAGAGACTATACCCACCTACACTCTGGCTTTTGTCACCAACTGTGGCCATTTATATATCTGTGTGACCATTTTTTTACCGGTTAGAATGCCAGCTCTTCTAGGGGCAGGAACCAGATTTAAGACATGATCTTGGGTTCATCTTCAATGCCCAGCTGAACCATGATTAATGTTTGTGTACTAAATGGGGGAGCAAAGTCATGTATTCATTTTCTCATTCATTCATCATCCAATTAGCATCCTTTTAGTTAATTCCTCTCTCTCTTTCATTCTGCCTCTAGGGTTATCACTAGGTCTTGGTGCTATCACTACAAATCCACTGATCCTGGTGGTCTTTTTTTTTTTTTTTTTCATTTTATTGGACAGGACAGAGAGAAATTGAGAGAGGACAAGGAGATAGAGAGGGAGAGAGAAAGATAGACATCTGCAGACCTGCTACACTGCTGGTGAAGCACACCCCCCCACTGGTGGGGAGCAGGGGCTCGAGCTGGATCCTTGCATGGGTCCTTGCACTTAATACTACGCGTACTTAATTGGGTGCACCACCTTCCGGCCCCCCTCTGCTAATTTCTACTATGTATCATCATTACCTCTGGTCAGGACTGCTAGTAACTATAGAGATTTCAATATTTATTTATTATTTTTAAATTTTCTAAGACTGAGAGAAATTGAGAGCGAAAGGGAGATAGAGAGGGAGAGGAGAGAGAATGTGAGAGGAAGAGAGAGGGGAGAGAGAGAGAGAGAGAGAGAGAGAGAGAACCCAGCATTATTTCAATCGTTATAAAGCTTCCCCCTACAGGCAGAGTCTTGGGGCTTGAACCCTGGTCCTTGTGAATGGTAATATATGTACTCAATCAAGGATGTCATCATCTGATCCTTGAAAACAGCTTTAAAAGGCAGTGGCTTTGCTGTGAGTATCAGGTAAGAGTAGTGAAACAGGACAAGGGAACCTCTTCTCAGTTCCTTATCATTCCCAGAAAGGTCTCTCTCTGGCTTCTCACTCTTTGTCACTCTTAGTGGTGACTCCAGACCGCTTTTGGCCAACAGAGTCCTTGGGTGTTGTAAAATGAACACCAGCCACCGCTGAAACAGGCTGGACTCTGTTTAGCCTCGTTCTGTCACTTCTTTGTTGGCAGAGACAGACAAATTTTCTTCTCTGAGCCCCAATTCCTTCAGCTGAGAACATATGTAATGTGTTATGAGCTTGCCCTTTTCATGGTTCTTTAGTTTTACAAACATGGGTGTGAATGATGAAATTGTATTTAGAAAACAATGATTGTTAGGAAATAGCTAGGTTCTCCTTTCACCCTAATGTAGGAACTGCCCCTGCGGCTACAGACAGACTATGACCCACATAGTCAACGACTGCCACCTCTCCAGATTCAAAGGAGGTCTCAAAAATTTACATCAGGCTCAACCTGACTCTGTTGACTGGCTACGGAAGAAGAACGCTAGAAGAAGAAGGACCATTCCCCCTCCCCCGCCCCCAGGGTCATAGCTGTGACTCAGTGCCAATACCACGAATCCACTGCTCCTGGAGGCCATTTTTCCATTGTTGCTGCTGCTGCTGCTGTTGTTTGTTGGATAAGACAGAGAAAAATTGAGAGAAGAGGAGGAGACAGGTAGACACCTGCAGACCTGCTTCACCACTTGTGAAGTAACCCCCTGGTAGGTGGGGAGCCGGGTGGCTGGAATTGAGGTACTTGTGTGATTTACACTATGTGAGCTTAACCCAGTGCATTACCACCTGGACCCCGGACCATTCATGTTCTTTAGGGATAACCTCCCTCCCTTCTGTATATCCCTCGTGTGTGTGTGTGTGTGTGTGTGTGTGTGTGTGTGTGTGTTTAGATAAAACCAGAACTCTAGTGTAGAAACTTGTCAGGCAGTGGGACCAGATCCCCAAATGCCATCCTGTGCTATTTCACATGGAGCTGGTGGAAGAGTGGGTCTCTAGCAAGGACTTCTTTATGGTAATGTTACAGTTTTGGGCTAAAAACCCAATAAAGTGATGATCAGCAGCTAGGAAACCAGAGGACACCCTCCCAACTTGTATGACTCAGCCTAAGGAGAGTCTCATTCCATCTGAAGCTCAAGGGATGGGCAGGATAAGCGTGAGGAAGTTCTCTGAGATAAAGGACATCAGCTATCAAAATGCAGTTCCAGGCTCCTCGATCCACTCCTGCTGGGAAGGCACTGAGCTAATTCTTCTTCTAGCGTTTGCCCTTCTTCCATAGCCAGTCAACAGCATCAGGTTGAGCCTGATGTAAAGTTTCGAGACCTCCTTTGAATCTGGAGAGGTGGCAGTCATTGAGCTAATGATGGGATCTAACTTCTGCTGGTTAGAATCCAGGTGTGCTGGGCTCTGGGAATAACTCTACAGGAGTCATCTTGGAGAAGTCCTTGACTTGCTCAGTTTTTCAGACCCTGCTCTGTCAAATGAGCAGCCTGCTTACTCCCTAAGGCCTTTGCTAGCATTGGTGTCTTGTGACTTCATCTGCAACTGTTTGATGCTGCCTGATTATGCTAAGGTCTATTTAGAGGCCTGTAGCCCTTGTGATTGCCTCACTGTACCTCTGGGTGTCCCGAGTTCCTTTCTCTAACCTCTGGAGGTACCATGTATATGATCTGGGGCCCAAGAGCAACAGCCCTATGGGACCCTGCATTAATGCCCCATCCATTTGTGTTTAAGGTGCACATTAAACCATGCACAAGGCAGGACATGGGCTCCAGCCTAACACAATAATGACTATGTTTCCAGATGAATCTCTGAGTAAACTTCTTTTTACTATTTTATTTATTTGTATTAGTGATTTAATTCTGATTTGCAAACTTATAAGGTAGTGGGAGTATAATTCCACACCATTCCCACCACCAAAGTTCTGTGTCCTCATCCTCTCCACTGGAAACTACAGTAGTTCTCCCAAGGTCATAGATATGGGTTGACTTTATATCTGTTATTATCTAACTGTATCTATATATATCTTTGTCCATTTTTTCTATGGCTCTGCCTCCACTTCCTTTCTAAGTCACACCTACACCTTTTACTATTTTTGAGTGTCCTTTCTTTCTTCTTCTTCTCTCTCAGATAAGAGAAACAGTGACTGACTCCCTCTGGTGTTTTCCAGATTTGCTTTCATTTCAGTGATGTTATAAAAACAAGATTCCTGGTGACAGATGTTTTGGGTCCTTGTGGAATTAGAGTTCAAAGCTCCTGTAATTTCTTCTCTGCTGGACAAGGGCATCATCAGGTTGACCCATACCTCCAGTCTGTTTCTATCTTTCCGTAGTGGTTAGGGCTCTGGAGAGGTGAGGTTCCAGGACACATTGGTGAGGTCTTGTGCCCAGTGAAGTCATGATGGAATCATAGTAGCATCTGCAACTTGATGGCTGAAAGGTGATAAGATAGAAAGCAGGACAAAATGTTAATTAAACATGAACCAAAAAGTAGGAATAGAACAGATGAGAATAGGGATATTAGGGAAAGAGGCTAGGAAGTCTATTTCAGGTAGTTCTTAGGAGCCCATGATCCAAAGAAAATTTTTTAGTAAAGCCTTCCCAGATTTCCATCTAGAAGTTCTCTTTCCGCTTTTGTCCTCTTAGCTCTCTCACCAACCACTGAAATTGGTGGAGGTCAGCAAAGTCCCTTGACTGCCCAATTTAGGGGAGAAGCTTTGCACATGATAGGTGCTCAATAAATAGGAATTAGTGAGCTGAGGAATTCAAAATTGAAATTTAAAGCCAATATGAATTTAAACTGTGAAGATCTAACAAATACATTCCTATGATCTCCAAGGTGTTTGGCTAAAGATTTCCAATCCTGTATAAGTACCGCGTGCTAACTGATTGCGCCAATGGAGCTCCAGATTCCCAATCCTAGCTAGAGATTCCTGGGGCTGAGAAATAGCTCATCCAGACTAAAAAGGAATTGAAGGCAGGACCGCTGAAAAAAATGGGACACACACACACACATACACAGATATAGATTGATAGTTTTAGAATCAGCCCATATTGATGACCTTGAGAGAAGTACTGCAGTTTCCAATGGAAGGGATGGGACACAAAACTGGTGATGGGAACTGTATAGAATTATATCCCTATTAGATTTTTTTAAATTAAAATTTTTAGTTTTATTTTTAATTTTTTTAGGGAGATCATGTTTTTTCTTTTTATTATCTTTATTTATTGGATAGAGACAGCCAAAAGTCAAGAGGAAGGGGGAGACAGAGAGGGAAAGAGACAGAGAGACACCTGCAGCCCTGCTTCACCACTTGCAAAGCTTTCCCCTTGCAGGTGGGGACTGGGGGCTTGAACCTGGGTCCTTGACCATAGTAACATGTGTGCACAACCAGGTGCACCACCACTTGGCCCCTATTTATTTTATCTGATGGCACAGAAAAAAAATTAAAGGCAGTGGGAGGTAGAGGGAAAGACTGAGAGACATTTACAGCCCTCTTCACTACTCGTGAAGCTTTCCTGCCACAGGTGGGAACTGGGGGGCTTGAACCTGGGTTCTGTGCAAGGAAATACATGCACTTAACCAGGTGTGCCACTGCCCAACATCAACAATTTTTTAAATCAATATAAAATTTTTAATAAAAAGAAAAAAAATCTGGTTCATACTCCCAAAGTGGGGAAAATGTTAGGTGAAGATGATTAGAGGGCTCCAATTTCCTAAGGACATAGAGTAAGTAGAGGAAATAAGGAAGGTCACTTACTTGGAAGCAGTAATAGGCATAGATGTGACTTCAAAAAGAAGAGAAGGTAGGGCCATAGGAAAAAAATTGGCAAGTCTATATAAGTATAGGTAGATAGTTATAGAAATAATAGGCAATCCATATCTGTGACCTTGGGAGACCTACTGCAGTTTCCAGTGGAGGGAATGGAGACACAGAACTCTAGTGGTGGGAATGGAGTAAAATTATACCCCTGTTATCTTATGGTTTTGTAAATCAGTATTAAATCACTAATAATTGTTTTTAAAAGAAATAGCTCATCCAGTAGAGAACACAAGTTATCTGCTAATAATAGACAGTTCTCTAAAGAAGAGACACTCTTGACCCACAGACATATGAGGAAATGCTCAACTTCACTCTTCATTAGAGAAATGCAAATTAAAAAAACACATTGAGATTCTACTTCACACCTGTAAGAATAACCTTCATCAACAAAACAGGAAATGATACGTGCTGGCAAGGATGTGGAGAAAGAGGAACTCTACTATTGGGAATGCAAACTGCTGCATCCATTGTGGAGAACCATACGAACAATTATTGAAGAAATAAAAATGGAAATAGCTTATGATCCAGGAATGCCACTCATGTAGGCATTTATTCTAAAGACAAGAAAACACGAAATTGAAGGGACATATGCACCTCCATGTTCATAACTGCATTATTCATAATAGCCAAAACATGGAAGCAACCTAGATGTTCATTGACAGATGACTGGGTGAAGGACATATACTCAATGCAGTATTACTCAGCAATTACAAGACAATATTGTATCCTTTGGGATAAAGTGAGCAGAAGTACAGATGATGATTCTTAGTGAAGTAAGTAAGGAAGTGAAGGACAGCTACCAAATGGCTTCACTCATATATGGGCTATAGAGAATTAAAACACAATAATTCATTGAACTATGGTTGTTTTTGATGTGGGCACACAGAATTTTGGTGGTGGGAGTGGTGTAGAAATATACCCCTATTATCTTTTAGTCTCACAAATCACTAATAAAAAATGAAAAAGAGGGAGTCGTGCGGTAGTGCAGTGAGTTAAGTGCAAGCAGCGCAAAGCGCAAGGAACGGCGTAAGGATCCCTGTTCGAGCCCCCGGCTCCCCACCTGCAGGGGAGTTGCTTCACAGGCGATGAAGTAGGTCTGCAGGTGTCTATCTTTCTCTCCCTCTTTCTCCTCTCTCCATATCTCTCCCCTCCTCTCTCCATTTCTCTCTGTCCTATCCAACAACGATGACACAAATAACAACAATAATAACTACAACAATAAAACAAGGGCAGCAAAAGGGAATAAATAAATATTTTTAAAAAATGAAAAAAAATTTGCTCCCATAGAAAAAAAATTACCTTCAGCAAGGACCTGGATTCAAGCTCCTGGTACCACATGGGAGTATAATGTACAGGGGAAGCTTCATGAGAAGTAGAATAGTACTATAGTGTCTGATATTTAAAGGTAAAAACTAAAAGTGGGTCCACTGAGAGCAGTGGAATCTTGCAAGTGAAAAAGCCTTAGCTGGCTGATGTGTTGAATGTGGAATAGATAGAAGGAGGCATTGAGCTTTTGGAGCCCAGAGATCTACATAGGTAATAATGACAGCAAAGGAGACTATACAGGATTCATTTGGTGTCAAGTGACAAAAGCCTAGTCCAAGCATCTACAACAAATAAAGAGGGAAATGCTTTTTAAAAATTTTATTGGTGATTTAATATTGATTTGTAAAATTATGAGATAGACCCATATCACTCCCACCACCAGAGTTCTGTATCCTCATTCCCTCTATTGGAAAATGTAGTAATTCTCCACAAGTCACAGATATAGGCTGACTATTATTTATATAAATATATATATTTTCTCACTTTTCCCCCTATTGTCCTGCCTTCTCTTCTTTTCTAAGTCACAACTACATCTATTGCTACTTCCAAGTGCCTTTCTTTTTTTCCTCTTCTCTTTTGGCAGTCTTGAAAGAATCGGAGTTCAGAGCCCTCTGGTTATCTTCCCCTAACATTTCACCTCCTTCTGGGAGTGTGGACCAAAATTCTTTATGGGGTGCTGAAGGTGGAAAGTCTGGTTTCTGTAATTTCTTCTCTGTTGGACATGGACATTAGCAGGTTGATCCATATCAAAGTGGGTCTTCCTAATGGCAGGGCTGACCTCGGATAAGTTGGGACTGGTGCCAGCCTCTGCTTCCCATAGCTCATCTATGCTTTATTTTATGCTGGTTCTCCATCAGGCACACCTCTCTTGTAGGCAGTTTGGCAGGGAGCACTCCCAAGGGCAATGGAAAACCACTTCTTCCCCTTTTATGAAGAATTTTATGAAGAGTTCTAGATTTATGAAGAGTTTTAGATTTTTATGAAGAGTTCTAGATTTGCTTCTTAAAAGATGGTATTAGTTAATAGTCCTTATAGCTGAAGAGGTATGTCCTCATTGATTGTAGTTTGAGAAAGTTGAGGAAGGTAGGGTGTGCGTGTGCGTGCGTGCGTGCCTGCGTGCGTGCGTGCGTGCGTGTGTGTGTGTGTGTGAAGAAAAGGGGTTAGCACTACAAGCGGGAGATGGGAACTGATGCTCTTGGCAAAACCTAAGGAGTGTGTCTTCAAGGCATATTAGATTTTTCAAAAACCCTAGTAGAAATGGCCTATTTACTACTACTAAAATCATAGACACCATGGAATGTCAAGTTTCTTTGCCTTTCTCTGAAATTAGATCAGCTCAGTTTGGGAACAGTGAATAGTTCTTGATTATCAAAAATTTTATGCTTCATAAAAAATGGCTAAGAAAGGTAGTTTCTTGCATAGCCCATTTAACCAAGTGAATTCATTTTAACCTTATTTTTATGACATTTTCCTTTTGAAACACCATATCACACTTTTGCAGTAAACACATTCACAATAAAGGAATTAATCTGGGATTGGAGAGCAAGTGTATGCTCTCAAGATTTAAGAGTGGAACCCTAGTCCAGCTTTCTAGTTCTATTCTCAACTCTGACACCATATTCTCATACAATAAACATCGTAGCCCACCTGCACTTTAGCTATCAAATTCAAACAAAAATTACCAAAGTCATGGGCCCCTAGATACATACCTAAAATATATTTCTTAATTTCTTTTCACCCTAAGATCCCTATTCTCATCTGCTCTATTTCTACTTTTTGGCTCCTGTTTATTTAACATTTTGTCCTACTTTATATAGTTTTTTCAGTGACTAAGTTGCAGATGCTGCTATGATTCCATCCAGACTTCCCTGGGCAGATGATCTCACCAATGTGTTCTAGAGCCTCACCTCTCCAGAGCCCTAACCCACTAGGGAAAGATAGAAACAGACTGGAGGTATGGATAGACCTGCCAATGTTCATGTCTAGTGGAGAAACAATTATAGAAGTCAGAGCTCCTAACACCTGCACCCCAAATATAATGTTGGTCCATACCCCAGAAGGGAAGAAATACTAGGGAAAGATGACTAGAGGGCTCTAGAATCCAATTCCATAAAGACCCAGAGAGAGTAAAGGAAAAAAGGAAGGACACTTGGAAATAGTAATAGGTGTAGGTGTGACTTAGAAAGGAAAAGAGGGAAGGACCATAGGAAAAAATGGGCAAATATATAAAAATATACATAGTTATAGAAATAATAGTCAACCTATATCTGTGACCTTGGGAGAACTATTGCAGTTTCCAATGGAGGGAATGGAGATACTAAATCCTGGTGGTGGGAATGGTGTAGAGTTATCTTACGGTTTTGTAAATAAATATTAATTCACTAATAAAAATAAATAAGTAAATAAATAAATAGGTATTATAGGGGGAAACAGGGAAGGAGGAAAACTTTGGTGCACAAGTTGTATGAATGTGTCAATGACTGCACTGTAAATCATGAGCCTTCTCAATAATAAAAACAGAAAAAAGAAAGAGGAAAGAAAGAAAGAAAGACTTAAGAGTGGAATATGGAGCCAGTGGTGGCTTAACTGATAAAGCCAACATGCCATGATTCATAATGACTTGGGTGGAAGACTCTGGTCCCCTAATTATGGGGGGAAGCTTTGTGAGCAGTGAAGCAGTGCTGTAAGCACCTCTTCTTCTCTTCCTCTCTTCTTTCATTTTCTATCTTACCAAATAAAAATAAGTTAATAAAAAAATAGACAAAGAGAAAAAAACAATGTGTACTTTCTGCTAATGACCACCACTTCCCTGTAGTACAAGCAATTCTCAGCCATGGGTGCTTCGCCATACTTTGATATTCTAGTCTTTTGGCAGCCCTTTGGCAAGCCCAATGGGGTAAACTCTCTTTTGGCCACAGAATTTGTTTTCTAGTCAACAGCATTCACCTCTACCTCATATAGGGTATAGAATTAAAATATTGCTGGAAGATTAAGAAAACAAGTTGAGTAATTTAATGGAGCTTAAATATGCAGGATTGAGAGGCCTTCAAAGACAGGGTCCAGAGTCAAGATACAGAGACAAATTAGGCAACTGCGGAATCTTTTGACCTTAGGGAGGGTGTGGTGAGCACACCTGAGCCCAGTGGGAAGAAGCTGGTAATTATAAGCAGCAGAAGCCATGACCCGGGCAAACCATGCTTTTAGGGCATTGAGAGGAATTACAAGAGACATTGACTAGAAGAATCAGAGGCCAGGGAACAAGCGCTTTCCCAGGGCCAATCTACAACAGTTAACTCTCTGACCGGAGGGATTTACAAATGCTAAAGAAAAAGCATGTGCCAGAGCTAATTCACTTAGTAGAACACACAGTCTGCTCTGAGTGAATCTTAGGCTTTGAGCCCTGTCACCAGATAACAGCACCATGGCTGGCACTGGGGGTATGCCATAGCTGGTGGAATGATGCCATGATATTTCTGCCACTCTCTTTCCATTTCTCTCTCTTTCTCCCTCTCTCTGCCTCCAAGTTTATAGCTGGGACTCAGTACTGGCTATATACTGGGACTCGGTATGACTAATCCACTGCTCCTGACAGCCTTTTTTTTTTTTTTTTTTTCTATTTTATTGGATAGGACAGAGAGAAATTGAGAAGGGGAGGCTAAAGAGGGAGAGAGAAAGAGAGATACCTGTGGACCTGCTTTGCTGCTTGTGAAGTTTCTCCCCTGCAGGTGGAGATCGGGGGGCTGGAACCCATATCCCTACATGGGTCCTTATGCTTAGTACTATGTGCTCTTAACAGGGTGCATCACCTTCCACCCCCTCTTTTCTCTCTCTCAGAAATAATTGGACTTGGGAGGCACTCAGCAGTATTGCACATCTACTAGGTTCTAGGTTCATTTCTGGTGCCAGATTTTGAAAAATTATACAGTTGTTTTATTTAGTTATTAGATTATCCTGAGGAAGGATGAAAAGACCATCTCTGCTGCCCAGAGTCCCTTGCTTTTAAGGATTCTAATCTCTCTATTTTTTCCCAGTGATTTTCAATCTGTTTATGCTGGAGGTTTTTTTTTTTTTTTTTTTTTTTTTTTTTTTTTTTCTGCCGGGGGCTTCAGGGAGTGGGTGTGAAGGGCTCTACACAGGAGCAGGGGTCTAGAGAAAATCCCAGATTTTCCTGACTAAGGCTAGATAGTGGGTGTGATAGTTCATAGTATAAAAGGACTGTCTAAAGAGGCAAGCAAGTCAGTGACTGCACTGTGGAGGGTATACATTTGAATTACATTTACATGAAAATACCTTATTTAGGCTACATGGTCATCTAGAGGCTAGGCAAGGCAAGGCAAGGCAGGACCCACCATTTTCCAAGTTATAAGATCCTCATGATCTGAATCAGCTGAGGTCTTTGAGGCAATCCTAGTCCAGTGGACTCCATTTACACAGAGGGAAATTAAAGCTCAGATTTGCCTACAACTGGTGGGATACCAGTGTGTTTATTTCACTAGCAACTTACATGAGGACTTTTTCCCCTCCCTCCTGGGCTTCACTGGGACTTTATCCCACATGACTTCACATTCCTGAAAGAACTCCTCCCCTAGCTCTCTTCATAGAAGATTTCAAATGAACTTGCATTGTTTAATCTTTCATTAGGTGAAGACTTCTTTTAATTTTTTCAAATGAAAGCTTCTGAGAGTGTCCTAGGACTCTTGTATCACTAGATGTTATGTGTTAGAGTTTGTCTTGCAAACATAAAAAAGTCAATCAATTCCTCAAGCTGCTAATGAAGATTGAATGAAAGAGCAAAGTAGATTTCCTCTTAAAAAAAGAAAGAAAGAAAGAAAGAAAGGAAGGAAGAAAGAAAGAAAGGAACTTGGGGCCAGGCAGTGGTGCACACAGTTAAATGCACATAGTGCTAAGCGTGAGGACCTGTGCAAGGATCTGGGTTTGGGCCTCAGCTCTCTACCTGCAGGGGGAACACTTTAGAAGCGGCCAACCTGGTCTGCAGGTATCTATCTTTCTCTCTCCCTATCTTTCCCTCCCCTTTTAATATCTATCTGTCCTATCCAATAAAATGGAAAAAATGGCTGCCAGGAGCAGTGGATTAGTAGTGCAGGCATGGAGTCCCAGTGATAATCCTGGAGGGAAAAAAAAAAAGCCCTAGAATTTAGTATGCATGTCTGTGAGTCTATACATTTGACTGGAATTCAGGACATAAGCTGTGTGAACCTGAACAAGATGCCACACTTCTCTGGGCCTCAGTTTCTCCCTTCTGAAAACAGGAGGCCAGATGGTAATTTCTAAAATCCTTTGCAGCTCTGACATTCCCAGGGTAAAGTTGTCAAGGGGTTATGAAATGTCCTTCAGTGTGGGAGAGAGCAAATAATGTCCTGATTTTGTTCTTCCAGTTTAATCCGTTACACATTTAGTCTAGTGCAATCTGTGATAGGTCCTCTGTGAAACTTGTGACTTACATCTTGTCTGAGTGGGTCTTCTGGGGGTGGGGTGGGGAATGATGGAATAGATTCTTCCTTCAGATAAGTCAGCCAAGGGGGTCAAGTCAAGGGGCTTCTGGACAAATCCGGTATGTTCTTTCTTTGTGTCAGACTTGGCCCACACGTCAGCATGTGCACACTGGCAGGCACGTGCATGAGCATGTGTATGCCTGCTCACATAAGGACATTTAAGGACAGGGCAGTTGAGAAACTAGCTGTTCCTGAAAAGTTGCCCATAAAGTTGTTACGGACACAAATCACATGTGAATTGCGGTAGAGTTGCTGGCAACTGAAATGAAGATTAGGCCGAACCTTTTTGTGAATTGACAGTATCTTGCGTGCAGGCAATTATGAAGGCTGAAAGAGCCAGGGTATCTACCACTTCCTCCAGGGAGTCACCCTGGCTCCTGATGGCTGTGCCTTCATTCACCTGCCTGCCTCCTCCACCCCCTCCCTTTGAATTCTGTTTTACTTTAAGAGTTGGTCCTACAACAGAAGGTACAAAATTACACTTTGAAAGCCACAGGCAAATCTTATCTCACCTTTATCATGAATTGACTTACTTATCCATCCATTCACTTGACATATTGAATCTTCACTATGTGTTAAAGCATTCTGCCAGGCAGAAGATGGAGCCCTAAAACCCACGGAAGGTTCTTACCCTCAGTGACATTTGCATTTTGTGAATGTGTAGGGGGAACTATAAACAAGTAAATAAACTATGTCAGTCATTGTTACCAGGCCGATGGAACGTGGATCACAGAGACAGAGAATTCCATAGGGAGGTGACCTACATGGGGACAGGGTGGTGGTGCACCTAGTAGAACGCTCATGGATCAATGCACTAGGGCATGGGTTCAAGCCCCCTGGTGTAGAATGCTAGTGGTTCAGTGTAGTAGGATCTGGGTTCAAGCCCCCTGGTTTCCACCTGAAGAAGGGAAACTTCATGGTGGTAAAGCAGTGCTGCGGGTGTCTTTCTTTCTCTTTCCCTTAACCCCCTCCTTTTCCCTCTCAATTTCTCTCTATGCAAAATAAACACAATGGGGCGGGGGTAGATAGCATAAGAGTTATGTAAAGAGATACTCATGCCTGAGGCTCTAAAGTCCCAGGTTCAACCCCCATAACACCATAAGACAGCTGATCAGTGCTCTGGTAAAAATAAATAAACAAAGTAAACAAACATAAGCTCACACACAATGACTACTATTATTTTTTTGAAATTTAAAAGGAGATGATGTTCAGGTACCTGGGCAAAAAGGAACCACATCACAGCAAGCATTAAAAGATGGAGAGAAGATAACTGATGGAAACCAGTGGTGAGGAATTGATGAGTTTGGAGACCTGGGGCAGGGAGAGGGCTAGGAGCTGGGAAGCCTGTCGAGGTGGCAGGTCTAGGATGTTGCAGTGGAGTGGAAGGAAATGGTTCACTCAGCACGCATTGTGGAGATGAGCACTTGACATCTGTTTCTGTACAGGACAGGAGGTTTGAGAAATAGGAAGAGAATTGAGTGTAAGCACTAATCTTTTAGCTTGAGATGTCCATGAAATGTTATTTATAGAGGTGGAATGAGTGGGCATAGGTAGCATAGTGGGTATGTAAAGAGATTTTCATGCCCGAGTTGCCAAAGTTCCATGTTCAATTCCCCATACCACCATAAACCAGAACTAATTGGTGTTCTGGTAAAAAAAAAAATTGAGATGAAATGATTAGAGGAGTACAGTACTGCTCAGAAGGAAACGTGCTTTGGATGAAGTCAGTTTGAGATTCATACTGGGCATTTTGAGATACTGGCAAGGCATTAATTCTTCTTCAAAGGGCCTCTGATTTATTATTATTATTAACCAGGGTTATTGCTGAGACTCAGTACCTGCACGATGCTGTCACAGCTCCTAGCAGCAATTATTTTCTTACTTCTTTCTTTCCCACCCTCATCCCCTTCCTCCCTCCCTTTCTTCTTTCCTTCTTTCCTTCCTTTCTTCCTTCTTTACTGCCTGCCTGCCTGCCTGTTCCTTTCTAATGGAGACAAAGAAATAGGGAGAGAGAGGGATAGAAAGAGAGACAACTGCAACACGAAGCTTCCCCTTACATTTGGGGACTGAGACATGAACCCCGGTCCTTGAGAAAGTTGCTATGTGTGCCCTACAGGGTGCACCACTGCCTGGGCCTTGGGGTGGCACTGATAGTTTCAAAGGCGTTAGCATTATCTCCTGAACTGGGTCAGAACTCTTCTGAAGGCTAGCATGACATATGTATTTCATATTGCATGAAAGTTGCTATGTCAGATTTCTTCTGTATGCTCCATAGATTCAAAATGAGGGGGAAAGCAACAACAATTTTAGAATCTCATTTTCTGAAATCAGGTGAACCTAGTATGCTGAGCTGCATGTCCCAGCTCATAAAAGTCAAATTGCTCATGTTTCAGATACTGTTAGACAGTCAGCTGTTCAACGGTCCTTGCATTTGGCTTGGGAGGAAATATACACACATGAAACTTGTTAAACTCTCCTAACCAGGCTCCTCCCCTTCCTCTAAGAGGCAGTTCAGGAGTATATCACAGGAAGACCTTGAGTTGCTAACTTAAAGGCCCACAGGGAAAGCAAGAGAACATTATAAAGGACTTGTCTAGGCCTGGGAATATTCCCCCCAATAAAATAAAACAACATGCTGGACTCTGCCTAGGTGAAACTTAATACTAATTAGCACAACAGCTTAAGTTTCTCAGTCTAAGACATAGATATATACTGTTGTAAGACATTTGACTTTTACTCTTTCCCACAAATACTTTTTTGTAAATATTTCATATATATATGGAGAGAGAGAGACACACACAGAGACAGAGAGAGAGAGAGAGGGAGAGAGGACACCAGAGCATCACTCTGGCACATGTAATGTCAGGGATTGAATTTGGGATGTCATGCTTCCAAGCCCAAGGCTTTATCTGTCCTGCCACCCTCATAACTGCTCTCACAAACTTTTCTTTTTTGTCTAGAGCACTACTTACCTCTGGCTTCTGGGGATTGAGTCTGGGACCTTTGTGCTTTAGGGATGAGTGTCTTTTTGCCTAACCACGATGCTATCTCCCCAGCTTTTACAAGCATCTTTCAATTCACTCAGTTAATATACCTCAAAGGGGATGTTCTTTGAATTCATAATTCTGTCTCCAGATGAAGCTAAACTTTCTCTTCTAATTAAGGAGCATCAGACTTGCATATCCGAGGCTCCAAGTTCAACTCCTGGTGCCTCATATGCCAGAGATAAGTAGTGACCTTTTTCTCTCTCATTAAATAAATAAATAAATAAATAAATAAATAAATAAATAAATAAATAAACCTGTCTCAAAAAAAGAGTAGAGTTCTAAGATGCCATTTGCCATAGTAAAATTTTCGTTATGGTGATCCTAGATAGAATATATGTATTTCTTTTAAAGAGAACTAAAAAAAGCAAACAAAAACAAATAAACAGACAAAAACCTAGGCTTATGGGTCATTGAGATAGCCAAGATATAGCACACAAGATTTTCATGACTGAAGTCCCAGAGTCTACATACAGGTTCAATTTCTAGCATCATTATATGCCATAGCTGAGCAATGCACTAGTCTCTCTCTCTCTCTTCTTTGTACTCTCTTTCTCTCACAGTTTGTCTTATGTAAAGAAATATTTATTTATTTATTTGTATTTTTTATATATTTTTAAATTTTATTTATTTATTCCCTTTTGTTGCCCTTGTTGTTTTATTGTTGTAGTTATTATTGTTGTTGTTGTTGGATAGAACAGAGAGAAATGGAAAGAGGAGGGGAAGACAGAGAGGAGGAGAGAAAGATAGACACCTGCAGACCTGCTTCACCACCTGTGAAGCGACTCCCCTGCAGGTGGGGAGCCGGGGTTCGAACCAGGATCCTTATGCCAGTCCTTGTGCTTTGCGCCACCTGCGCTTAACCCGCTGCGCTACAGCCCGACTCCCAAGAAATATTTATTATTATTATTATTAGCTACCAGGGTTATTGAGCAGCCATTTTTATTTATTTATTTTTCCTAATTTTTTTTATTAGGACAAGAGAGAAATTAAGACAGGATGAGGAGATAGAGAGGAAGAGAAAGATACATACCTACAGACCTGCTTCATTGCTCATGAAACAGACCCCCTGCAGGTGGGGAGTGAGGGCTCGAATCCAGGT
This sequence comes from Erinaceus europaeus, assembly GCF_950295315.1. NCBI lineage: Eukaryota > Metazoa > Chordata > Mammalia > Eulipotyphla > Erinaceidae > Erinaceus > Erinaceus europaeus. The sequence continues at coordinate 109,845,063 of NC_080170.1, forward strand.
CTTTGTGCATGGTGATATGTGTGGCTTACCAGGTGCACCACAGCCTGGCCCCAAACTATTAAAAAAATTATATATATATATATATATATATATATATATATATATATAAAATAATTGACTAATATTAAAAAAAAAAGCTCTGTGGCTGAAACAGCACACTTGCAAAGACTTCATTGAGCTTCTCAAGTGTGTTCCAAAGGCACCCACCTGCAGAATTCAATCTCTAATTGAATACTTGTACTTGGACCACCCATTCTAGAAAGAAGTGGGGCCTCCAGGGTATTCCTGGAATGACCCTTTCTGCCACACTGGGAGCCATTATCAAATTTGTTTGATTAAAGAACAAATATTTTAAAGTAGCATTTGCTGAACTCTAGCATAGTGAAGCAAGCACGCAGCAGTTATGTTCAATTTTCCACTTGGTTGCAGCTGGTAACCTCTAGGGCAATACCATGACTTCATCGTTGTGTTTTCCCAGGATGGAATGACTGAGAGTAACAAATGTGAGTTTCTAATGGAGAAGCCTTACATAGACCTGCCCCAATTTCTTAGGTGGGTAAGGGCATAGCACTCTGGTGGTGGGTGCAGTGTGGACCAATTCCCCTGCAATCGTATAATCTTGAATGCTATTATTAAGTCACTAATAAAAATGTTCAAAAATAAAGTTGCATACACACACACACACACACACACACACACACACACACACACCCCAAATTCAGTTGTGAATTTGTGAAAAACTAAGACTAGCATATACATTTCTGTCTATGCTTGATTCTAGAACTGAAAGAAATCTATAGTTCTTAGGAAATACATCAAACACATCTGTATACAATAGAATGATAGAAAAACCAAGCAGATGAATGAGTGAATGAATAGCTGAATAAGTGAGTACAATATAAACTAATCGGCTGGTTAATGAATTTTGTAAGATCATGTGACTTGAGACACAGCCTCAGTTCTTTCTCTAAATATTGAGTAGCCTTAGGTAAGTCCTTCATCCTTTCTGACCCTTGGCTTTTTTAACTCTAAGTTGCCTTGTCTCTCACTGTTGTTTCAAAAACCATAACTAATAGTAATCAAGCTTATTGAGTGCTCTCTCATAGAGCTTGGGCTAAATGCCTTACCTGGATTTTTGAATGCTAAAATAGTTCTGTGAAATGAGCACTATTTTTTAGCACCTCTGTTTCTTAGATGAAGAAACAGCTGTACCACATTGTTACAACATACAGGTGTAATGGATGAGATTTGAACCTAGATACTTTATTGTGGAATTATAAGAACAAGAGAAATACTATGAAAAAAATAGAGCAAGAAGCTACCAGGAATCTTTAGTAAGAAGTCAGGAATCATTTTGGTTGTGAATTAGAGCAAGTCAATACAAACCTGCTTAAACCACAGAAGGAGTTTATCAACTCAGTGGTAGAAAAGTCTAAGAGTAGTGTTACTTTAGGCGTGGATATGTCTAGGGTCTCAGACAAAATCATTAGGTTTCTTTATTTCTAGCATCCTTCCAGACAAGGGCAGGATAGTCATCTCACAAGACTCACTTTTTACCAAATTACGTAAACTCAAGATGGAAAAACAATAATCAAAAGACAAAAGAAAAGTCATAGTGAGGGATGAATTGTCTCCTCTTGGCCTCATATTTATCTTTATCATGGTCAAGAACATGGGGCAGTGTTGGATCAGGTACAGATATGTGTTAGCCCTTTTGGCTATGTGGAAACATTTGTTTTAAAAATTATTCATGGGCCCCTTTGTGGGCCCCTATAGGACCTTGTCCTCAATGTGGATCAACAATGGTAGGGAATGTTTAAAAAAAATATATGCATGGCATGGGTTTCCCATGGAGTAAGAACTTCTTTATGAAAAGAAAGAGAGAGGGTTCTGGGCACAGTGGGACACAGAATTTGACACTGATCAACTCTTAACAAATCACAGCCTTAGAATCATAGACTAATTTGCTGGCACTCATGTGAGACATGAGTTATTGCTACCTATCACTTTTGCAAAGTTTTCTTCTTTCTTCAGGGACTTAGGACTCAAACAGTGACATCAACGGTTATCTTATAATCTTTATTTTGACTTTTAGTTAACACTCCCTTAGAAAAGTGTATTTAACAATGACGGCAGCACAGGTAATAAGTTAGGAGATAAATTATCAGGATTCGAGCAATATTTGCCAGAGCTATTTTAACATATAAGAAAACGGACAATTAGGCAAGTTGGTTCATGGCTCTGTTTTGATTCTGTATCCCTGTTTTATACTGGAGAGGAAGACTGGTACATTTTTTTTTTTACTCTTTTAGCTGGCACACTAGTTTATGCTACTCAGCAGCAAAAGTGTAGCAGGCAAAGGGGCAGAAAATATCCATCAGCAAGATGTAGGGATGAAATATCCCCTAAGCAGTGGCTTCTATACAGCCAATGGGCAGAAGTGAATCTCATCAGTCTTTGACTCAAAAAACATCTAATACTTGCAGTTTGTGTATGTACTGCTTATTAGAGTTGAAAGATCTAAATTGTGAGGATTGCATGATCCAAATCCTTGATTTCACAGATGAAGAAACTGAAGTACAGAGAGTAGAAATAACTTGGTCCAAGTTACGTTGCAAAGGAGTGTAGCTAAACATGAAACCAAACCCAAGACTTCTTATTCATTTTCGAAACGCTCAGCCCTGCATGACAAGCTGCTTTTGGTTTTGCCCTCAGGAAGTTGAGGAAACATTTTGAATTCTGAAAGTTTTACCCAGGAGGAAACTTTATTTAATTTAATATTTGGTGGAAAAGCAGGAAAAAGAAATGAGAAATGGCTGTTTCAAGGCCTTGGCATTGAATATATGCAGTGCTCACTGCACCAAGCTGAAGGAAAGATGTAGTAACTCAGCACTCTTCAACATTAGGAAACCAAAGGTAATTCATGAGTCTCTCAAAGGTAGTGAAGGAATATAAATTAGGCTTGCTTTCTTAAGTGTATTTATGTTTTGCTAATATGACAGCTGTACTAAGGAAGTCCTTTGCAGACCTAAGTCTACTTGAGTATGGATCTTGATAGACGATCTTGAATTTTCTCTGGATTTTCATTTTCACAGTTACAAATTTAGCTGATTCTTAAGACTCTTGTCAATCTCAAGCTTTAGGGGGCCTAAAATCAGCTATGTTTGGGTGTTATTGCCACAAAAAGAGAAGAAACATTTTGCACAGGATTCAGCTGACATAAAGCCTGCGTTTGCAAGTGTATGGCCTCCTTTACCAACTAACTGGCCTAATGGAAAAAGCACAGGACCAAGAATCTAAGACATGGCACTGAAAGATCGGTACTTTCTCTAGGCCTTTACAATATCTCTGATTCAAATAAATTTAATAATAATGTCCATATGTCCATGTTGTCTGCGTCAGTTCTCTTGGCAACAGTTATCCTGATATAATTATCAACAGTATACTCTTCCCTTTCCCCCTCCCTCCCTTCCTTCTTTCCTTCCTTCCTTCCTTCCTTCCTTCCTTCCTTCCTTCCTTCCTTCCACTCTTTCTTTCTTTCTTTCTTTCTTTCTTTCTTTCTTTCTTTCTCCCTGTCTTCCTCCCTTCCTTCCTTCCTTCCTTCCTTCCTTCCTTCCTTCCTTCCTTTCTTTTATCTTTCAAAAAATGTGGTTTTGTTGGCAATGCATTAAGATGTTATCCCTGGGATGAGTACACACATTACTATGCACAAGGAACCAGGTTTAAGCCCTTGGCCTCCACCATCATGGGGGAAGCTAAAAATAATAAATAAGAAATATGTTATCCCTAAACTTAACCTTTCTATCAATCACTTCAATTTACATAGAGCAAAATGGATACTCAAAGTAGAGAAATGAGGGGCCAGGTGGTGGCACACCTCGTAAACTGTGCACATTACAGTGCATAAGGACCCAGGTGAGTTCAAGTCTCTGGTCCCTACCTGTGGGGGGAAGGCTTTGTGAGTGGTGAAGCAGCACTGCAGGTATCTTGCTGTCTCTCTCCCTTTCTACTTCCCCCTTCTCTCAATTTCTGACTGTCTCTATCCAATAAATAAATAAATAAATAAATAAATAAATAAATATAAAGCAGAAGAAGAGAAATGACTTTCCCAAATTCACCAGAAGTTTGTTTGGAGTTTAGACTTGGCAAATTGCATCCCTGTACTTGCAAAGAAAGAGCAGGAGAATACAGCTGAGAGAATGGTGCCTTCTATCTGTTCTCCAGCATCTTCAAGCAACTGCTTAGCAGAAGCCTTACTTTACCACTGATTTCCTAGAAAGGGATCAGCAACAGAATGCCACAAGAGAGCTGGGGCTGGAGCAAACTTTGTAAGAACCTGGGAAAGGAAGCTGCTTTTTCTCTTCTGTATCCAGAAAAACAACTCCAAATGGAGAACCACTGTCTATCAATAACTGGCCTTAGTTTAGACATGTAGATTTCCTTGTTATAATTACTAAAGCACTTTCATAACCATAATCTGAATTGATTTAATTTTTACTGCTTCAGATCTTACTGTTTTAGACTGGAGAAAACTAAGACTTTCTGAGGCAGTAGAATTGCTTTATTTTTTTTTTCAATTATCTTTATTTATTTACTGGCTAGAGACAGTCAGAAATCAAGAGGGAAGGGAAACATAGAAAGGGACAGAGACAGAGAGGCATCTGCTTCACCACTTGCAAAGCTTTCCTCCTAAGGGTAGGGACCCGGGGCTTGAACCTGGGTCCTTGTGCATTGTAACATGTGTGTTCAACCTGGTATGCCAACACCTAGTGCCTAGATTTGCTTTAGATTTCACAGTGTGTGTCAGTGATGGGAGCATTATTTGACCTTCTAGTTTCTGGTCAATTATTCCTTCTACCATTCCTGGCTTCTTCCAAACTCTGCCCTTGGGCATCTTCTAGGAGAAACTTTATTATAATAAGTTCTATTTAGTATTCCAATAGCTAGATCCTTTTTGGATGGAGCCCAAGGCAAACCCATTTATATCATGGACTTGGCTCTATGGCAAATATTGTTAGGACAGAGTTTATGTTCAACTGTGAACTCTGTTCTACAAATATCATCTCTGTAAAAATGAGTCTGTGGCTGGAGAATTGTACATTTTTACATGGTATGGGATTTTTCTTTTTAAAATTGTTGCTAGGTTCATGGGAATTGAGTCACTACTCTTCATCGCTATGCTATGCTTGCAGATCACTGACCTGCTCCTTTGCAGAATACCATTTCAGAGAGATTTCCTCTGGCAGAGACTGAAATTCTTTATTTGGAACTTGACACATCCCAGACAAGATGTGCAGCTGCGTCCATCAACACATTACCCTACGGAGGCAGTGATGCTGGGGTGAGGGCTGTCATAGACAAGAGTCAGGGACCCAGGTCCAACCCACTTTCTGTGCTTGCCTTATGTTCTGGTACAGGACCTCTTTTTGCAGGCCCCTATTTTAAAAGGGGCTCAGTTATGTCAGCTGTTTGCTGTTGAGATTGGAATAATCAGAGTGCTTCTAATTTCTAAAACCACCAAGCTTTTTCTTGAGACTGTGCTGGGAATACTGACTGTACCAATGGTAGGGCTGAGTTCTTGGAGCCCTTTCATTTCATCCACATGTGTGGTCGGTCATGTCACACCCACAAGGAAGAGGTCAGTGTGGAGACTATTGGATATATTCCAGAAGCCCTTCCAGCCTCCCACACTGGCATTCCAAGGACCAGTACTGCCTTAGTGATGGAGGAGGGCTTGTCATGAGCTGGAATTTCAGAATATAGAACTTGACACACAGGGAACTGAGTTATTACGACCTAATATGGAATAAACTTTGGAATGGCAGGCTGCATAGTATAATTGTTACTGTTCACAGGTGCACAGCACTTCAGAATTTACCAAGGATCTCCACACTGGTTGTCTCTTTTGAGTGTATCTGACATACATTCTGGTTTTTAGGCAATTCTCCTTTTCTTCCTTCTTCTTTTATTATTATTTGCACAGAGGCAGAAAGAAATAAAGAAGGAAAAGGGAGATAATAAGGGGGAGAGACAGAGATGCCTGCAACATTAAAAAATTAAATCAATTAAGATTATGGTTGTGAAAGTGCTTTATTAACAATAACAAGGAAATCTATACCACTTGTGAAGCTTCCCTCTAAGCAGTTGGGGATCTGGGGCTTGAACCCAGGTCCTTGCACATTTTAACATGGTGCTCAACCAGTCTGCCGCTGCTCAGCCCCTAGGCAACTATCTTTCAAAAAGCATCAACTCTGTGCCTTCTGCTACGGGGGAGCACTTAAGCATACATACAGAAAGAAGCAGCTCACTGAGGCTCAGGGAGCTCACCAATTAGGTAAGGAAATGGATGTGTATACAAACTATCACAATTGCAAACTAGAGAAGCTCTAAAAAATTTGCACGTGAATGTTGGGGAGAGAAGAGAAAGAAAGATACAGTTTCCCTGCAGGCAGAGTTCCCCAGGTGCTAACTGAGGTGAGTCCACAGGCACAAAGCCCCAGAGTCTTGAGGAAGCAAGGTGACTGTGGTGGAGGCAGGAGAATCCAACCAACCAACCAACCAACCAACCAACCAACCAACCAACCAACCAACCAACCAATGGGTAGTAAATCAAGCTTAAGTGGTGAAGGTAACCCAACTGGGAAGGGGCTTGAACAAAATGCTAAGAATTTGGACCCTGTGCTAGTTTTCCAGACAAGGAAATAGGCTCACCAAAAGCCAGGAGCTTGGCTGAAGCCACAGGCACAGACAAGGGAATGGTGGAACTCTTTCTGCTACCCTGTGCTGCCTCCAGCAGGCTTGAGCTGAGGCAGGTCCTCTGTGGGAGAGGCCTCTGGGCTGTTTATCCTGATCAGAGCTGGGGCTGGCTCTGGCCAGGAATGGAAGTGGGTGGGGTGGGGGCTCTGGAGGAGAGGAGGGGCCTGACAACAAGGGCTACATTCAAGGCCTGCACTGGAGCTGGGCGAGGAGAATGGAAAGCTACAGTCTGTCTGAGCGTCCAGCCTTGGCAAGGCTGGTCGGGGCCTTATAAGGAAATGTTTTCTCCCAGCCAGTGGGGCTGGGACAGAGCCCTGTACCCACATAACAGAGCTGCCCTTGTGGTGGTAGGCTGGGGGTGCCAGCTGCCCCTCAGCTGAGAGCGGGCACGCTCAATGGGCTGGTTCTGCAGGCTCAGCATTCCCTCTCAGTCCCAGTGTGCCTGCAGCCCCTCCCCACCCCTCCATGCCCTCGTGCCCTCCCACTCCCCAATGTCCTGGGCTGATTGGAGGAAAGGGGAAAAACCAAAACAAAACAAAAACTTGGCCAGAGTCCAGTCCTCATTGCTACTTGGTGCCGAATTACCCAGAAAATAGGCTCCACTCAAATTATTCCTCTTTGTGCTGAGGTTTCTTGGCCCTCTTTCTTTAACCTATGCCCTGGGGTCTCCTCCTGGCAACCACCCACCTGTCCTATGCAGAACCCTGACCTGAGACAGGTGGGGAGGAGGAAGCTCACAGCTGTTGTCTCTTCTACCTCCTCAAGCAGGGCAGATGCTGTTGAAGCATTCTCAGAAGGAGGGAGACTCTCTTCAGTAGTCTTAACTATACTGTGTGGATAGGAGGACCTAAGAGGAAACAGCCTAGCCAGGAAGTCACAGCAGTGGGCTGTCAGGGCCTGCAGGAGGGACCTCTGTATGCATTCTGGGTCTAGTGTTGTAAAGCAGTAATTTCTTTCCTTCTTTCTTTCTTTCTTTCTTTCTTTCTTTCTTTCTTTCTTTCTTTCTTTCTTTCCTTTCTTTCTTCCTTCCTTCCTTTTTTTTTTTTTTAAATATTTTTATTTATTTTTGAGAGAGATGCAGAGAGAGAGAGAGACAGTGAGAAACACCAGAGCACTGCTCAGCTCTGGCTTACGATGGTGCTGGAGACTGAACCTGGGACTTAAGAGCCTCCGGCATGAGAGTCTGTTTGCATAGCCATTATGATATCTCCCCTGCCCATAAAGCAGTGATTTCTAAGGAGATTTCTTGCACCTGAGATTACAGTAGGATCAGAAGAGAAGCTTAGAGTGGCCAGCCACTGTGACTATCCATAGGCTCAGATGCATGAAACCCTGGAGCCATTTGAAAACACATCAGTCAACCCAATTTTTCATTCACTTTTAGTGTACCCAGTAACCTGGCCCCTCCAGAAGTCACTCAAGGACCACCTTGGGTGGCATTTAGGGTGGAGAAAAGTGACATTCTGGAGAGATTGGCCAGTGAATGGGCTTCTGGGAAAGGGGCTAGCATGAGCAAACTTGGTGGTGGGGAGACAGCATGGCTAGGTGTGCATACCTGAGGTGGAAGCCTAGCATAGAGAAATTTCACAGGAAAGGTAGCTGGGAGCTACTGAAGGCCTTTGAACATCACAGAGCTGGCCTTGGGCCTGTGATTGTGACTTTGACATTGGGATTTGATTGATAGCTTGTGGGCAGAAGCTGGAGGAATTGCATCATTGTCCCACTTTAGTCAAGGGGGCAAAGCACTCCTTTCTCTTGCACAGTTGATTGCTCAAGCAGAGTGGAGGTGGGCCATTCTTGCCTTCCCAGGACCTGCAGGTCCACATCTCCAAGTGCCCACTGAAATCTCAGAATTCAGCCCCCACCTCAGGCCCTCCACTTCTATCTTGTCTGATAGGTGCTGTTCAAACAATTAGTGACTGACTGCCTGCCCAGGAGAGATTTGGAACTGGCTAATTTGACTCATTTATTTATTTGTTTATTTTTTTGCCAGAGCCCTGCTCAACTTTGAGTTGTAGTGGTGCTAGGGATTGAACCTGAGACTTGGGAGCCTCAGACATGGGAGTCTCTTTGATTGAACGTGGGACTTTGAAGCCTCAGGCATGGGAATCTCTTTGTATAACCATTCTGCTATCTACCCCTGCCTCCACATAGAGACATAAACTGCTCTGTTCAGATGAAACCTGGCCTTTAATCTTTTGTGCCAGGAGGTAATCACAATGTGCACAGGATCAAAAGGCGAACACACAGCAGTGCCATCTCAACTCAGAGAGGCAGTCCTTTGTAGGATATCTCTCATCATACACTTAGTGCTAGGTTTTTTTTTTTTTTCCTTTTCTTTCCTTTCTCCTTCTCCTTTTTTTTTTTTTTTACTTTTAAGAGCTCTTTAAGGTAAGCTATAAACTAGAGTAAATTCTAAATACAACACTCAGATGGTGGCTAGACTCTTTTCTGATCTTCTGGATATTTTTTACACCACCACCTAAATTACTTGCTAACCCCTGTCCCAGTTTAGGAAAATATTGATAGTAAATAACCTACCCAGATTTTTATTTGTTTGTTTCATTGAATCTTACCTAATTCATTACTCATCCATTTATTTGATTTGTCAGGGTACCTCAAGATAATGAGATATAGAGGGGGCCGGGTGGTAGCACAGTGAGTTAAGTGCACATGGCATGAAGCACAAGGACCAGCACAAGGATCCTTGTTCAAGCCCCTGGCTCCCCACCTGCAGGGGGTCACTTCACAAGTGAAGCAGGTCTGCAGGTGTCTATCTTTCTCTCCTCCTCTCTGTCTTCCCTTCCTCTCTCCATTTCTCTCTGTGCTATCCAAGAACAACAGCAATGGCAGCAATAACAATAATAACAACAAGGGAAAGGCAACAAAATGGGGAAATGGCCTCCAGGAGCAGTGGATTCACAGTGCCGGCACTAAGCCCCAGCGATAACTCTGGAGGAAAAAAAAAATCAGATCTAGAAAAAAAATACAGTGAAAGTCTATCTCTTACCCTATTCCACTTATTTGGATGTCTTGCCTGAAGATAGCCCACGGCAACATTGTCCTGTGTGTCACTCTCTTCAGTGGCATGCTTGTGCAAATAATGACGGTGATCTTCCTGCATCTGGTAGCCATAGCTCCTTTAGAAAGATGCAAATCTGACCCTTCTTTCCCTTGTTATTATTGTTTAGAGGCTATTTCTGTCCCAGGTCTGCTTGATTGGGGGTGATTCTTGATTGCCTATAGGCCACACCAGAAAAGGTGGGTATATTTGGAGCCATCCCTAATATTGTTTAGCCTGGCCTTTTAATTTTTTTTTTTAAATTGAAACCAGTGTTATCGCTGGGGCCTGGTGCTGGCTCTATGAATCCACTGCTCCTGAAGGGCATTCATTATTATTTTTTCTTTTTCTTTCTTCTTATTCTTTTGGCTAGGGCAGAAAGAAATTAAGAGAAGAGGGGGAGATGGGGAAAAGGAAAGATAGACAACTGCAGACCTGCTTTATTGCTCAGGTGGGGGGCAGGGGCTTGAAATCAGGTCCTTGCGCACGGCAACATGTGAGCTTAACTGGGTGTGCCACCGCCCACCCCCTCGACCTGGCTTTTTATCACGATGTGTGAAGAATGCCCAAATGTCTTGATAGCATCCCCTCCATGACAGAAAGTGAACTATTTGTATGGAGACGGTATTGTGAGTGTGGGTCCAGGGAAGAGAGATCTGGCATTCTGATGGGAAGGGGAAGAGCTCCTGTGGTGTTAGGACTCTCCTCTTTGGACCATGTATTTATTTCCTTGGTTCTTCATCACTGATCTGGATTAAAGCTCATTGCTTGTTCTAGAAAGCTACTTGCTGATGACAGAGAAGGCCAAGCTTGTGTTCACTCTACCTGGGACCAGCAGCCTCACACCATCTTGCTCACCGGTTAGACTTTTGCACTTGCTGCCTTGCTCTCTAGCCATCTGGCACAGGAGCAGGGTCTTAGTCATAGAGATGCTGGAACTGAATTTTTTCAGTGAGGCTCAGATGTCCTAGCATCTCTGGTTTATGCTTACTGGGAAGATTTTTAGACCTTCCTTGGTGGGAAGAGTCTCTCTCTTTTTCCCTCAGAATCCAAGCATAATATGAATCAGATTATAAGTACCCAGTGACATTCAATGTAGGATTATTAAACATTTCCCAAAGTGTTTGGCGATTCTTGCTCATTATCAACAAGACAACTCTACAGGCTAAGTAGATAGGAACAAATCTGCATAATTCAAATTATAAATATCTCAAGAGAGAAAGTGAGTTATATGAAATAAAACTGAGCTGGGGGGACAGATAAACAGTCAGATAAGAATATAGGTTTCAGTCTACAAAGATGCCAAGAAGATGATATAAAAGACAATGATAAAGAAAATGGTGTTTACAATTCTATTTTTTAAAAAATATTTTATTTATTTATTAATGAGAGGGATAATTTATTAATGAGAGAGAGAAAGAACCAGACATCACTCTGGTACATGTGCTGCCGAGGATTGAACTCTGGACCTTAGGCTTGAGAGACCATTTTATCCACTGTGCCACCTCCCAGACCATGTGTTTACAGTTCTTTTGTCTTTTGCAACATTTTCTTTTCAGACCCCCTTCAATCTTCTTGTCATCATACGATACATATTTCTACACAGCTGCTGTAGTTCTGCAGACACTGTTCATGAACTGTGTTTTTGTTTAATATTATAAGCTCTTGCCATCTTGCTCCAATCTCTATTTCATAGCTGTAGAAATGCCATTGTGATGATTTACAATCTATGCCTCGCTTTCTACCTGTTGTTGCAATTTTATGTCTCCAGCTGCTAAATGTTATGGATCATTTGGTACAGGCTATCTTCGGATCTTGTCTTTTGTGCTTTTGTTGATTCCTTTAGGATCAAATTCAGGGATGCAGACAAACTCCAAAGGGCACAGACCTCAATGATGAAAAATGCCATCCCCCCCCCCCCCATGCCCTGGCCTGATACAAAGCTAACTGTAGGGTAGAGCTCTAAGCCTGCTCTCACTGGCTTGGTGCTCTAAGCCAGAAAGTGGTGTGTCACCTGGCAACTGGGCAGAGGATTTTTTCATACCTGAAAGGGGGCATGTTATTGCATAGTCTCTACTTTTGATGTGAGGTTATATATGGACACTGTTCTAGGGTGGTGCCTTTGCTTGTTTGTTTATTTATTTATTATAAAGGTTGTTCACCTGTGGTTGCCATATAAGTGTCTCTCAGTCAATTATTTTTTTAAATGTATTTATTTAAAAAAGGAGACATTAACAAAACTATAGGATAAGAGGGGTACAACTCCACACAATTCCCACCATCAGATCTCCTTATCCCATTCCCTCCCCTGATAGCTTTCCTATTCTTTACCCCGCTGGGAGTATGGGCCCAAGGTCATTGTGGGTTGCAGAAGGTGGAAGGTCTGGCTTCTGTAATTGCTTCCCCGCTGAACATGGGCGTTGACTGGTCGGTCCATACTCCCAGCCTGCCTCTCTCTTTCCCTAGTAGGGTGGGGCTCTGGGGAAGTGGAGCTCCAGGACACATTGGTGGGGTCGGCATCATGCTAGCATCTGAAACCTGGTGGCTGAAAAGAGAGTTAACATACAAAGCCAAACAAATTGTTGACTAATGATGGACCTAAGGGCTGGAATAGTGTAGATGAAGTGTTGGGGTGTCTTCCATTTTGGAGATAGCTAGTGGGAATAATTTAGTAATATTTCAAAGGGCCAGTAGCTATACTAGTTTTTTTTTTTTTTTTTTTTTCCTCTGAGCCTGAAATCTGATATGCAGGTGGATCCAAGTTATTGTCTGGAGAGGTGAAGTCATGGCTGGAAAAGGGACAGAAAGCTGGATCAGGGAATCTCAGTCAATTCTCTGGAAGCCACAGCAAGCCAGTACTGACACCAGTTCTTGCACCGTGGCTATGGGGGTGAGGGCTGCAAGGAGTGCTGGGGTGGTAGGTCTTGGCATGAGACACTGTGGTCTTCATCCATGGCACTGCCAGTGGGGCTCAGACTTAATGACAGATATTCAACTGTGTGCATCCCAGGTGTCAGCTAAGGTCCTAAGAGATCCCTTTAAACTTGACTCAAGCCCCAGTGGTCAGGCCTTATGAAAGCCTCATATCCATAGACCATTTCCATGAGTGCCTACAGTGTGTGCCACTGAGCTTTGCTCTGCTTTTGTGCTGCACAGTGCTACCCTAAGTCAATTCAAGGATCAGAGATGGGAGTTAGCTTACTGGAGAAGGTGTACACATGGTCCAGGTTCAACCCTGACATCACATGGGAGGCACTGTGGTTCTGGTGCTGTGACCTCTCTCTTGCTTTCTGTCCTTTTATATGAGTGAAAAAAAAATTATGACCTGGCTGTGATGAAAGGAATTGTATATATGAGAGGGCTTGGCTCTGCAAAAATAAACAAAGCAAACCACATCATTGAGTTTGGTAATTTTTCTGAATGTGGAGTGGTGAGGTGTGTGTGCCATGAAGTAAGTTTTATCATTGACCTTTTTATTTTTAGTATTGCAACTATGGCTATCTCTAGGGCTCGGTGCCTGCTCAATGGACCCACCACTCTCAGCAGCCCAAGTGCTTCCCTTTCCTTTTGTTCGACAAGACAGAGAAATTGAGAGGGGAGGGGGATATAGAGAGGGAGAGAGCAAGAGAGACACCTGCAGTGTTGCTTCACTGTTTGTGAAGTAAAGCATCTCCCCCATAGGTGGGAACCAGTACCTTGAAGCCTGGAGCTAGGGCTTGGTAACAGGAGGACTCAACCAGGTGCACCGCCGCTGCCCCCCCCCCCCGTCAATCCTTATCAGTCTCATTCTCCTGAGCAATCAAAAATTCATTTCCCCCACCTTCCTCAGAATATGGGTCTCACATCCAGGCCCCATCTATGCCCAATCCAGATATTGCCCCAAGCAAATGTAATCCCTCCCCCTCGCCCCCAACAATTCTGCAAGCTACTTTTTTCTCCACCTGCTATCAAGAACCATGTCCTTGCAGGTAGGCTGCTGTTGAGAGAGTTTTTCTTTTGTTTTTGATGAGATGAAAACACACAATAAGGAGTGTTTGCAGGGTGCTTTGCAGATATTTGTTAGTCAGGTGACTGGATGGGCAGTGTTATTCTGCCTTGCTCCAGCTTTCCTTATGCCAGACATTGAGTAAGTGCATATTTACCAAGTCTGCTCTGTGTGGCTGCTGGCATAGACTGTGGAGTCAAGGGTGCGTGGGCAGGCTGAGGGCTGCTTCTCACACGGGCACCCGACTCTGAGTTAGAAGTAGGTGTGACAGCTGAAATGTGGTGTCACATAATGGAATTGTGCTCAGCCACAAGGAGGAATGAAGTGCTGATATCTGCTACATTGCGGGTGTGTCTTGAAAAAACACTACACAGAGTGATCTGAAATGTCCAGAAGAGGTAAATCCAGAGAGACTGAAAGCAGAGGGATGGTTGTGGGCCTGAGAGGAGAAGGGACTGGGGAGTGAGTGCTGAACAGTTCTGGGGCTTGCTGTGGGGGCTAGGGATGAGCCTTGAAACCAGGTAGCGATGATGGTTGTACTACACTGTGAATATACTAGCTGCCATGGAGTCCTAGACTTTATAATGGTTCGTTTGATGTGTGGCTTTTACTTCATTAAGAAAAAAAAAAGGACACGAAAGCAAACAAGCAAATACCAGGTTTGAAGTATTCTCTTCCCCTTCGATTCTGCATCACTTAGGCTGGGATCAGGACATGTTGTCCCCTCAACTAGACAGGAAAAGAAAACGGACTGACTCAGATCTTAGTCCTGCTGCCTGACAGCTGTGTGACCTGGAGTTGGACATATCTTTCTCTGGACCTCAGTTTCCTAATCTGCAAGGTGAGAGTGGCCTAGCTTTTAGTCAGCCTCCCTGACAAGTATTTTTCCTAGAGTCCTGAAGTTAGAAAGGGAGGTGAAAATTGAGGAGGGGAGGAAGCTTTCTTTTACCCACTACTGAAATGTGGTGGCTTTTAATTTCCTTTGTCCCCAGACTTCAGGGAAATAACTTCAGCTCCTGACCTGGCCTGCAGTGAACTGTGCTCAAACCCCTTGGCCATGCTGTTAAGTTCAGTGTGTTGTTTCAGTATCACTCCAATACCTCCCATCTGCTCCAGCAAGGAGAGGCCTTCTAGCAAGTTTGTTAAGACCTTCCCTGCCCCAAGAACTGAAATATAAACTCCAAGTCACAAGCTTTTACTGGGCTTGTGACCTGGAGACCTGTCATGCCTCAACCAGTATTCAGAAGGGCTCAAAAGGGGTGCTTGTCCTTCACTTACCTGTGACCCCTTGGCGGAGGCCCTGTGGCATCTTGGGCACTGTGCTGAGCTTTAGGCAGACGTAGCTATAGCATAGCATCTGTATTCCCTTGAAGTTCAATGTTCCCTGGGAGAAACAGACTCACAAAAGCAAGGCAATGGAATATTGCAAGAACAGAAGTAAACATGTAGAAGAGGAAAGCAGGCATCCATCCAGGGGAGAAAAGCCTTGTCTGTGGGGGTGGAGATTAGAGGGATGAGGTGGAGGTCAAAGAAGGTCTTGGTCAAGGAAATGAAAAACAGTGGGCCAGGGGTGGACCAGGCCTCCAGCTCTCAGGTTCATTCCAAGGGAAAGATCGGCCCAAAGCAGAAGTCTCTCATCACTGTCGTGGCTTAAAGTTGTCAGTGCAAGGTTATGATGAGAAGGAAGTTATGTTTTACTTCAGTAAGGACATGTGAAAACATAAAGATTTAACTTACTTATTTCTTGAATAGAGACAGAGAAATTGCGAGAGAAGGGGAACCCAGAGAAATAAGGTGACACTTGCAGCATTTCTTCGCTGCTCACAAAACTTTCCAGTTCAGGTGGGGACTGGGGACTTGAACCTGGATTCTTGTGCATGGTAACATGTGTATTCAATTGGAAGCATCATCACCTGGCCCCTTTAGTAAGGACTTTGAATGCCTATCAACAAAGCACTCCCTTACTATCTGCATTAGGGGAGAATATTCCTGCCTCCTCTCCTGCCTGGCATACAAGACTGAGAATGACATTCAGAGCAGGGTGTGTGTGGCCAATCACAGAAGTGGGGAACTTGAGTTACTAGTGAAAAGGCAAGCGATTTGGTCATGACAGGCCATGGGTTGTTTGTGAAAGAAGAGCTGGAGAAGAGCTGAAAATGAAGTTGGTCCCAGATGCTGTGTTAAGTTTGGGTTTTATTCTAGAAGACAATCAATGGGGAGTCATTGAAGGTTGTATGCAGGAGTGTGATACAATCATATTTTAGTTAATTAGTTGATTAATTTTTTTTTTTTGCCACCAGGGTTATCACTGGGGCTCGGTTGCAGACTATGAATCCACTGCTCCAGCCTGCCATCTTTCCACTCCTCCTCCTTCTTCTTGCTCTCCCTCTCCCTCTCTCTCTCTAATTTTTACTAGATGGTAAAGCGAGAAATGGAGGGTGGGTGGGTAGATAGAAAGGGGGAGAGAAAGAAAGACACAGACTTGCTTTACCCCTTGTGAAGAGAGTGAGCTTAACTGGGTGTGTCACTACCTGGTCCCATATTTAAAAAAAAAAATTTTTTTTGTTACCAGGGTGATGGCTGGAGTTCCATGCCTGTATGATTCCTTGGCTCCTGGTGGACTCCTTTATTTGTTTTACTGAGAGGGAGAGAGAGAGAGAGAGAGAGAGAGATGGAAAGTGCAAGAGACAGACAGAGAGATGAGTGACACCACAGCACTGCTCCACTCTTTATGATGCTCTCCCCACCCTCTGTACAAGTGCTTCCATGGGGTATCCAGGGGCTCAAACCCAGATCCTCCCACACAGTAAAGCATTAGCTCTCTCTCTCAGGCAAGTTTTCTCTGGGGCTCCTCAGCTCTGCTGCTGGGGGTTCAGAATGGGGAGGGGCTTGGAGGACAGGTCAGGAGACCCATATAACCCGGAAAGAGGAGGGCCAAGCTGGGTCACCAGGATGGAAAAGTTCTCCTTCCTGTCACTTACTACGGCAGGGCTCACCACCAAGTCCCTTCCCATTAATGTTCTGAACTGCAGGAAGCTGACTTTCCCAAATCCTGGGGTACACAGATAATTTTGAAGGGCGATGCTAGATCTAGGCCGCCCACATTGTGTTTGCCTCTTCTATGGGTTCTGTTTGGTGACATGTCTACAGCTAGACCTAATGGAAGTTTTTTTTAAAAAAAGAATTTATTTATTCATGAGAAAGATAGGAGGAGAGAAAGAACCAGCTGTCACTCTGGTATATGTGCCGCCGGGGATCAAACTCGGGACCTCATGCTTGAGAGTCAGTGCCTTAGCCACTGAGCCACCTCCTGGACCACAGAATTTTTTAAATCTTATCTTTTTATTAATTTTTTATTTGAAGTTTTTTTTTTTTTTGCCTCCAGGGTTATTGCCGGGATGTGGTGCTGGCACTATGAGTCTATGGCTCCTGGCAACCATTTTTTTCCCATTTTTTATTGGGTAGGACAAAGAGAAATCAAAAGCGGAAGGGGAGATGGAGAGAGAGAGAGAGATATGGACACCTGTAGACCTGCCTTACCCCGTATAGAGTCCTCTCTGCAGGTGGGGAGCAGGCACTTGAACCCAGGTCCTTGTGGTCCTTGAGCTTAGTACTATGTGCACTTAACCAAGTGTGCTACTGCCTGACACCCCCCCCCCCAACCTCTTCTTTGTGTCTCTTTCTGGGACAGAGTGAGGAAGAGAAAGGAGAGAAATGTCCAAGGATGATTTGGTGGCTTCTGGCATAAGAGGTGGAGTAGAGGTGACAGCTCCAAACAGAGTTGAACTACAGGACAAAGAACAGGTTGACTCGAGCTGGGAGGAGGGCAATGAATGTTCAGTTGAGTGTGCTGTGGTAAGTTTCTGCAAAACCACCCCACTGGAGGTGAGGGGGTACAGCTTGGAAGCTAAATGTAGTTGTCGGGAAATAAATGGGGGCTGGAGATACTCAGCATAAAGATGTCTCTTGAGTGAGTGTCTCCCGGGAGTAGAATCTACATGTGCTCTGCTGGCCCTTCAAAGGCCCAGAGTCCCTAACCCAGACAGGAACTCTGGAAGTGTGTTTTTCTTTGTAAGATGCTCATGATGGCACACTCCAGGGCAATTTCATTATTTCAATATGCTTAATTATGTAAGCAAAGATATTTTGTCCCCAGCATAAATAAAACTTTGAGGAATATTAGACTGGGCCTAAATGATTTGGCTGACCGTTATTCAAGGTCACCCTAGTAGGCCTCTTTGACTAGAGACGTTGGCATATTCTTAAACATGCTTAAAGACAGTTGTGGGTGCTCCTTTACGTGACACTATTTGCCTTTTCAGCTGGAAAAGAGGAGAGACCTCATCTGAGTCTTAGAGGAGATTGAGTTAGGCCTTCTGTGTATCTAGTGACAAATTAGAAAGGGCACCAGAGCTTACCTGGCCCCACCCTCCTAGCCTTAGCTATGGGATAAGATGTCACTTGTGACCAAATAGTGACACAATTCCTCTACTGCTGGGACCATCTTGTGCCTAAGGCCATGTAATTTCTCTTTGAATTTCCAGTTACCACCCTGATCTAATATTTACTTTATTGTTTTTCTTCCTCAGAATGATCTCATGGCACAGTATGGAAGAAAGAATCACTTGAAACAGACACAACACTTGACTTTGTGGCACTTTGGCCTGTGATGTTGAACATGAGGACATGTGCAGCCCCTGAGATCCCCTGAAGACAGGCTTATGTGCATAGTTAGCTGTGGTGTCATCTTCTCAGGCCTCTTGTGGAGATGCCAATGGTGCTGAAAGGACATGGAACAAACTGTACTTAACTGAGGGTCCAACTCCATGCACAGAGCTTATCAATAAATACCAAATTCAGTTTTTTCAGCTTCATTTTAAAACATTTATTTTATGTGTATATATAAAGATGGGAGGAGAGAGATAAACACACACACACACACACACACACACACAGAGAGAGAGAGAGAGAGAAGGGGGGAACCAGAGTACCACTCTGGCGTGTGCTACCCTTGAAACCATCTTCCCTATGCCCAGTTTCCTACTTTAGTTTATTTGTGGTCGGCTTCATCTTCCTTTTCCTCAGGGACTTTCTCTAATTTTGTTAATTATCATCCTCTTTCTTTCTTTCTCTCTTTCTTTCTTTCTTTCTTTCTTTCTTTCTTTCTTTCTTTCTTTCTTTCTTTCTTTCTTTTCCCTTTTGTTGCCCCTTTTTAAATTGTAGTTACTGTTGTTGTTATTGATGTCGTTGTTACATAGGACAGAGAGAAATGGGAGAGAGGAGGGGAAGACAGAGGAGGAAACAAAGACAGACACCTGCAGACCTGCTTCACTGCCTGTGAAGCCACTCTCCTGCAGGTGGGGAGCCGGGGGCTCAAACCGGGATCCTAATGCTGGTCCTTGTGCTTCACACCACGTGCGCTCAACCCACTGTGCTACCACTCGACTCCCAATTATCACCCTTTCTTTGAGTTCCTTACTCAATTTTCAACTTGATGTTTCCAGAAGTCACTGTCACTTCTGATTCTAGAAAACCAAGACCCTTCAATATTCTCAACTCTGACACCCACAGGTCTGCTTTCACACCGGGCCTTCGGTGTTCTTCTTCATTGCCATCTTTCCCTGGCAGAAGCAGTGCCTGAGCCTGGTGTGCCTTTTGTTATGTCACCTAAGCCTTTCTTCTACCAGCTAGTTCTCATTTTCATTTCTTTCTGGTGGCGTGAGCTCTACTGATTATGTTGCCTAACACTTTTGACATATTACTACATTTATACTTCCTCTTGAATCTTCCCTGTTTATCTTCATTGCTTTCTTTCCTCTTACTAATACACAAGTTCAAATATCTTGGCTCTGTGATGATAACACATAGGCAAATGGACATACTTTGTAGATGTTATGCCCCCAAGCTACTGTCCTATTACCCTTTTCTCAACTTAACCATAACGTTGGAAAGGATTATCCTCTTTATATCTTAGTACTGACTCATAGCTTAGTCATCTGGAAACTGCTTTCCTTAAGATCATGTGAAGGACTTTCTACCTAACAAAGGCTATGAACACCTTTAAGTACTTTATTATATTTTAATACTGTTTTGCAGTCCCTTATTTCCATTCTTTTTGAAATTCCCATATAAATATATTTTTGTGTTTAAAAAATTATAACTTCTTCATTCTCTTTCTAATCACCTTTTTTTGTTTTTTAAATTAATGTTTATTTATTCCCTTTTTGTTGCCCTTGTTTTTTTATTGTTATAGTTATTATTGTTGTTGTTATTGAAGTCGTTGTTGTTGGGTAGGACAGAGAGAAATGGAGAGAGGAGGGGAAGACAGAGAGGGAGAGAGAAAGACAGACACCTGCAGACCTGTTTCACTGCTTGTGAAATACCCTCTCCCCTGCAGGTGGGGAGCCGGATCCTCACTCCGGTGCTTGAGCTTTGCGCCACGTGCACTTAACCCACTGCGTTACCGCCCAACTCCCATGATCACCTTTTTATCTACCTACAGCATATTCGTGTTCCTCTAGGGTTTGCCTTCAATGTACTTCTCTTTTCTATTCCTTGTCTGGAATAGAAGTCTCATTATTTTTACTTTCTTTTTTAAAAAATATTTTAAACTTTATTTGTTGGATAGAGACAGCCAGAAATTGAGAGGGAAGGGGAAGATAGGGAGGGAGAGAGACATCTGCAGCCCTGCTTCACCACAAAGCTTTCCCCCTGCAGGTGGGGGCTGGGAGTTCAAACCTGGGTCCTTGTGCATTATAACATGTGCTCTCAACCAGTTGTGCTACCACCTGGCCCCTTTACTTTCATCTGTATGCTGATAAACAATGACCTGTTATGTTTTCTCAGATTTAACCAGGTAACCCTAGACACCTCCTGGACATCACTGATATGTTCCACAGGCTTGTCAAATACAAGGAGTTAAAACTAAATGTGAAGCCCTTAATCCTGACCAACCTGCTTTACCAGCTTGAAGCAAAACTCTACAATGTAGAGGAATGTATCTTGCTAGATAAGGTGAGGTTTTTTGTTTTTTTTTTGCCACTGACACTTTTGCAAGGGCTTGGTATCTATACAACATTATTGCTGGTGGTCATTCTTTCTTTTCTTTCTGTTTTGATAAAGGGTGAGACAGAGAGAGAAAGTGGGAATGAGGGAGGTGGAGAGAGAGAGAAGGAGAGATACCTGTAGTACTTCTCCACCAGTCTTGGAGCTTTCTTCTTACAGGTGGGGACCAGGGACTTGAACCCTAGTCCTCATGCATGATAATGTGTATGCTCTTTGGGGTGTATTCTCTTACACAGTAGTGAGATTTTTTTTTTAGAGGTGACAATTTTTATAAATTTTGGTGAGAGATCCCATGTCAGAGAAAGGAATAAGTTAATATTTTATCGCAGTCTCAGAGATTTTCAGTCTTATGTCAGAGACAAGAAGAGAGCACATCTGATTCTCTCAAGATAGGTTAAGGAAAGTATGTTTGTAAAGGGCACAGATGGGGGAGTCAGGCGATAGCGCAGTGGGTTAAGCGCAGGTGGTGCAAAGTGCAAGGACTGGCGAAACGATCCTGGTTCGAGCCCCTGGCTCACCACCTACAGCGGGGTTGCTTCACAAGCGGTGAAGCAGATCTGCAGGTGTCTATCTTACTCTTCCCCTCTCTGTCTTCCCCTTCTCTCTCCATTTTTCTCTGTCCTATCCAACAATGATGACATCATCAACAATAACAATAATAACTATAACAATAAAAAATAACAAGGGCAACAAAAGAGATTAAATAAATAAATATATTTTTTTAAAAAGGCACGTGGTAATAGAATCTCAAAGGAAAATGAGCTAATGGTGGCGGACGGAGATAGGAAGTCCTCCCAGAGATGGCGACTTCTGAAGCAGACCTGGAAAAAGAGTGGGACTTAGATAGATGAGACAAGGTGGTCGGGTGTTGACTGAGTTCTCCTGGGGGATGAAGCAAGTGTGTGCAGGGGGATCATATGGTTGGGTGTGTGTCTGATGGAGATGGGGAGAGTAGCAGGTGTCCAGGTAGAGGCCAGAATTTGCAGTGTCTTGAATACCACCATGGGAAATTTACTCTGTAGACAGGAGAGATTCAGAGAAGCTGTCAAGCTGAGCAGTGGCAGAGTTTCAGTAATATTTCAGGAGCACGCAAGGAGCCTCATGCTCCTAGTGCACCTCTGCCTTTTTGTTTGCTCGTCTTACTTGTTTCCTGGCACCTCAGAGTCAGTGAATGGAAAGGGCTTGAGAGGTCATCTGTCCTTGTTCCTGCTTTGAAAAACAAGCTTTTATAAAAATAAAGGGGAGCTAGGTCATGGCCTTGTGTACACGTTACCAAGCATGAAGACCTGAGTTCAAGTCCTGCCTCCCACTGGAGGGAAGCTTCATAAGCAACAGAGCTGTGATGCTGGTGTCTGTCCTCTTTGTCTCTCCTTCCCTCTCTATTTCACTTTCTCTCTCTCTCTCTCTCTCTCTCTCTCTCTCTCTCTCTATATATATATATATATATATATATATATATATATATATATATAGTGACCAGGAATGGTTCAGTTGTGTGGTCACTAAGCCCCGTCATTAAACCAGGTGGCAAAAAAAAATTATACAAATGAGACAGTGAAGCAGCATTTGGCGTCAGTGTGCCAAAGTCTACTCACCTCAGCCTTGGGTCTTTTTCTTCCACATGTAGTCTTCTGTCACTGTCCTTGTGCCTGTTACCATGTCATGAATGCCGGCAGAAAAATGCATATACATTAAACAAATAGAATCAACACAGGCACAAAGAAAAACCCACCAACAGCTATGTATGACAGGTGTGCAGACTCCCCCACTGCATTGCCCTCCCCCACCCTGCCATCCTGAACCGTTGCTGATTTCAAAGTAGAATGTGGACAAAGAGGGCCTTCCTCAGGTCACAGAATGCAAACTTGTCCTACTTCATCATGGCTCCAGGGCTTCCTCTTCCCCGAAGACCCTCTTCTCATTCCCCCTGTTGTGCATTCACAAGACACACTGGGATCTGTGACCCTCCAGTGGCATTTGTTCCTGGGCTTCTGCACAGACCACAAGGCAGGACACATCACCCACGGCTGTTTCCTCTGTGGCATCTCGTGCAGAATCCCGTGCAGAAACCTGGGCACCAAGGGTGCTTAGGGCAGAGATGTGCATGACCTGGGGAAGATGTAAAGAATGATATTTTTGGAGAGTAGGATGAAACATATATACTTTGCTTTAGGATTATTCATTACTCAAAATAAAACTGAAATTAAGCTTTGTCATTCCTTAATGCACAGATGAACAGGGATGGAGGCGGGCAGGGGACAGGGGGCTGGAAGGTGGCTGACTGGGTTAAGTGCATATAGTATGAAGTGCAAGGATCCCTGTTTGAACTCCTGGCTCCCCACCTTCAAGGGAGTTACTTCACAAGCGGTGAAGCAGGTCTGCAGGTATCTTTCTCCCTCCCTCTCTATCTTCCCACTCCCATCTCAATTTCTCTCTGTCCTCTCCAAAAATTAAAAAAAAAAATGGCCACAGGAGTAGTGGATTCATAGTGCAGGCACCGAGCCCCAGAAATAACCCTGGAGGCAAAAAAAAATTACACTGGGCTCATTGATCACATTTTTGTTGTTGTTGGTGTTTGATTTTAAAATGGGGGTCAGGGAGACAGAGTGGGGGCACACCTAGTAAAGCCACATGTTATGAAGCACAAGGACACTGGCAGAGAGGATGCCAAGACTTGTTTTTTTATACTGCAAAGTGTAATTCTATGAATCTTAACTATGTGTAAGTTTGTATAGCATCTCCAACAATCAAGATAGGAAGTTCTTGATTAGCTATGGCCTACTGAAGTTCCAGGGACTCTAAAGAGATAATGTCTGGGTGAAGGTGTGTGTGTTTGAGAGAGGGGGAGTTAGTGACATAGTGTCCTGTGGTAGAGGGTGATGGCAAGTTGTGTGTGTATGTGTGTGTGCGGGGTGGGGGTAATATGCTTACACCTGTCATAGGAAGATTAAAAAAAACTGTACACATATGACAAGTGTTTTGGAAATCATTATTTCCTCCAAAAAGAAATTAGAAAAAAGGCAGTTATTTTTTATATATTTTATTTATTTATTGGACAGAGACAGAGGAATTCAGAGGGAAGTTGCAGATATAAAGGGAGATAGAGATAGAGAGAGAGAGAGAGAAGGAGAGAGAGAGAGAGAGAAAGAGTGAGAGAGATCTGCTATCTGCTGTACTGCTTCATCATTTATGGAGTTCTACCCTATTAGGGAAAGATAGAAACAGACTGAGGCTATAGACTGACTTGCCAACACCCACATCCAGTGGATAGGCAATTAAAGAAGCCAGACCTTCTACCTTCTGCACCCCATAACAAATTTTGGTCCATCTCTCCAGAGAGGGAGAAATATTAGGGGAAGATGATCAGAAGGTTCTGAACTCTAATTCCATCAGGACCCAGAGAGAATAGAAGGGAAAAGAAAGGACACTTGGAAGTTATAGTAGGTGTAGACGTGACTTAGAAAGAGAAGGAAGGACCTTAGAAAAAGATGGGCAAATATCTATAGTTATAGAAATAATAGTTAACTCATATATGTAACCTTGGGGGAAACCACTGTAGTTCCCAATGGAAGGAATGGGGACACAAAACTCTGGTGGGTGCAGGATTATACCCGTTACCTTTTAATTTTGTAACTCAATATTAAATCACTAGTAAAAAGTTTTAAAAAAATGAATAGGGCCAGGGAGAATGAGCAGGAGCTGGGTACAGCCCTTGCATGGGAGAAATTGCAGGTTCCATCTCTAGCATTACTTATAGCTAGAACTGAACAATGCTGTGGGAAAAAAATCCTGTGAGCCTCTATAAAAATATTATTTGTTCACCTTAAGTGAGTTATTTATGGACTCTTTATTGTTCTGTTCCCGTGTTCACGAATCTGTTGTCTTGCCAATCTCACACAAGCTATTTGGTAGTAGGTCTGGAAATCAGGTAGAGTGAGTCCCTTAACCTTGGTTTTCTTTTTAAAATTTCTTTTGATTATTTGGTTTACTTTGTTTTTTTTTCATATAAGCTTTAAAATCAGCTTCTGTAGATACTAAAAGACAACAGCAACAAGGATTTTGTTTGGAATTCCACTAGTTCTACATGCCAATTTGTAAAGAATTGGTGGCTTAACTATATCAAATCTTCCAATTCATAAACATTAGTTTATTTCTACATTTGCACAAAAATCTTAATGAAATTTGTGGCTAGGCTATGGTCACGTTTTTTTTTGCTTAGTTGGGGATGGACGCACTTTAAAATTTTTGTTGCTAGTTTTAATTTAAGATTGAAGAGTCAGGAAGTAGTGGACAGGAGATTGAGTATAGAGCAGAACTAAAAACCAGAGGTGCTCCGTGGTGAACTGAGCACACACTCAGCATACGGATGAAGTCGAGAGCAGGCCGAGAAGTGGCTCTTGTTCAGAATGAGTGAGTCTAGAATGAGGTGGAAGCTCTGCCCCTCAGCATCAGCTACTGATGAGCCAGTGCCACAGGCTGATTCAGGCTGGGTCTAGAAACAGGATGGACACCCAGTCTCTAGTGGGAATGGAGATAGTTACCAAGGTCTGGGAATGGAGAGCAAGTGCTCTAGATACTAGATGTGGAGTGCAAGTGGGGACTACAGGAGCGGGAAAAAAACAGAGCTCCAAATAGGAGTGCATGATCAGCTTAGGTCACAAATTCTGAGTCTATAGAGAATCTGGACTAAGGTCCTAGATACTCTATTTGGTTACATTCCAGATGAGTCCCAGGTTTGTATACTGTTGAATCTGAATATAGAATGCGAGTGGCCCCATTGTAAGAAGAGGAGGAATACTGAGTAGGGAGCCGGGTGGGGCATTGCTCACCTGTTCACTTATTCACTAGACATCTGCTACATGAAAGGCATTCTTATGATTAATGTTATAGTCGCGGCTATGCTGTCTACTCATGGAATGAGCAGATCGTATGCTTACACATGCTTGGCACCACCCACCTATTTACACACGCATGTGTTCATGTACACATGCATGGGTGGTTGCACAGGAGGAATGGCAAATGGTGGTCAGATGCCAGCTGGGAAACCCACAGTGATACTGACCCGCAGGCACTGGGAGCCCCATGGATCGGTTCACAAAGTAACCGCCAACATCAAAGTGTGTTGGGATAGCATCAAAGAGTATCGGGAAAGTTCCAGAACTGGGACAAAGGCTAACTACAACCCTGAGGCTTTGTGATCCCAGAGACAAAGTTAATGCATTTCTTCAGAACAGGGAAAATAAATCTAGGTGGCATTAAAAAAAATTGAGCCTAAGGATATAATGAATTAGCTAGAGATGAGAAAGGGACTTAAATATACTAGTTTTTGATCTAAAGAGCAAGATGTGTGTGGTGATATTTTTTTTCCAACAGAAAAGGAGACCAGTACCTTCTTTTCAGCATCGAGAAATAAAAGGACAGTCAGTCTCTTGACCTTGAACTTTTATTATAACCCTTATCAGAAATCATCATTCTCTGTGTATTGATTTCTAGCCAACTATTAACCAGCTGTAACCTTAGAGACTTCATAATAGCAGCAGAGTTCACTCAACAGAGGGAAGCCTGCTAATTTATGAACAAAGCAGGTATTTACAGACCACCTCAGGCTTTGGCAAGAATTTTTCCATCCTGGTGGCACAAGAAGTCACAAACAAAACTCTTATGGGTCCTTCACTGTGAACTTGAGCTGGCCATCTGAAGGATCAGGAGACCTCGACCTCACTGAACTGACTCAGTTCTGAAACTGAGAGACCAATCACTTGTGTCAGAGGTTTGAAATCCAATACTTATGTCCTCACATTAGAGGATTACTGAGAATAATGCCATTCACTCTTGTGTATATGAGTTTCCAAACTTGCTTCACATCTATTGATATGCCAAAAGTTTTCTCTGGAATTCCATTTTTATAAATTTTGATACAAAACTCAAGTAAGTTATACAGTTCTGAAAGGCATATTTAGGTGATGAAGGTATACAACAAATCACAGACATGCTGTCATAATGTCAGGAGAATGATGACTCCAAAGGAGAAAAAGCAAATATCATTGGGAAGGGTGTGGGCAGGCCTTCTGGATGCTGGTCATAATATGTTCATTCGCTTGGATGGAATTTACAAAATAGTTTAGTTTGCAGTGATTTGCTAAGCTGTACATTAGGACTTATGCACTTTCTTTTTTGGTCTCCAGGGTTATTGTTGGGGCTCTGTTCTGGCTCCTACGCTATTTAATATTTACATCAATGACCTCCCAGAAACTTCTTCAAGGAAGTTCATCTACGCCGATGACATCTGCTGTGCAACTCAGGCATCAAAGTTCGACATCCTCGAGGAAACACTCACGAAAGACATGTCTCTGATATCTGATTACTGTAAAAAATGGCGACTAATCCCTAGCACTGCAAAAACGGTATCATCTGTTTTCCATCTACACCATGCCTCAGCCTCGCGTGAGCTTAATGTGCAGCTTGGCGACACGAGAATCCGGCATGAAGCCCAGCCAGTCTATCTTGGCGTTACTCTCGATCGCACCCTGTCATTTCACGAACATCTCATAAAAACTGCAGCAAAGGTGGGCGCGAGGAATAACATCATTGCAAGACTGGCCAGCTCCTCATGGGGCGCGAGTGCTTCCACACTACGATCATCATCTCTGGCATTATGCTATTCCACTGCAGAATACTGTGCCCCAGTATGGTTCCGTAGCCCCATGTCCACTTGGTCGATTCCAAATTATATTCCTCCATGAGGATAATTTCTGGAACCATCCGTTCCACCCCGGTTCCATGACTGCCAGTCCTTAGCAACATCGCCCCGCCAGATATTCGTAGGGATGCAGCATCATTTAAGTTCATTTCCCACGTCTATGCTCGACCGGACCTGCCAATATACGCAGATATTTTCGCCCACCCTGTCCAACGCTTGACGTCTCGTCACCCAATCTGGTCCCCTACGCCTACACTGAACTTCTCTGTTTCAGTCTATTGGAAACAGAGTTGGCAGTCAGCTGAGGTCAAGAACAAACACCTCATCACAGACCCCTGCAAGCGTCAACCCGGCTTTGACCTAGCACGTTATGATTGGGCCCTCCTCAATCGCTAATGAACAGGCCATGGCCGGTGCGCCGCTATGTTCCATCGCTGGGGAGCCAGAGACGACCCGAACTGCCCCTGCGGCTCCAGACAGACTATGACCCACATAGTCAACGACTGCCACCTCTCCAGATTCAAAGGAGGTCTCGAAACTTTACATCAGGCTCAACCTGACGCTGTTGACTGGCTACGGAAGAAGGGCAAACGCTAGAAGAAGAAGAATTGTTGGGGCTCGGTGTCTGCACTACGAATCCAGTGCTCCTGGAAGCTATTTTTTTCCCTTTTGTTGCCCTTGTTGTTTATTGTTGTTGTTACTATTGTTGATATTTCTGTCATTGTTGCTGGATAGGACAGAGAAATGGAGAGAGGAGGAGAAAACAGAGAGGGAGAGAGAAGGATAGACACATGCAGACATGCTTCATCTCCTGTGAAGTGACCCCCCAGGCAGGTGAGGAGCCGGGGGCTTAAACTGGGATCCTTATGTGGTCTGTGCACTTTACACCATGTGCGCTTAACCCACTGCGCTACTGCCAAGCCTCTGACTTATGTACTTTGTAAATGAGTGTACCTGCCATTTTATACAACAGACAGTGAAAAGAGCAACAAAAGAAAATCAGTTCCTTCCTTTGTTCCATTGCAATCAGAATTGGTTATTGGTTACTGAAATTCGAGGATAGAGTATGCAACGTATAACATGTGTCTGCCTTGATGGGGTTTTGGATAAAGTGACCTCTCATACTCATTCTTTTAAAAATTAATGGCTTTTGTATGTAGTTTCAGTCTGAGAGTCCCTTGGAAGAATCAGGAGACTTGCTCAGGGTCACCAGCTCATGTCAGAATTAGACCTTGCTCTCAGATGCTTTGATCTCACATCTAATGCTTTGGATGATGACACCAACATTCTATTTCCAACTTAAGATATTCTGCATATCTGTTTTAAATGGGACAGAGTTAGGTTCATTGATTAATTGTGGAATCATCTATTGGTTTTCAAAGATGGAAAATGTTTGTCTCTGTATTGGTAAAAAATGTCATAGAACAGTTCACCTAACATTGCAAGTTAAACCAGCAGTCATATTGTACCTGCTTTCCTAGTAAAAATGGAATCTTGAAAAATTAGAATCCTTCTACATATAAAATTCACTTTTATTGTAATACTTTTGCACATGAAATATATTATGTGCCACTTGTAAATCATTTATAAAAAAAATCAGAAGAGATAAAGAGGAAATTAGAAAACACTCATAGTCTAAGCTTCAACTGGTAATAAATGTTGATATATCTTTGATCTATGTTTGCTTATTTAAGTGCTTACAAAATTGGTATCTTAAAAACACTGGTTTGAAGTTTACTTTTTATATGAATAGAATACTATAGTTTCATATTAATAATTATTCTACAACACAATTTAAAAGCTTGTGTAATATATTTTATACATGTATTCTGTTGTGTAAATGCTCAGTTTCCTTTCGCTGTTTGTTTGTTTTTCTAATTAATATTGTTATAAATAATGCCACAACAAGCATCTTTACAAATACATCTTTGAATACGTCTAGTTTTATTTTCTTGTTCAAACATATTTATTTATTTATTTATTTATTTATTTATAAAAAAGAAACACTGACAAAACCATAGGATAAGAGAGGTATAACTCCACACA
The DNA here is from genome assembly GCF_950295315.1 of Erinaceus europaeus. Taxonomy (NCBI): domain Eukaryota; kingdom Metazoa; phylum Chordata; class Mammalia; order Eulipotyphla; family Erinaceidae; genus Erinaceus; species Erinaceus europaeus. Next base: position 109,874,676 of record NC_080170.1, read on the forward strand.
ATTCCCACCACCAGAACTCCATATCTCATCCCTTCCCTTGCTAACTTTCTTATTCTTTAACCCTCTGGGAGTATGGACCCAAGGTTATTGTGAGATGCAGAAGGTGGAAGGTCTATCAGAAAATATTTTTAAGGGGCCAGGAAGTGGCACGCCTGGCTAAGCACTCACATTACAGTCCATAAGGTTCTGGGTTCAACCCGGTGGTCCCCATCTGCAGGAGGAATGCTTCAGGAGTGATGAAGCAAGACTGCAGGTGTTTCTCTGTCTTTTTCCCTCTCTTATCTCCCCCTCCCTCCTCAATTTATCTCTGACTCTAATAAATAAATAAATAAAATATTTAAAATATTTTTATTGGGAGATTAATAGTTGACAGTAAATACAATTGTAGGTACATACATACAATATTTATTTATTTATTTATTACCTTTTGTTGCCCTTGTTGTTTTATTGTTATAGTTATTATTGTTGTTGTTATTGCTGTCATTGTTGTTGGGTAGGACAGAGAGAAATGGAGAAACAAGGGGAAGACAGAGGGGGAGAGAAAGATAGACACCTGCAGACTTGCTTCATCACTTGTGAAGCAACTCCCCTGCAGGTGGGGAGCCAGGGGCTCGAACCGGGATCCTTGTGCTTTGCGCCACCTGCACTTAACCTGCTGTGCTACAGCCTGACTCCTCATGCATACACTTTCTTGGTTTTCTATCAAAACACCTTCATCTCCAGTCTAGGTCTTCCTCCATCATCATGTACCAGGACTTGCGAGCCCCTCCCCTGCCCCCTGAAAAGTCTTGTACTTTAGTGCAATACATCAAACCCAGTACAAATTCTACTTTGTGTTTCCCCTGGCTCTTCTTGTTTCAACTTCTGTTAACTGAGATCATTCCATATGTATCCTTTTCTTTCTGGCTTATCTCACTTAACATGGTTCCTTCAAGCTCCGTCCAAGATGAGACGAAGAAGGTGAACGCATCATTTTTAATAGCTTAGTAGTATTCCATTGTGTATATATACCACAACTTTCTCAGCCACTCATCTATTGCTGGACACCTAGACTGCTTCCATCCTCAGGAGAGGAATTGCTGGGTCATAGCCGAGATCCATTTCTAGCCTTCTGAAAGTTCTCCATTGGGGTTGGACCAATTGACATTTCTACTAGCAGTGCAGAGGGCTCTCTTAAAACCTCTACATTATTTGTTTTTACTATCTTTTCTGATGTATGACATTCTCACAGGAATGAAGTAGTATCTCATTGTTGTCTTTATTTGCATTTCTCTGACAATAATGACTTGGAGCTTTTCTTCTTTTGATTTAGTGTTTATATAAAAAAAAAATGCCACGGACTTTTGCACATTAATTTTGTAGCCTGACACCTTACGATATTGCTTGATAATTTTCAGGAGCTTCCTGAAAATTTAGGTTTTTCTATGTATACTATCATATTGTCTACAAACAGTGACAGTTTAACTTTTTCTCTTTCACTTTGAATCTCTTCAGTTCCTTTCTCTTGCCCAATTGCTATGGCAAAATCTAACACCATACTGAATAGTAAAGGTGTTTGTGGGAAGCCCTGTATAGTAACTGATCTCAGTGGGAATGCTTTCAGTTTCTCACCATTGAGTATAATGTTGGCTGTATAAAGACTCTACTAGGTTAAGGCATTTTCCATCTATTCCCATTTTCTGTAGCATTTTGATTAAGAAGTGATGTTGGATTTTGTCAAAGGATTTCTCTGCATTTACTTGAATGATTATGTTTTTTTTTCTTTTATTAATGTGGTAGATCACATTGATTGATTTATGTATACTGAGCTAACGTTGCATCCCTGGGATAAATTCCACTTGGTCATGGTGTACAGTCTTTAAATATACTGCTATATCCAGTTGGCTAGAATTTTGTTCAATATCTTAGCACCTATGTTCATCAAATATATTGGCCTGTAGCTTTCTTTTTGTGTGTGTGCCTGTGCTTTTGATATCAGGGTGATGTTAGCTTACAGAAAGTGGAAGCGAGTATCCCTGTATCTTCAATATTTTGGAAGAGCTTACAAAGTTTATGTATTAACTTATCCTTGAAGGCTTTGTAGAATTCATTTGCAAAACCATCTGGGTCTGGATTGTTATTGTTGTTTGTGAAGGTTCTTGATAACTATTTCAATTTCTTTGTTTGTAACTGTTTGTATCTTTGTTTGTTTGTTCATGTGTTTTAGTTCCTTTTGGTTTAATATTGGAAGGTCATATGTTTATAGGAACTTTTCCAACTTTTGCAGGTTCTCTAGCTTGGTAACATATAGTTGTTCTTATAGTATTATTTTCTAACAATAAATTCCTAGAAGTTAAATTATTGAGTTAAAGGTTATGCATGTTATGAAAGCTTTGATTATTCTTGCCAAAATGCCTTTCAAAAAGATCATCTACATTTATATTTCTAGGAGCAGTGTGTGAAGATATTTCATTCATAGGCATGTCAATACCAGGTAATTTGAAATGCAAGGAAAAAAATAGAATTTTGTTACAATTAAGATATATATATATTTACCACAAGGCTTACCATTGGGGCTTCATGTCTGCACCGTGATGTCAAGGTTCCTGGTAGCCATTTTCTCATATTTTTCTCTCTTTATCTGATAGAGATAGACTGTAGAGGGAGGGAGGAAGAGAGAGGCTGAATGACATCTTCATTGCTGCTCTACCACTCTTGAAGCTTCTCCCCTGCAGGTAAAAATGGAAAGAGGGGTGCTGATATGAGTTATCAAGTATGGTAACATGTCTGTTTTACCCAGTGTGTGTGCCACTGACCAGCACCAAAATTCAATTTTTTCATGTGCTTTTTTATGTTCATTTTATTCCTCTAGTCCTTTATATAAAATTGCATGTTATCTCTTCTTTAGAAGTTCTGATGATCAAGCATGAATTACAGAACTGAGAGAATTCAAGTGTGTGTACACATTTAAACACTTCCACTTAAAACATGAAGAGAATTCATTATCAAGAATGAGGGTAGATATATATATATATATATATATATATATTTTTTTTTTTTTTTTTTTTTTTGGTCTGTGCTAATACTACAGTTCTCTACTAAGCTATTTATTTACCTAAGGGATGCCCCATTAGGCGTTTTAAGCACATTAACATATTGTCAAAATACCTAATGATCATTCATAGAAATGGGAAGTCAGACAAGCCCACTGTATCAGTTTGCCAAATTCAACAATCTCCTTGGCAATGTGCTTACAGGACCCAATGGGGGGCAGCAACCATTACAGGTTAGACAACCCATTAACTTATGAAAAGAGTTGTCGATGTAATCATGATCTATTTGCCTTCACTTCACTGACATTCTACTGAGCTTATAGTGATAGAAAGCTATTCCCCATGTTCCTACTTAGGCACTCAGCAGAACGATAAGCAAGTTTAATCCTGATAAAACAAATAATGCTAGGTTGCAAATCTTCCTATAATTGAAAGAATGTTATGTCCCAAGTGAAATTCCACTTATCTGAGACTCTTCTTTTTAATATTATAAAATACTAATGCAACAAAACAATTGGAACAATACTTTGCCCTACATTACACTGGGACTTGGCTTATTAGTGATAAATTGAATAACAAAACTTCTTGACAAAAATTTCCTTTGATTAAGATATCAGACTGGGGAGAAAAGTTTTGGGGAAGTGTAAATTTGCTGTTTCTTATTCAAGAACACTAGATGATAGAACCAAGGGCAGAAATAAAAGAAAGTATGACTATATTTGGTCTTAAGAAACAAATTTTTAGCTATCAAAGTTATGCCAAGATCAGCTGTCTTGTACAGGAAATGTCTTTTTTTGTTTTCCCTGTAAAAGGTCAAGTTTCCTCTGAAGTACTCAGAGGTGCTGAAAAGACATCTACTTCAGGGTTTTCAGAGAGGATCCCTGGGTCATAGTGATGGTCAGTTATTCTACTAGCAACTGTTTAGTAAGTAACAAGAAGTGTGAGAAAACCCAAGCTAATGTTTTCCAAATGATGTGTGTTTGAACAGTCAATAAATCAACACACAGATCATAGGGGAGGAGCCGCATCAGTTGCTTTAGATCGAAGTGTCAGAGTAGATTATTACTCTCCTCAGAGATCATACACATCCGTTTGCTTCTCACAGAAACTTCACCGGGGGCCAAATGGACCTTCAAAAACAACTCCCTCTCAGTCACTGTCTTCAGGATGTATTCTGCTTTAATTTTGCATCTTCCCTATCTCAACATATGACTTTAAACGACTGCCACCTCTCCAGATTCAAAGGAGGTCTCGAAACTTTACATCAGGCTCAACCTGACGCTGTTGACTGGCTACGGAAGAAGGGCAAATGCTAGAAGAAGAAAGGCCTCCATAGCAAAAAGCAAAAGAACTTGGAATGCTCCTCCTCCTTCTCCTCCCCCCTCCTCCTCCCTCCTCCACCTGCCCCCCCTTCTCCTTTTTCCTCCTCTTTTTTCTTCTCCTTCTGTGCTATAACATGTAAGGAGAAAAATGTTAGGTTGATAAGCTTAGAAGTTCAAACCTCTAAGCTTTAAACTTCTGTTATGAACTATAAAATATGAAGTCTTCAGTAGAGAACTACTTAGGACCAGAATGGTCTCTGTGACTTTCCAAGTCCCTAATCTTTTACTTCAGCATGGCTTGTGCCCAGGGAAAGGAGAACACTAATTGGAATTTGTGGGCTAAGCATACCACTTTGGCAGGAAGGCAATCTCTCTCTCTCTTTCTCTCTTTCTGTCTCTCTTTCATCTTTTTCTCTCCATTTTTCACACACACATACACATTTGGTTTTGTATGGTGATATTTTTAATAGCGGAGATCCAGATCCCCCCATTTTCCTGGAGAAAGATGAAGTCATCTATTTATTCTGGGCCAATTACAAGCAGTAGAAAGCACAGGAGGAGCAGAACGCTTGCTCACAAATAAATATACATTGGGTGGGGGAGGGGAGTGCGGAGGAAACCATTATTGATTGGCCTTGCAAAATCTGCTGTTGAATCAATAGTAATTTCTGGAAATGCTAGACATTAATTTTTTTGTGGCTTGGACAATGGAGATAATAATAAAGATACTTATGAAGTGGGTCTCCTGACACTGTTTCTTTGAATCCCTTATAATAACATACACACTTAACGGGTGTGCCAGCTATGCAAGCCACAGGGCAGATACTTCAGATTGAAACCACGAGCTGTGTTGCCCAGTGACAGACAAGCTCTCCCTTGAACTGGACATAGTGGTTAGATGAGTCTCTATGAAAAAAATACAGACAATGTGTCTGCAGGAAGAAAGAGACAGGAGTCCTCAGCAGCAATGGAAACGCAAACCTGGGCTTGTTTGGATGCTCAGAGAAGAAAGGCAGATCCTGAAGTTGTGGGGCACTGCCCAGTCCATCTACATTCTGGGGCTTGCTTTCTGACTTGCCTCTCACACAGCCACTCTCCGTCTATCTTACCTGGAAGTTCCCTCACCCCACCCTTCATCCCTGGCTAATACCTTCTTCTTATTCCTTGTGCAAGGGCTTTTGATAACCTTGGCAGGACCATTAAAACTGGGAAAAGACTCAGTGGTCTTCCTTTCTTCCTTCCTCCTTCCTTCATTCCCTCCCTCCTTCCTTCTCCCCTTCCTTCCTTCCTTCCTTCCTTCCTTCCTTCCTTCCTTCCTTCCTTCGTTCCCTTTCTCTCTTATTGGCTATAGATGAAGAAAAATTGGGAGAGGAGGGGGAACTAGAGAGAGAAACAGACAGAGATACCTGCAGCCCTGCCTCACCACTCATGGAGCTTTCCCTCTGCAGGTGAGGACCAGGGACTTGAACCCATATGTTTAACTAGGTGCATAAGAAGAAGGAAGTATGGGTGGGGGTAGATAGCATAATGGTTATGCAAAAGACTCTCATGCCTGAGATCGAAAGTCCCAGGTTCAATCCCCTGCACCACAATTAGTCAGAGCTGTGCAGTGCTCTGGTATTTCTCTCTGTGTCTTTCTCTCTCTGCATCTCTCTCAAAAATAAAATAAATAAAAAAGAAGAAGGAAGTTGCTCATTGTGCTTCAGCACAGTAACAACAGCTCCCATTAACTGAGCACCTATCTGTGCTGTGTACTTTATACTTATATTTCTCTTACTTGGAGTGATTTTTATTTAAGGAGTTTCTTTGTAGAGGGGCCAAACATTGTCATACCTGGTTAAACGCACATAGGCACATAGTACAAAGTGCAAGGACCCACTCAAAGACCTAGGCTCAAGCCCTACTTCCCATCTGCAGGGAAAACAGTTCACAAGCAGTGAAGTGGGTCTACAGGTCTCTCTCTCTGTGCGTCTCTCCCTCTTTCTTTCTCTCTCTAGCTCTCCTTCCTCTCTCAATTTCTCTCTGTCCTATCCAATTAAAAAAAAATGATGTCCAGTAGCAGTGGATTCATAGTGCAGGCACCAAGAAAAAAAAAGTTTTTTTTTTTTTGGTAAGAAACTGAGGCTTATCAAGGTCACATAGGTCACCCAATTCATATGGTCACAGCAAACCTGAGCTAGATCTGAGCTCAGATCTGCTATTAGGTCCTTTTCAGTCTGCTTCAGCCTGGTTAGTGTGCAGCAAGAATGGTGGACAGTGGAGTCACACTGCCCAGGGAGCCTTGAATGCCTAGAGCAGGCAAGGTAGTGAAGTTCTTTTGTATTAGGGAACGCAGATGCCTCGGCCTCGCGTGAGCTTAATGTGCAGCTTGGCGATACGAGAATCCGGCATGAAGCCCAGCCAGTCTATCTTGGCGTTACTCTCGATCGCACCCTGTCATTCCACGAACATCTCATAAAAACTGCAGCAAAGGTGGGCGCGAGGAATAACATCATTGCAAGACTGGCCAGCTCCTCATGGGGCGTGAGCGCTTCCACACTACGATCATCATCTCTGGCATTATGCTATTCCACTGCAGAATACTGTGCCCCAGTATGGTTCCATAGCCCCCATGTCCCCTTGGTCGATTCCAAATTATATTCCACCATGAGGATAATTTCTGGAACCATCCGTTCCACCCCGGTCCCATGGCTGCCAGTTCTTAGCAACATCGCCCCGCCAGATATTCGTCGGGATGCGGCATCATCTAAGTTCATTTCCTGTGTCTATTCTCGACCGGACCTGCCAATATACGCGGATATCTTCGCCCACCCTGTCCAACGCTTGACGTCTCGTCACCCAATCTGGTCCCCTACGCCTACACTGAACTTCTCTGTTCCAGACTCTTGGAAACAGAGTTGGCAGTCAGCTGAGGTCAAGAACAAACACCTCATCACAGACCCCTGCAAGCGTCAACCCGGCTTTGACCTAGCACGTTATGATTGGGCCCTCCTCAATCGCTAATGAACAGGCCATGGCCGGTGCGCCGCTATGTTCCATCGCTGGGGAGCCAGAGACGACCCGAACTGCCCCTGCGGCTCCAGACAGACTATGACCCACATAGTCAACGACTGCCACCTCTCCAGATTCAAAGGAGGTCTCGAAACTTTACATCAGGCTCAACCTGACGCTGTTGACTGGCTACGGAAGAAGGGTAAACGCTAGAAGAAGAAGGGAACGCAGAAAGTTTTCTTTTAAACTATAGATGTCAGGAGTCAGGCAGTAGTGCCACGGGTTAAGTGCAGGTGGCGCAAAGCACAAGGACCAGCATAAAGATCCTGGTTCAAGCCCCCGGCTCCCCGCTTGCAGGGGCAGTCACTTCACAGGTGGTGAAGCAGGTCTGCAGGTGTCTGTCTTTCTCTCACCTTCTCTGTCTTCCCCTCCTCTCTCCATTTCTCTCTGTCCTATCCAACAGTGATGACATCAATAATAACTACAACAATAAAACAAGGGCAACAAAAGGGAATAAATCAGTATTTAAAAAAAATTATAGATGTCATGAGCAGAGTTGAATTTAATTAAAAAATTTTTCTTTATTGGGGAGATTAATGGTTTACAACCAACAGAAAAATACAGTAGTTTGTACATGCGTAACATTTCTCAGTTTTCTACATAATAATTCAACCCCCACTAGGTCCTCCTCTGCCATCATGTTCCAGGACCTGAATTCTCCCCAGAGTTGAATTTTAGAGAGATTATGTTCGTGCTTCTGTTTAGGTCAGCTTGATGCAGGGAAACATAGTTTGAGAGACCATGTATTGAATTCAGCAATAGATAGATAGCAAACAAGAAAAGTCTTTTTCTTTTTCCCTTCCTCCCTTCCTCCCTTCCTTCCTCCCTTCCTTCCTTCCTTCCTTCCTTCCTTCCTTCCTCCCTTCTTTCTTTCCTCTCTTTGTTTCTTTCTTTTGTCATCATTGGGGATTCACTGCTCCAGGAATATATTTTTTTCAGACAGAAAAATAGGGACAGAGATAAAGACACAAGACACGACAGCACAAAGTTTCTCGCAGTGTAGTGGGGTGATGCAAGCACACTATCCAGGTGAGCTACCTTGCTGGCCCAAGGTGCTCTTGGCTGGAACAAGAGTTTTCTTGTTCACTTTCTGCAAAGTGTTTTCTCTCATTTTGAATTGCCTCATTCCTACCTCTGCTTCTCTTCCTAGTTTCTCCATCTTGTCCTATTTTGTGGCTGTGGGAGGAGTCCCTAGAGAATACTCATTTCAAGTCTGGGCCTCTTGATACAAGACTGATGTCCACAACACTGTTGGATAAAGATGCTTGATGAGCTGATGAGCTGGGAGAAGAGAAGAGAGAACACCTTTCTACCCTATTTTCTTTTTCTTTCTTTCTTTTTCTTTTCTTTTTTCTTTTCTTTTCTTTTTTTTTTTTCCTCCAGGGTTGTTGCTGAGGCTCAGTGCCTGCACTACAAATACAATCCACTGTTCCTGGAGGCTATTTTTCCCATTTTGTTGTCGTTATTATTGTTGTTGTCATTGGGTAGGACAGAGAGAAATCGAGAGAGGAGGAGAGACGGAGAAGGGGAGAGACAGACACTTACAGACCTGCTTAACTGCCAGTGAATCGATGACCCTGCAGGTGGGGAGTCGGAGGATTGAACAGGGAGCCTTACTGGTCCTTGCACTTCATGCCATGTGCGCTTAACCCACTGTGCTACCGCCCGATCTCCCCCTATTTTCTTTCTTTTTTAAAATTATTTTTATTAGTGATTTAATATTAATTTACAAAAGTATAGATAACAGGTATAATCTCACATCTCTCCCATCACCAGAGTTCCACGTTCCTACTCCCTCCTTCAGAAACTGCAGTAGTTCTCCCAAAATCACTGATATGGGTTGACTATTATTTCTATAACTATCTATTAATTTTTACATATATTTGCCCATTTGTTAAAGGTCTTGCCTTCTCTTCCTTTCTAAGTCACATCTATTATTTCTTACCTCCCCCCCCCTACTTTTTCCCCCTCTTCTTTCTCTGAGTCCTGATAGAATTGGAGTTCAGAGCTCCCTGGTAATTTCCCCCTAAAATTTATTCCTCTGGATGTATGGACCATTTTACCTCTTTCTCTCTCCCTCTCTCTCTCTCTCTCTCTCTCTCTCTCTCTCTCTCTCTTTGCCTACAGGGTTATCATTGGGGCTCGGTGCTGGCACTTTGAATACACTGCTCCTAGTGACCATTTTCTCCCCATTTTTATTGGGTAGGACAGAGGGAAAGAGAGAGAGAGAGAGAGAGAGAGAATCCTGCAAACATGCTTCTCCACTTGTGAAGCATCCTCCATGCAGGTAGGGAGCAAAGCTGGAACCAGATCCTTGAGCTTAGTACTATGCGTGCTTAACAGGGTGTACCATGACCCAGCTCCCTGGGCCAAAATCCTTTATTGGTGCAGAAGGTGGAAGGTCTGTAATTGCTTCTTAGCTGGACATGGACATTGGCAGGGTCAATCCATACCCCCATACTGTTTCTATCTTTCTTACTCTGAAAAGGTGAGGTTCTGGGACATGTTGGTGCGGTCATCTGCCCAGGGAGTTCAGGATGAAATCATAATAGCATTTGCAACTTGATGGCTGAAATGCAGTAAGATATAAAACAGGACAAAATGTTTTGTAAACAGGAATCATAAAGTAGGAATAGAACATATGGGAATTGGGATTTTAGGGTGGATGGAAGTTAGGCAGTCTATTTTAGGTATGTTCCTGGGAGTCCATGACTGGTAATTTTTGTTGGACCTTGATAGCCAACCTGTAGATGGACTAAAAATACTGTCTGGCAAGATGGTGTCAGAGTTGAGAATAGGACTAGAAAACTGGACTAGGATCAGAACAGAGAGTAGCTCCCACACTTGAAGAAAATATATAAATACAATTAATTATTTACCATGTTGATGTAACTGGGGGCCCATATCTATTCATATTTAGCACAGGAGTTCATGTAACCTCCAAGATACTGTCTTTGAATAAAACCGATGAATCTCTGTGAGTCGGGCAGTAGCGCAGCAGGTTAAACACATGTGGCACGAAGCACAAGGACCCAAAAGGATCCCAGTTCGAGACCCTGGCTCCCCAGTAGCAAGGGAGTGCTTCACGGGTGGTGAAGCAGGTCTGCAGGTGTCTTTCTCTCCCTCTCTCTGTCTTCCCTTCCTCTCTCCATTTCTCTCTGTCCTATGACAACATCAATAACAACAACAATAATAACTACAGCAACAATAAAAAATAAGGGTACCAAGGGAGAATAAATAATAAAAAAACTATAAAAATGGACATGTCTTTAGCAGGCTTAAAAGAGAAAGAGAAGGGAAGACAGAAAAAAAGATAGCAATGATCTATATCAATGAAATAAGGTAATCGCTACAGACTCTGCAGAGATAAACATGATATAGTAAGGAGAATGTTTGAATATCTCCACACACAGAATTTTGACAATGTGGATGAAATGAACTTAAATCTCAAAACTACCCTAACTTACTACTCAATATGATATAGATACTTTTAATATATCTGTAGCTATTAATAAGTTGTATTTATAATTTTAAAAAAATCTCAAGAGAAGAAATCAGGAACTTTGGTAAATGAGTAGTGAAATGTATACATTCATATATGTAGTGGTGAAACTATACCCCTGTAATTTTATATACTTTTTAAATTACCTTTATTTATTTATTGGATAGAGACAGCCATAAATTGAGAGGGTAGAGGGAGATAGAGAGGGAGAGAGAGACAGAGAGACACCTGCAGCCCTCTTCACCACTCGTGAAGCTTTCCCCTACAGGTGGGGACCAGGGGCTTGAACCTGGATCGTTTTGTATTACAATATGTGCGCTCAGCCAGGTGCGCCACCACCTGGCCCCAAATTTTTCAAACCAGTATTCAACCAACAATAATGAACAACTCTGAAAAGAAATGGCAAATGGTAAATGCAGAAAATAAAATAGAATAAAATAAAATAAAATAAAATAAAACGACTGCTCTATGATGAGAAAAGCTGAAGTCTCTAGTCCAAGATGGTCTCATGAAAAAAAAAATCTAGAAACACAAATTTCATAAATCTCCTAGGGAACAAATGAAAGACGCAGGTTTGAATTCATTTTGTAGATGTAGTAACACCCTAACAATAAAACCAAACAAAAATGTAACAAAGAGAGGAAACTAACATCGCTCGTGAGTTTAGAAGCAAAGTATTTAAAAGTAAGTAAAAAAGAACAAAAGTAAAACGATGTAAAATAGAATTCAGTAACAATTAAAAGAATTACTTGTGGTGACCAAGTGAGCTTCATTTAAATTGTGCAGTTAGTTCAACATTTAAAAATCAATTAATGTTAGTCTACTATCTTCACTGTCTAAAGAAGAAAAAAAAAGTGATCATACTAGTGAGTGCAGAAAAATCAGTTTTCAGACTTCAACACTCATGGTAAAACTCTAAAAAAAAATGTAGGATCAGAGGAAACCATCTCAACTTGATCAAGAGTATCTATACAAAAATATACAGTTACTATCATACACAGTGGTGAAAGACAAAATATTTTCCCTTTTAAATCAGGAATGACACAAGGATGGACTTCACCTTCTTATTAATAGTGCGAGAAGATCTAGCAAATGCATTAAGTCAAGAAAGGGGAATAAAATAAGAAATTGCTTTATAGTAGGCATGGTTAACAACATAGAAAATTGGAAAGTCTCCTAAAAAAACAGAAATATACATATTTCACGACCTGCAAGGGGGAAGGCTGCTTAAGTGGTGAAGCAGGTCTTCCGGTGTCTCTTTTTCTCTCCCTCTCTATCTCCCTTTTCTTCCCCTCTCAATTTCTCTCTGCCCTGTCAAATAAAGCAAGAAAGAAACAAAAGAGAGAAAGAAAAAAAAAAGGTTGCCTGGAGTGTTAGATTCATAGTGCTGGCACTAAGGCCCAGTTATAACCTTGGTGGCAATAAAACACACACACACACACACACACACACACACACACACACACACACACACACACACACACACAAACAGGAAAAACAAAGAAGTAAGTGTGATTCTATATACTAGCAATGATCACAAGGACATTGTCATTAGAAATGCGCTATCACTAGTGATTTATATGACTACATTTTACTAGGAGTGTACATAAACACCATTCCCACCACCAAAAGACTGTGACCCATCCCTCCCACCCACTGCCACCCCCCACTGGCCCAGGAAGCTGCATGTCTACCCCTCACCACTGGGTTTTTACTTTGGTGCCCTATTTACAATTTGGTCAGGTCCTGCTTTTAGTTTCCCTTTCAGATCTTCTTCCTCAACTTCTGTTGATGAGTGGGATCATCTCATACTCATCTTTGTCTTTCTGACTTAGCTCACTTAACATAATTCCTTCTAGCTCTGTCCAAGATGGGTCAGAGAAGGTGGGTTCATTGTTCTTGATAGCTGCATAGTATTCCATTGTGTATATATACCACAGCTTTCTCAGCCACTCATCTGTTGTTGGGCACCTGGGTTGCTTCCAGGTTTTAGCTATTATGAATTGTGCTGCTATGAACATAGGAGTACACACTTCTTTTTGGTTGGGTGTTATAGAGTCCTTGGGGTATAACCCCAGGAGAGGAATTACTGGATCATATGGAAGGTCCATGTCTAGCCTTGTGAGAGTTTTCCAGACTACTCTCCACAGAGGCTGTACCAATTTGCATTCCCACCAGCAATGTAAAAGGGTTCCTAGTAAAATGTAGTCATATAAATCACTAGTTAATTAATATGAGAGGGGGAAAATTAATTGTATGTCTTGAAGTTTTTCAAAACACAAACTGAATCTTTTCAATATATAGGCTGTGTAATTGATATGCAGACTCTCTCAAAAGCCTAGACCAAGTAGACCAGAAGCAACCAATAGCACAGCTATATACAAGATACTGGGTACTATACAGCAAACCCTAACAAAAGGACTTTTCAAAGTTAACCCGATTACCAAATAATGTGATGATAACATTAACTATCGACTGTCTTTTTGAACCCTAAGACAGCAGGAACCTCACATCTCCACTATAGAGCCTCTACTTCCCCCAGCCCTGGAACCCTTGGATAGGGCCCACTTTCCCATATGCCTCTCCCAATACATATCAAATAATATTGCATCTGCCGATCACAACCTAACCAACATAACGATTGCCACCTCAACATGCTTCACTTCAGACTGTGTCCAGAGACTTCACGTGTGGAATGACACCCTTTCAGCTTCATTACTCGGGTGAGACCTTTCCTTTCATAGTATACTCTAATTTCATCTCAGGTGGTTCACTTTCTAACAAAGTCTCAAAACCTAGATATACACCAGTTTCTGTGAGAGAGAGCATATGTTCACATGTATCTGTAAACTACTGCAAAATATATACCTGAAAGCAGAAGTACAGTAGAGTTTGCAGTGAGTACCCCCCTAACACTTCCTCTCCACTATTCCAAGCTTTGGGTCCATGATTGCTCAACAATTTGTTTGGCTTTGAATGTTAACTCTCTTTTCAGTCACCAGGTTCCAGATGTCATCAAGATGCCGGCCAGGCTTCCCTGGACTGAAGACCCCACCAATGTGTCCTGGAGCACAGCTTCCCCAGAGACACACCCTACTAGGGAAAGAGAGAGGCAGACTGGGAGTATGGACCGACCAGTCAACGCCTATGTTCAGCGGGGAAGCAATTACAGAAGCCAGACCTTCTACCTTCTGCAACCCACAATGACCCTGGGTCCATGCTCCCAGAGGGATAGACAATGGGAAAGCTATCAGGGGTGGGGGTGGGATATGGAGATTGGGTGGTGGGAATTGTGTGTAATTGTATCCCTCCTACCCTATGGTTTTGTTAATTAATCCTTTCTTAAATAAAAAAAATAAAAAAAAAGAAATGCGCTATCACTTACCACCACTCAAAACACCACCACCACCAGACATATAAGATTAAGTCTAGTTTAAAAATATACAGGCCTTGTGCACAAAGGACTATAAAATGCTGAAGAAAGGAACCAAAGGAGATAAAAATACGTGAGGAGCATGCCATTTCTGTTCATTGATTAAAAGACCTGACATTGTGCTCTCTTTTTGTTATAGCAAATTACCACAACCTTAGGTTTAAATCAACGCAAAGTAATTTTTTTTTTAGGTTTTTATTTAATTATTAATGAGAAAGATAGGAGGAGAGAGAAAGAACCAGATATCACTCTGGCACATGTGCTGCCAGGGATAGAACTCAGGACCTCATGCTTGAGATTCCAAAGCTTTATCACTGCGCCACCTCCCGGACCACACAAAGTAATTTTTGTGCAATTCTGGATATCTGAAATCTGCTAGTGTATCTTATAAGCTTAAAGCCAAGTGTTAGCTAGGATGGTTCTGCACTGAGGCTCTAAGCCACAGCTTCCAGAAACCCCTTGAATACCGTGGTCTGAGGCCCCTTCCTCTGTTTTTAAAGTCAGTAACAAGTATTTTCTAGTCTTTTTCTAACCTCTCTGTTTGCAATATAACAGCTCCCTTCCTCTAACTCTGACCCTTTCTCTCACTAGTGGCAGGATCTTATGATTACATTAGGCCCATCTGGATAATCCACAATAAGTCTCCTATCTCCAGATCTCTTAATCACATTAGCAAAATCTCTTCTACTATATTAGGTCATGTGTTCACAATTTCCAGAGATTAAAGTATAGAAATTTTTGAGAGGTTATTATTCTGTCCATTAAAGTAGTAAACATATCAATTTTTCTCCAAACTGATATACGTATTTATCACATTTCCTTTCAAAAAAACAACAGAAGGATTTTTGCTAAGTACCAACAAGATTGTTCAGAAATTATATATGGAAAATCAAAGGATCATAAACAGTTGAAACACTTTTGAAAAAGAATAAAGTAGGCAGAATCTTTCCATCCAATTTCAAGACATATTATACAACTACAGTAAATAAGACAATAGTATTTGCAGATAGACAGATTATTAGAGCAGAGTCAAGAGCATAGAAATAGATTCATAAAAATAAGACCATGCCCAACTGTTTTTGACAAAGTTTGAAAAGCAGTTCAATGGAAGAAAAAGACAGCTTTTTCCACAAATGGTGCTGGTGTAATTGGACATCCATAGGTAAAACAAACAACCAAGCATAAACTCAGCCTAGGTCTCACACCATATATGAAAAATAATTCAAGGGGCTAGACTGTGCCGTACTCAGCTGAGCATACACATTAGCATGCATAAGGGTCTGGGTTTAAGCTCCTGGTCCCCACCTGCATGGGGAAAGCTTCACAAGTGGTGAAACTGTGCAGCAGGTGTCTCTCCTCTCTTTCTATCTCTCTTTCTCTCCTTCTATTTCTCTCTCTCTCTCCCTTTCTCTGTCTCCCATTTCCCTCTCAATTTTTCTCCATCCTATCAAATAAAAGAAATAAGGAAGAGAGGCATTCAAACAGAATACAGATCTAAATGCGAAACTATAATACTTTGAGGAAAAAATAGGAGAAAGTCTCTTGGACTAAAACTAGGCGAAAAATTCTTAGATTTCATCAAAAATACAATCTATAAACAAACAAACAAAAACTGACAGTTCCATAAAAATTAAAATATTTTGGGGGGTCGGGCAGTAGCGCAGCGGGTTAAGCACATGTGATACAAAGCACAAGGACTGGTGTAACGACCCCAGTTCGAGCCCCCAGCTCCCCACCTGCAGGGGAGCCGCTTCACAATCGGTGAAGCAGGTCTGCAGGTGTCTGTCTTTCTCATCCCCTCTCATGCCCTGTCTTCCCCTCCTATCTCAATGCCTCTCTGTCCTATCCAATAATAACAACAACAATAATATTAACAACAACAATGATAAGATAACAAGGGCAAGAAAGGGGGAAAAATGGCCTCCAGGAGCAGTGGATTCGAAGTGCAGGCACTGAGCCCCAGCAATAACCCTGGAGGAAAAAAAAAAACAATTAAAATATTTTGCCCTGCAAAAAGACTGTTGATAGGATGAAAAAAAACAAGCTACTGATTGAGGAGACAATATTTGCAAATTACATATCTGGCAAGGAATTAATTTCTATAATATATTCTGAGTTCTTGAATCTCAACAATTAAAATGCAATAACCCAGCTTGAAATAAATAAAAGATACAAAGAAACATTTAGCCAAAGAGTCTGAGGAGAAGGCAAGTAAATTCATAGAAAGATATTCCACATCAATAATGATCAGGAAATGAAAATTAAAAATATATGAGCTATTGCTTTACCCATATCAGAATAACTAAAATACCAGCTATAAAAAATAGTGACAACATGTAGAGGACATGTCTTAGTAACTGTGCACAAGGCCCTGGGCAGGAGCGCTGGTATCATGAGTTCTAAGAAGGTTGGTGGAGGTAAAATTAATAAAGCATTTTTAAAAAGGGCAACACAAGAGACCTCTATGTGGAAGGAAACATTTTCTTTCATGACTGTATCAACATCCATATATAAATTACAATATTGTACCATAGTTTTGCTAGATATTCACATTGAGGGAAACTGAAGAAAGGGTACATAGATTTTCTGTTATTCTTATCAATTTTATGCAAATATACAAGTACTTTAAGGTAAAACATTCAATCTAAAACAAGCAGACCAAACAACAAAAAACAGTGTAGAGAAGACTCAAACTAGGATGGTGATTTGGAGGATGGGAGAGGAAGTATTGGAGAAGGGACAGATGAAATAAATAATTTAGGTGGTTGGGTGGTTAGTGCGGTGGGTTAAGCCACATGGTGTGAAGCACAAGGACTGGCATACGAATCCTGGTTCGAGAGGTTATGGGGTCAAAGGAACCCTCCTGCACTGCTGATGGGAATGTAAATTGGTCCAGCCTCTGAGGAGAACAGTCTGGAGAACTCTCAGAAGGCTAGAAATAGACCTACTCTGTGATCCTGCAATTCCTCTCCTGGGGATATATCCTAAGGAACCCAACACACCCATCCAAAAGGATCTGTGTACACATATGTTCTTAGCAGCACAATTTGTAATAGCCAAAACCTGGAAGCAACCCAGGTGTCCAACAACAGATGAGTGGCTGAGCAAGTTGTAGTCTATATACACAATGGAATACTACTCAGGTATTAAAAATGGTGACTTCACTGTTTTCAGCCAGTCTTGGATGGAGCTTGAAAAAATCATGTTAAGTGAAATAAGTCAGAAACAGAAGGATAAATATGGATGATCTCACTCTCAGGCAGATGTTGAAAAACAAGATCAGAAGAGAAAACACAAGTAGAACCTGAATTGGAATTGGCATGTTGCACCAAAGTAAAAGACTCTGGGGTGGGAGGGTGGGGGGAGAGTACAGGTCCAAAAAGGATGACAGAAGACCTAGTGGGGGTTGTATTGTTATATGGAAAACTGAGAAATGTTATGCATATACGAACTATAGTATTTACTGTTGAATGTAAAACATTAATTCCCCAATAAAGAAATAAAAAAAAAAAAAAGAATCCCCGTTCAAGCTCCCTGGCTCCCCACCAGCAGGGGGACGCTTCACAAGCAGTGAGGCAGGTCTGCAGGTGTCTATTTTTCTCTCCCCCTCTCTGTCTCCCTTCTCTCTTGATTTCTCTCTGTGCTATCTAACAACAACATCAGTGGCAATGAAAACAACAAAGGCAACAAAATGGGAAAAAATGGACTCCGGGAGCAGTGGATTCGTAGTGAAGGCACTGAGAGCCCCAACAATAATCCTGGAGGCAAAAAAAAAAAAAAAAAAAAAAATGGAAGAGCTATTCCAGCTGCTTTTACTTTCTCGTCTTGGCACTGATACTTCTGGGTTGACAGGAGTTGTTCCAAAATTTCTGAGTGACTTACCTACTTGCTTCCTTGGTAGAATAAATGGTGAGAGACTTCTCCACCTAGTGTCCATTGTTGACTTTAAGCTGTCTCATTGGATCTATTTCAAAGACATCTGCAAATCAATGAGAGAGACATTATAAGAGGCTTTGAAGGACAGAAAGAAGCTCTTCCTGTACCTGGTGGAAAAATCTGAAAAAGTCACACAGAGGAGGAAAAAAAAATAACTTGAGGTGTAAGTGGGAGATAGAGAGGGAGAGACATATGCAGCACAGCTTCACCACTCAAGTAAATTTTCCCTTGCAGGTGGGGCTTGCGGGGCATGAACCCAGGTCCTTGTGCATAGCGACATGGGTGCTTTACCAGATGCATCACTGCCTGATGCACAGAGAAGTTTTCTAAAACTCTCCAAGGCAGTGGGAAGGCAGTAGTGGAGCTTATGTAGGATAAACTAAGGACTGGTTTTCCTGTTAAGTCTATGTTAACACAGACATTGAACCCCCAATAAAGTAAAAAAGACAAACTGACTAACTAACAAAACAAAAACAAAACAGACAGAACCAAAATCAGACATCGATAGCTTCCAGAATAATTGCACGGTTGTTCTCTTCTTCATATCCAAG
The DNA here is from genome assembly GCF_950295315.1 of Erinaceus europaeus. NCBI lineage: Eukaryota > Metazoa > Chordata > Mammalia > Eulipotyphla > Erinaceidae > Erinaceus > Erinaceus europaeus. Next base: position 109,893,503 of record NC_080170.1, read on the forward strand.
TCAGCATCCATACTCTATCCCCAAGGAAAAGTCAGGGTCAAAATCACTAGTATTATGGCCTTCTGAGTTAAGGAGGGAGCTTTTGTTGAGCTGAGCTGATGATGGGGATAGTTTGTCGCTGACACTTGGCTGGACATGAAGACCAGTGTTCCTGAAAAAGTTCTAGGGGAAGAAGTGCTAGAGGATTTTTGTTGTTTTCAACCTGCATCCTGAATAAAAAGAGGTTCCCGGGGTCTTAGTGGACCAGCTCAATAGAAACCTAGCTGAGATCTGGGATCTGGGATCTGGGATCTGGGATCTGGTTCCAAACTGTAGCTAATCAGTTGCTCCTTCATCTGATTTTGCCACTGCATGGTTCTCCCCTTGGGAAGAAGTCATGGCTTTTGACTTGAGGGCTGGGGTTCTGGAACAGGATTCCAGATCTGAGACAGAGAAAGTGTGAACACAGGGGAAGTAACACAGGCAGTTGAGTTCTTTCTCTTTTCCTGTGTTCACTTTTATTTCTTTCCTGGTCTTCCTGTCTTATCTCAAATCGTATCCTCCCCAGCTATACTTTTGTTATTTTATTCTGCATTTTATTCCTTGGTCTTGTATTAATTTAGTTTATTTTTTCTTTTTCATTTTTACTATTGTTGCTTTGCTGATTTGTGTTTGGAGTAAATGATGACATAGGATCTAAGTTTCACTTCAAGTCCTCATAATGGTCTGCAGGGTATATATACCCCCAGCCTCCACTAACACTTCCTTATCCTCCTTCCTTTCTCTCTCCAGCCCAGCTACACCTGACTCCTACTAACTCTTCCTTAAACAAGCAGGTAGGTTCCACTTCAGAGCTTTGGCATTTGCTGCTTCTTTTAAAATTATAAGATAACAGGGGTATGGCTCCACACCACTTCTATCACCAGACAGTTCTGTGTCTCCATACCCTCCATTG